>NC_143577.1:219348067-219664971 GCF_048544385.1 Mastigoproctus giganteus
TGGCGGTCCCTGAGGTGGGTCGTGATTATACAATGCTTTAAAGAATTCACTCCACCGTTGCAGGCGTTCGGACGGTGATCGCACGAAGGTCCATCAGCGTTCTTGATGTTGTCACTAGTCAATTTGGTCTTTCCACTCAGACATCTCAGGGTACGGTAGAGAGTGCGGTACTCGTGCTTGGATGCCCCCTCTTCAAGATCGTCTGCCACTTGGTTCCAGTATGCTTCTCTCTCCGCTTTCATCCTCTGTTGGACTTCTCGGATTAACTGCCGGTACCGTTCGAAGTCGACCAATTTTGCCTGTTTCCGTTTGTCCACGAGGTCGAGGCACTCGTCTGATATCCATGGTTGCATTCGGCATCGGGAAGGTGGGCATAGGGGCTTGGCACATTCCAGGATGGCATCAGAGATCTGCTTTTCTTCTTCATTTATATCCTCGGACGCAGCCAGTGTCTCAGCGGTTGGATAGGGCGATCTGATATGCCTGTTTGTTGACAGCATTCATTAGTTGCCTCCAGTCCAGCTTGGCTGACCGAGATGACCTTTTTGCATGTCGTAGTTTGAGCTGCACCTTCGTCCGGATGAGGTAGTGATCAGATCTGCAATCAGGTCCCCTCATGGACGTCCATGAGTGATGAGCGAAATCGGGCGTTGATCAAAATGTAGTCCAGGATTGCCGAGGCCTTGCCAGATGGATTTCGCCATGTAAGTTGATGTTTTTGAGGGTGCTGGAAATGGCTGTTTCTGATGATCAGGTTGTTAGATGCGGCAAAGGACAACAGACGTAGTCCGTTGTCGTTGATCTTCCCATGACCAAACTTGCCCATTGTTGTTTCCCGACCAGATCTGTCCACGCCAATGTGGGCGTTAAAGTCACCTGTGAGGATGATCACTTCTGTCTGTGGAATTGAATCCAGCGTATGTTGGAGCTGGTTGTAAAAATCATTCTTGGTCGGGTCCAGGCTAGTCTCAGTTGGTGCATAGGCGGAGATGATATGGGTCTTGATGGTGCCCTTGACAGTAAGGTCCGATATTGGTTGGAAAGCGACCACACTACTGGTGGCCTGAACATCGACCATAAAGCCCACTCCTGCTTCTCACCACCAGAGTAGAATAGCGTAACCGCTTCGCTAGGTGCTGGTGGTTGGATGATCATCGTTGCAGACCCAGTGAGCCTTAGTTCGGATAATGCCGCGATTGATATCTTGAAGTCACTATATGGCATCTATTAATTGGGTGAATTGGAGAGGGAAGGTGAATACATTTGAATTATGAAATACCTTAAAAGCATAAATCACAGAAGCAATGAAGGCATATATATCATTAAGAAACTATTGCCCAAGGAGGATGACGAAATGGATGAATACAGAGCTGGCTAGTCTCACAGAGCAGAAAAAAATAGCATGGGATAGTTACAGAGTGACAAAAAAATACTGAAGCCTAATGATCTGAGATAATAATTATAATACAGCACATCCAGTAGAGACAATAACTAGATTTTAATAACTAAGACTAATTCGTAGCTTTCAGGGTAAACGAATCACCTTCAGCAAGTGAATAAACACATACAGAATACTAACAAAATACAGACGTTAGAGATAGAATAAAATAAATACTAAATGAGTTGTGTATGCTCAGATGCACACATGGTCGTGAGATTGTGCAAACAATATATATGCCTAATGATCTGTTAGGCATATATATTGTTTGCACAATCAAATAAGACAACCAAGGCAGCGTATGACAAGGCACTGGCTAGAGAGCAAAGAATGGGGGCAAAGAATTTTTCATGTATATGAATACAAATTAAAAAAAAAAAAAAAAAAAAGAATCAGATAGAACCCTTGTGCACTGTGTATGGGAAAGTATTAGATAACAGCTAAAAATGTATAACCCTTTCATATCGTTTGAGCTGTATGAAATTATTGATTTAGAAATTACCAATGACTATTTATTAGAAAAACTTTCGAGCATCAAGGCAAGTAAGGCACCCAGGGATGATGGCGTATAGCCAGTAATTTTGAGGGAGACTGCCAGAGAGTGTATCGAACCAGTGAGAATTAAAAGTGATGTGAAGTTGGTAACTACAGTCCGGTTAGTCTGACTTCAGTGGTAGGAAGCCTTAAGAAGCTATGATTAAGAGTGCAATCCAGGGACATTTTGAAAGAAATGGAATTCTGAAGGACACAACATGGTTTTGTTTAGAGAAAATCATGTTTAACTAAACTGGTAAGCTATTTTGACATAGTTACTCATGAGCTGCATGTAGGGAACAATTTCAACATAGTTTATTTAGATTTTAACAAAGCAATTGACTCAGTCCCTCATGAGAGGTTACTGTATAAATGGAACATGTTGGGATTACTAGAAAGGTTCTAAGATGGAGTGCTGGGTAGCTGCAGGGTAGAAGCAGATGGTTGTGATTAATGGATACTTTTCAGATTGGTGTAACATCAGAAATGGAGTCCCTCAAGGATTGATTCTTGGATCACTATTGTTTCTGATTTTCATAAAGAACATCAACAAAGAGCAAAATATCAAAATTTGCAGACGATGTAAAGATTGGGAGAGACATTAATGATTCATGCCAAGGAGCACTTCTTCAGGATGACTTGAACAAGCTTCAAGAATGGTCAGAAAAGTGGCAGCTATGTTTTAATTCAGCCAAATGCAAGGTCTTACGCTCAGGGAATAGCAACCTCAAATTAAATTATACAATTGGCGAGGTTGAATTAAAAACTGCAGAGGAAGAGAGCCATCTGGGAGTTATGATATGAGCAGACATGAAATTTTATGATAAGTGTAAACAGGTGACCATAAAAACCCATGGTGTCCTATCAATGGTTTACTTACTTACTCCACGGCGCTAGTCCTTGTAGAACCTTTGCCTGCCTCCTTGATGATTTTCCTCCAGCTCTTTCCCTGGCCACTGTTCTCCATCGTCTCACCCTAAGTTGTTGTAGGTCGTTCTCTATGTCATCCACCCACCTCCTTCTCAGTCTTCCTCTCAATCTCCTTCCTCCTGGTTCCATTGCTTTCCTTGGCCATCTGTTTTCCTCCATTCGTATCATGGTTAGGTTAGGTTCTCCATACAGTTCCTTCGGCTCTTGGTTTGTCCTTATTTTCTAGTCTTCCTCAACTTTTGTGGAGTCAAAGATTTTCCTTAATATCTTCCTTTCCCACACATTTAAAGATTTTTTTGTCCTTCTTTTTAAGCACCCAAGTTTCACTAGCATAAGTCACGACAGGTCATACCACTGTTTTGTACAACACTAATTTTGTTCTTCTAGAGAGCAGTTTTGATCAAAAGTGTTTTTGCAAGGTAAAATAGCATTTATTGCCAGCATTAAGACAAGCCTGAATTTCTGGGATGTTACTACTATCATGTTGAAACTTAGCTCCCAGATATTTGAAGAAATCTGTTCTATTGAAACTATGCTTCGCTGTTTGCAGATATGTTGGGTACTTTGTCGCTCCATCCCACCTGTAATCATAAACTTTGTTTTAGTTTCATTTACTTTCAACCCAACCCTTTCTGCTTCTTTCTCCAACTCTTCAAAAGCTATCCTCAGAATATGTGGGTTTCTTGCAGTCATCGTCTACGTAGGAGTGCTGGTAGAGTCTGTTATATATAATCCCATGGAGGTGGTGGTGGCCGATACTTTCCTCATAACCCTCTCCAATACCAAGTTAAAAAGGACCCTTGTCTCAGCCCTCTCCTCACTTCGAACGACTCGGGGAGATTCCTTTGCACCTTAACCTTGCACCTGTTTCCTTCCAGCATGATCTTTGTCAGCCTTACCAGCTTTTTTGGTATGCCCAGGCTTCCCATCATTTTCGATACCTCCACTCTATCCACACTATCATATGCAGTGCTGAAATCAATAAAGAGATGGTGCAGAACTACATTATATTCCTAGCACTTCTCCAAGATCTGTCTGAAGGTGGAAATGTGTGGCAGAAGTGTACATGCACTTCTGCCACACTCCTCAAAAGCATGTTTTGTGAGGCTTCATTACTTCCCTCTCCACAGAACTGTTCTTCTTTGAGGATATTCTGCCCTGGGAGGTCTGTCAACTGTTCTGTTAAGGGTTATCAGATCTTGATGGAAAACCTTCATAATTCTTGTGCACCAATGGGAATCCACAGGGTTTATGCAGGATGAGCACCACATATTGCTTAATCTGAACAAAACCTCTTGTGAATTTCCCTGATGACAGGTTGATCAGTCAATCTTATCCAACAGCATGGCCACCCCATCCACCCACCCTTACCCTTTGACCTTTCTAGTTGTTGGGGGTATCCAACAACCAGAAATCTCAAGAAGCCTGTTGTACTAGTGGTAGAGTCCATACCTTCACCAACCTTAAGAATAACATCACTCACCGTGTGATTCCTTCACTCTTGATATGCATCAGTCAGCTTTTGAAAGCAGTGACTTGTGGGTAACCTATAATGTTTACCAACGGTGTGCATGTACACACACTGAATATGTTTTATAGTCCACTGATTTTTTTTTTTTTTTAATTTTCTCTCAAGGTGACAATACCATCTCACATACCTTTGGTGGAGGGCATGCAAACTATCCCATTCTCCAACCCCGTCCTTCATTTTGTGGAATGCATGCACAATTCAATAGGACCATTAAACAGTGCTCCAGACAGCTCTGAATACGAATACTTTAACTATAATGACCCTGCAAGTGCGTGCGTGCGTGCGTGTACATGCTCACACACACACAAACGGTACAATGTCTTTACATGTGTGGGTGCATATACTCCTGCTTAAAAGTTATGAATCACATTTAATTTTTCTAATTTTCATTGTTTATATATGCAGTAAAATAAAAATATAATAGAAAAAAATATTTTCTATTATATATATATATATATATATAAAAAAGACCAAAGGGCTTACTAATTTTTATTAAAATATTTTCTATGTATAAAAATCAAAAAACTACAATAATATTTTAAAAAATTTTAGAATATTCCAGAAAGGTGAAGAAGACTCCTGAATGTGGTAGAACATCGTAGAAGAACCTCTGAAAGCAGTATACCGATTCAAGAATATTCTACAGTGTTTAGCAATAATATAAATTGAGGAGTAAGAGCTGTAGCTTATAAAATTGAACACTCATCATTCGGAAAGAGTGTTTGGTGTGAGTTGTGCGTTTTGTGATAAACATGGAAAGAAATAAGGAACTGGGTTGAAAAAAATAAGTGCTACTATAATCTGTAAAATGAAAGTTATTCCATGAGAAGTATTGGCAAAAAAAACTAGGTGTTTCATTAAAAGAGTACAAACTACCATTCGATGATTCAAGGACACTGGCAGTTTAAAGGTCAAACCACAATTAGTATGACCGCACATAACAACAGAAACACAAGATAAGACCATAACACTATTTCTAGACATAATCGACAACTTACTGCACTTGAAATCTGGGTTGATTTCAACAGGAACAGAGAAACTCCTGTGTCTACATCCACTGTAAAACTTCATCCTAAACAAGCAGGACTTCAAGGTCATTCAGCAGTCTGAAAACCCTTATTAAAACCGGAAAATCTAAAGAAACAGTTGGCTTGGGTTAAGAGCTATCGGCATTGGACGAAAGAAGAGTGTAAAAACATACTGTGGACAGATGAATCCAAATTTGAAATTTTTGGATCCACGTGCAGAGTTTATATGAGATAATCAACTCAAGAAAACATGATGCCACATTGTTTAGTGCCTATAGTCAAGCACAGTGTTAGTTCCATGATGATCTGGGGTTGCTTCTGTTTTTGTGGAGTGGGTAATATCATCAGAACTGAATAAATTTTAAGAAAAGAAGGCTATAAAAACATTCTTGAATATAATGCAATATCCTCTGGACTTCAACTTTCTGGAATAAATTTTATATTACAACAAGATAATGATTTGAAGCACAACTCAAAGCTGTGCAGAGCCTTTCTAGCAACTAAATAGGAGGCAGTATTGCAAATTATGGTGTGGCTGCCTCAATTGCCTGACTTAAAACCCAATAGAGCTGTTATAGGATCAGGTGGACTGACAAATGAAGTCTGCCCATCTTCACAAAATTTATGGGAACCCCACATTTTTCTTGGAATAATGTTAGTCAAGACACTATTATAAAATTAAGCACTAGAATGCCACATCTGTGTAAGGCAGTGATAAAATCTTGTGGAGGATATTTTGATGAAGAATCAGTATAGTTGTTAATATTAATCATTTCAACATTTTTTTCTGTAAATTTTTCAGATGCTTAATAAAAAATCTTAAACTACTTTGCAGTGTGTAGTTTTTTATATTAAACCTTACACTGTCATATACTGTGATTCCAAACTTTTAGGTGGGAGTGCATGTATATAGCACATTGTTTTACAAAAAAAAAAAAAAAAAAAAAAGACAAAGGATGAGAAGTGCGGTGCATGGATGTTACAAAATGAGATTGTATTGTCCTCTATGAGCTCGTGCTGAATGAGGGACAAAGAGTGGTGTTCTGTTGCTGTTCCTGTGATTTGTATAGTTCATTAGCATCTATGCCTATACTATAGGTATTATGTCTGTACAAGAATGTACAGTAAACCCCCGCGAATAGCGGGGGTTACGTTCCTGAGAAATGTCGCGAATACCGAAAACGCGAATACTGAGTTATGGCTCCCATAGTAATAAAGGGGTTCCGTTCCAAAGTATTAAATATATAAGAAAAACTAGTCTAAAATTTTGTCTATGTATGTATTATATGTACCTTCATAATATGACTATGTACATAGACAGTACATAGTGAAATGCAAGCATATGGCATCGAAATGAAAATAAGAAACAATTTAATATTAAATGTAATATTTATTAGAAATTTCGAACAAATCTTTCAAACCAGCATCTTTACTAACTAAAAAACTTATCCCGCCAGTGCTATCACCAGTTTCGCTAAAGTGTTGATAAAAGAGTTTTGCTTTTTCACGAATGATGAGTGAATTTAACAGAATTTTATTTTGAGTTCGGTCTTCTATCCACAGATTTAAAGCCTTTTCCATTTTTCCTAATTTAACATCACGAGTTACAGAGCAAATTTTTGAAGCAATTAACGCATTTTCACGGACACTACGGCGGATTTTTTCTTCCGATTTCTTGATTGATCGTACCATCGACTCATTGATTTTATAATGTTTTGCCACTGAGGAGACACTTTCACCTTTAGAAATTTTGTCTAATAACTCAATTTTATTCGCTAATGTCATCGCCTTCTTTGATCTTTTCACATTTCCCTTGTTATTCGTAGCCATATTTTTGTACGGGTTAGAAAGAACTTGTCCACAATAAGTCACTTTCTTCCGTTAACACACTCGAAAAAGTCTGTTTTCCACTGCAAAATGGTAGATTTATCACTTTTGTAAGCGTATCAATTTATAAATTGATAAATTTATTCAATTTATAAACATATAAATTAAAAGCAAACGACGAGACCTTCCATGATAAGCGCATAACACATACTGAACAAGGATTAGCGAGAAACATCCACGCTCGTGATTTTGTCACCCCTCTCCCCCCACTGAGCGCTGTTTTGACCGGGAAAGATAATTTTAGCCACGTCCATGTTTTTTTTATGGCGGAAAATGTTCACAGCGCTTTAAAATTCACATTTTTTCAGGTTTCAGGTCGATTAAATCAGCCACCGCGAATATGCGAAACCACGAATACAGATACCGCGAATAGCGGGGGTTTACTGTATTTGTGGGCCAATTTTCACGTTGCGCAAGAAGAAATACTCAGAATAATTTACAGTGGGAACTCTACTCCTCTGCCTGAGATCAATAAGTACAGTCCCAAGTGAGGAGGCTTTTTAAGAATTCCTTGAGGCTCTAATGGGATTAAATAAGTGACAAGTGGCAAAACTACTATGCTAATACAAAGAATGGTGTGTTGCTGCATTATATAGCAATAACCAACTGTGGATAGCCTACTTATTTATTTATTTTTTTGTTGCAGATCATCACTTGTAATTTGCACAAATTAATTTTTGAGATCTTGCTAGAGAAAACAATTGGTTTTCTAGTCTGCAGTAAGCATATTCAGCACATGTTATGTGACTTGACACACAGATAGATGATCAAGCAATAAGCCATTACAAGCTTCTATGTGAAATGTTTAATTCTGCAATTTCACTCAGAATTTGCTACCAATTTCAACTTTAATGACTGTTTAACATCAATTTCTGCTAATCAGGCATTCAACTTTTGTGATTTTTTGCATTTTTCAGCAGTTTGGGATGTTTTTATTCTTTTATATTTCTCCCTCCCCAAAACTGTTTTACCACCTGAAAATTATTGCATGGCACTACTCTCTGTAAGTGGCTTGCATCACAGTTTTTGACAAAAATTGATATTAACCTAGTAATAGATTGCTTTAATTTTGCTACTGTACAAGAACACTATCACTTCACAAGAGCATTATGGTAGAATGGGTGTTGTTGGTATGGGCAAGCTACTGCCTTTAAGGTGGATAAAAAAAGTTCAGAGCCAGATATTCATACTGAATATGACTTTATGTTGAAATAAAAACACTTACGAAGTTATGGCTGTTGCCTTTTGTGGTACTGGTTCTTCTTCTGATTGTGATGATTCACTTTCTGATTCTGATCCAGCAAAAAAGCGACTCATTTTGGCTTATCTGGAAAAAAAAGAATTTTTTTTTTTTGTATTATTAGAAATGTATAAGACAAGTTAAAAAATTGATATATTTATGAAAATACAATATATAAACAGCTGCATTGGTGCATATATATTACATGAACACAGCTCCCAACTTTTGAAAAGCTGGTAATTGTAAGCAGGCAGAAAGCAGGATTTGGAAAATGAATACTTTGTGTGTTCTCCCATTTTCCTTTTTTTTGACCAAAACGGGGGAGAAAGCTGGAGGACGGCAGAATATTTTTAGAAAAAAAAAGACAGGTTTATATTGATTTGAAATTAAATTCTGCTGACAACATATACATTTTATGTTAAAATATGCCCACAGGAACATTTACAAATACAGGGTGTCTGAAAAGTTTGGAACCAATGGAAAAAATACGTTTTTTTTTTCAGTGAAAAATGGTATTAACACTGGATGAAAGGGTGGAGATTGTCCTTCTTAGTGGTCGTCAGGGATAGACCCAGAGGGAAGTGGCAGACGAGTTTAATGCTAGACGTGCTGAAAAAAATCCAATAACGCACAGCAGTTCCCCAGGCTTTTCGGACACCCTGTAGAGTAAACCTTCAAACATTACATACGATTTTTCTGTTTGTAGATTTCTATTAGACATCGGCTGATTATGACTGCTTCAATAAAGATATTGTAGTAGTAGTAGTAGTGGCATGTGATGCAAGAAAGCAAGTGTATGAGCTTATGCAGCATCAGCCAAAAAAAAAAAAAAAAATTGTTGAAGACTCTGCCCTCTTCAGGAATGTTGCCTACAGTGGCTCTGCTGTCTAGGTGCAATTGTTAAGAGCATTTCCAAAGCTTCACTAGAAAGAAAGATCCAAACTCAGGTTTTATTTTTTCACTTGGTTAAATATTCTCTCATTTTGTTATTTTTAATTATTTGAAGCTTTCAAATTTCATATATATTTTAAAAATGATGCACTGCCAATTTATGAAATTTGTGCTACCATGGCATTTATAAGAACAAGTTTTCATTGAGAACTCGTGCACCATGTAGTCACATGCAGCAACAGAGTACTCCCTCACTGAACAAGAACAGCATCTTCTGTTTTAGATTCTCCAGGACCTTAGCAGTAGAAATGCCTGTGCCTAAGTGAGAATAATCCTAATTCTGTCAAGTTTGGTAAGCTACTTTTCCAAAATGTAAGTGAAAGATTTAAAACCTATTGGTATAAAAAATTTACACATCACATTCTTCAAACATATACAGGAGTAATGATCTCAGTATACATGGAGTTTGGTAACCTGCTTTCAAAATGGAAGTGAAAGATTTAAAAACTGTTGGTATAAAAAATTTACACATCACATTCTTCAAATGTATCTAGGAAAAATAGAAAAATAACCTCAATAGAAGGATGTGAGGTACACTGAAGAGCTCTGTAGTATTTAAATGTTAAAATAACATTTAAAAGAAACAAGCAGCCTCTCTTCAAGCCAGAAGAGAGGAACATGAACAAACTCTGCATGAGCAAGGATAACGTCTAGAATTATTGTCAATAACAGGTTTTGGCCTGTTTAGGATTGCTTTCACCAGAAGTTTAAAACTTTGAAGTTATTTTTCGTGAGGAATTTATTGTCTTCTTTGAAAACTTTTTTAGATCACACACTAGATTTGGATATGAGTCAGTACTACTCACTAGTGATGCCTGTTTTGATGAAAAGCCAAGTGTTCACATGGCTTTTCATCAAATCTAATCTCCTTTTTAAAGACTTATCAGAGGCTGCTGCTGTTCTACCAGTCTAGTTACAAATCTAACGACAACCAATGTGTACACACGTACTTAAATATTTTTTTACTTCAGTGGCATGCATCAGTTGAGACTGCTTAAATCTTTTATTTTAGTACTTCTCTCTAGATGGTAGTAAATGTCCACCAAATATTCATCCACTTTCACAGGAGGGCATGCACTCCCCTTTTGATTCAGCCATACAAATTAATGAGATGGCAACTGCAGCCTACTACAACTACTACCAATAAGTGCTCAATCTCTTCTAAAAAATACTCTTGGTACTCCAGCTTTTAGGCCTACCATAACAAGTGCATAATCAAATCAAATCAAATGCAGCTTGATATGTTTTTTTTTTTTCTTTTTTTATTATGATAGATCACCACATCTAATGTCTGTTAATTTTGCTCTTTCAAGATTTTGCTATTTCACTAATGGGAAACATATTTCTGAGCAATGTGCCTTCATGATTAACATAACTCACAGAAAAATTATGTTCTATGATAAATGATGCAAATAAACATTTGAAAGGTGTGACAATATCATCATCACTCTGAAATGATAAATCCATTTTTATGTTCCTCTCTATATGACCCACACTGTCTTTACTTATTTATTTATAAATGTCTGGTTACATCGTATTCTGCCAACCGAAATTGAAAAATCACATCTACATACAAAACAAACCTTTTACCTTTCCCAGATTTTAAAATACTTGTAAAATATTGGATATACATCTGAACTTTTACATCGTATTTCTTTCTACAGCTTCTTACTGAAGGGCATTGTTAATTGCTATTGCACCACACAAGTATAATAAAATGTTACTGTCACATATTACAGAGAACAATGGCAGTCAACTTCCACATAGGGGGCTCACATCTGGTGAGTACGGGCTTGGCAAACCCAGGGTCCTGAGTTGGATATCATCAATCTTTTCTTTCTTGCTTTCTTGGCGATTTCCTTCTCCTTCCTTCCTTCTCTCTCTCTCTCTCTCTTTCTCTCTCTCAGGGTAACGTGGGATTTTTTTTTTTTTTTCCTCTGGTGCAGCATAAGCCTCAGGCTTCCTTGCACCATATGGCTAACAATAATAATAATAATAACAACAATAATAATAATAACAATAATAACAATAACAATAATAACAATAACAATAACATAATTCAATGTAAACCTGCACACCTGATGGCTAATTCTTTAACAAAAAGCAGCAGAAATCTGCATGATTTCCAAATTTTGTTCAGTTTTACTATTTTTTTGTGATAAAGGAGGAGATAAATTATGAAATGGAGAAGGGAGTTACAAAGACTAATCGTTGTAAATCCAGAGAGTTAGCCACTACACATGAAAAATGATTGGGGGGGGGGAGAAGGATCTTAATAGTTCTGAAGGCAAACCATTCCAAAAAACAAATACATGTCACAATCCATCCAATTCTATTATCAAACTTGCATGAGCATAGCATAATATATAGGGGATAAATTATCAGGGTTAATCATATTGGTAATTTTATCAGATTCAACAGTGTATCATAATAAGTTCACATTTACCTATGTATGGTTCATCATACTACTGGTTATTATATCTTACAACTTTATAGGCATTATACTGCCATGGTCATATCCTATAATTTTATGCATTACACTATATTAGATTTAATTAATAGTGAAGACATCAAATCATGTTTTGTTACAGGAAGACAAAAATATATATTGGAACAGTCTCAAAGGGACATGAAGCACATTTTCAGCTACTTCACTTATTTGATTAGCATCACGAAGTAGTGTCAACATCATGCTAAATAACTTTTGTCAAAGCACAGGAGTCTACTGAATGATCTAATGATGATAAACCACATACTTCTTTGCAACTCAAAGGACACTCCTCAATCAACTTTTAGTATCAGTAGTGACAAGTGATGCAAAAAATCAAGATTATAAACCATCTGTTTAAAAAAAAAATAACCTATTCATCACCTCCAATTGTTTGTCTAATTCTTCTTTGAATTTATTCAAATTACCTACTTTTCTACAACATTTGTTGTTGTAGAAGTTGGAAGTTTGTTCCAACAATCAACCATACTGACTGAAAGCAAATTCCTGCACAGACATCCTGCAACAATCCTTCCTCAATTTGAATTTATGCCCAGTTGTGTGTGTGTAGTTTGAGCAAGAGGGAGAATGCCATCTCAACACAGGTTGCTGAATCCATTCAAATCCTTAAACGGATCACATTGCAGGTGCCTAGATATGTGCAGTCAGATATGAAGTTTTCTGAGCAATGCAGACAGGTTGCCAGGGCAGGTCATGGGGTTTTGTCAATGATATATAGAAATTTTGCTAGCAGGGAAAAGGAGATGATTGTCCCTCTGTATAAGGCAATGGTCAGGCCACACCTTGAGTACTGCATACAGGTCTGGAGGCCTCATTTTAGGAAGGATGTAGATTTGCTTGAGCGTGTACAGATAAGGGCAACAAGATTGGTGATGGGAATGAAAGGATCCTCTTACCAAGAGAGGCTTAAGTTCTGCAAATTGCAGTGGCTGGAGACTAGGCACCTGCGCGTTTTTTTTTTTTTTTTTTGGTAGTTGTTGGCGCATCGGCTTCTGTGGCCATAGTGCACCTCCCAAGGTTTTTGCAGTACTTTGATCCAAGCCCGAGGCGGGATTCGAACCCGCGACCTTTGGGTTGCCAGGTAGGCACTTTACCCACCTGGCTAGCCCGGTCGGCACCTGCGCGGTGATCTGATTGAGGTGTATAAGGCCTTGAATGGGTTGAGCACGCTGAATTCTGATGGGATTCTTCCACTTGTTCAGATTACGAACCTAAGGGGGCATAAATTCAAATTAAGAAAAGACAGATGTAGAATAGATGTGCGGAAATTTGCCTTTAGCCAGCAGGTGGTTAATTGCTGGAACAAACTTCGATCTGTCGCTGTGGAAGTTGATAGGTTGAATAAATTTAAGGAGGAACTGGACAGGCATTTGGAGGAAATGGTGTGATTTTTTTTTTTTTTTCTTCTTGGCTGATGCTGCATAAGCTCATACACTTGCTTTCTTGCATCACATGCCACTACTACTACTATTAACTACCATGCTAACCTTTGTATTTGAAAACGTTAGACAATACGCGTAACATGTCTAATAAAAATCGATTTGTTATCAGATATCATATTTTGTCTTCATTCCAAGAGGTCCAAAAATAGTCACCCTAAATCACAATCGGCAGTAGCAGTATCCTTTTGTACAAAATAGAAACTTACAAATCATGGCCCGCCTCCACATTCGTTTTAACATTCAACCAGTGGGACTCCCCTAACCGTTTGGGCAGTCGCAATAGTGAAAGTGGCAGTTTCGCCCATGCATGCTGTGAAATTCAGTTCTTCTGATAGTTTGTTTTACACAAATCACAGGGAGAAATGAAATGAGTAATTCGGGCTTATAACTTAATTTCCGTAGGTTTTTCATTATTAAAAAACTCTCCGAAATTAAGTTAATCAGAGAAAACTAACGACTTCGTCGATGATACCAACAAAACGTGACACTTAACTAACCCTAACATATAATTCCATATTGGATCCAAAACAGTTGCTAATACAAATATATGACTTACCGAAGTACTATAAATCAAAAACAAATTTTATATTAACAACTTTATATTAAATTCCAAAGTTAATTTATTCTTCAAGTCATTAAACTACAATAAAACAAAAAAATAGTATACACTAGTACTACTGGCGAAGAAACTATCGCCTAAGCTCCAACTTAAAATATTACATGCTTTTGGAAGAACGCGAAAACTGTTCCTGAGGCGGCGCTCGAGTCGCATGTTTTCTTGTTTGTTTTTTTTTTCCCCCCTCTCTCAAATTTATGGTGTTTTCCTTGGGATTCAGTCAAGGAGGAAGATGAACTTTTGTGTAGCATGTTTTTGGGAATAAATAGGCAAATTGTACAACTTTTTCGGCCACAGTTAATTTCATACCGATGAAGTATATTGAAATAAAATCATTTCAGATGCCATCATTGCCAATTGAATAGAAAAAGTAAGTAAACAATTTATGCTCGATCCGTACAGCATGTATCTAATGCCCGAATAGTTTTATACGTTGCTTTTTTATGTAAAAAATCATTTATCAGATTCTCAGATGTTAACATAATGCAAATGTCTCTAAAGATGAAGCAAGTTTCTTTTTCTTTTAATAGTTTACAATCATTTAGTATTTTGGGATAGAGCTCTGTTTCATAAACACCTGGTGGCTAACCGCATCAAAGCTACAAGCCAATAATGATGAACTGGATGTATTGTGATAACTTCTAACCTTGCAGGCAGTGTGTTTTCCTTCTTATCGCCATTAGCTCTGGCTGGGTATGTGGTATGCAAGACCTGTTTAGAAGCAGGAAAATATTGCCAACAACAAAGGCCGTATGAGATAAAAAAAAAAAAAAAAAGCGAAATTGTACCGCAAAAGACAAATATTAGCATTTGTAATAACGATAAATGCAATTATGTCAGTAATATTGAAATTTGATTTGCTGTTTCAAAAATGAGAATCTGCTATTAATAACTTTTCTTGTGTACTAGACAGTATGAAATTGGCCTCATGAATTTTTAAAATCAGAATTTAAGTTTAGGATTCTCTATTCAATACCTGTTTTTGATTAAATAAAAACGTGAATGGAAATTTGGGGGGTACATTGAGCATTGGCAACAGAAGCCCCCAAATATTTTAGGTCATTATTATTAATATTGGCAAAATGATGCAAAGCTTATACAGCAACAAAAAAAAAAAAAAAAAAAAAAAAAAATCAGTTTTTTCCAGTAATTTATCTGAAACCTTAAAATTTATTCAAACTATCCATCTCCACAACATTAGGTAAAGATTTATTCCACACATCATTCAGCAGTCATCCTTTTCCAATTTAAATTTACGTCCCTTATGTGTTTCATCTGAGAAAAGGTAATGAAGCCATCATCATTTAGTTTTTTTAACCCTTTTAAAATTTTATACAGTTCAGTTACAGTACCAAGAGATGCCTAGTTTCTAAAGTGCAATATGCAGAAGTCTTTGGTAAGAATATCATTTTATACCCCCAACTAATCTTGTTGCTCTTCTCCATTAGCATTAGCATTAGTAGAGGCATTTGATGCAAGAAAGCAAGCTTATGCAGCAACAGCCAAAAAAAAATAAATAAACACTTCCACTTGACCCCTCTATTCGTTCGAAATACCTGTCCAGCTGAGCCTTAAATTTATTTAGGCTATCAACTTCCACAACAAGGGATGGAAGTCTGTTCCACCAACCAACTACCCGCTGGCTAAAGGCAAATTTCCACACATCTATCCTACATCTATCTTTTCTCAATTTGAATTTATGCCCTCTCAGGTGATTATTCTGAGTAAGAGGAAGAATCCCATCAGCATTGACCATGCTCAAACAATTCAAGGCTTTATACACCTCTATCAGATCACCTTGCTGGTGCCTAGTCTCCAGACACTGTAATTTGCAAAACTTAGCCTTTCTTCGTAAGAGCACCCGTTTGTTCCATTCACTAATCTTGTTGCCCATCTCTGTACTCATTCCAGCAGCTCTACATCCTTCTTGAAATGAGGCCTCCAGACCTGTATACAGTACTCTAGGTGTGGCCTGACCATTGCCTTATACAAGGGAATAATCACCTCCTTATCCCTGCTAGAAAAATTCCTGTATATCATTGACAATACACCATGAGCTACTCTTGTAGCCCATCTGCACTGCTCAGAGAACTTCATATCTGCCTGCACAATTACCCCCAGGTCCTTTTCATTCTCTACCAATGTCAGTGTAGTACCACAGAGTTGATACGTTGCTCTAGGGTTGCTGTTTTCCATATGTAGTACTTTACATTTGTCAGTGTTAAACTTCATTTGCCACCTCTCAGCCCATCTGCTCAACCTTTCCAGATCCTGTTGCAGCAGCATAGTGTCAGTAGTGCCCTTGACAACCCTGCAAACTTGGACATTAAGCTTGATATACTATCATCAATATCATTTATAAATACAGAAAACAATAATGGACCCAACACTGAACCCTGAGGGACTCCACTAATAACATTAGTCCACGATGAGCAGTGTCCATTGATTACCACTCTCTGTCTTCTCCCCCTCAACCACCCCTTTATCCATAGCAGCAATTTTGTGCAGTTCCCAACTGCAGTTTGTGCAGCAGTCTTCCATGTACAACAGTATCAAATCCTTTCTAAGATCCAAGTATATAATATCAAAGTTATTCCCTGCATCCAGTTCTTTTGTGACTGCATCGTAGTATCCAATCAAATTGATCAGGCAAGACTTCCCCTTAACAAAACCATGCTGTGTCCGAGCTATAACTGAAGTCTTGTCTAGATGATCCTGCAGTGCTTCTTTAACCAGTGCCTCCATTAATTTTCCTGAAACAGAAGTTAAACTCACAGGTGTATAATTACTTGTGTCAGCCTTTGATCCTCCTTTGTGAATTGGGGTCACATTTGCACATCTCCAGTCTGTGGGTACCTCCCCTGAGTCCAAGGAAACTCTTATAATTATGGCTAAGGGTTTGCTTACTGACTTTGCTGCCTCCTTTAATATAACTGGATAGATCCCATCCACCTCAGGTGCCTTTCTTGTGTTTATCTTCAACAATTTCTCCTCCACTTTACTCTCAGTTATTACAAGATTCTCTAGCTTACTGCCAGAATTGAATAGACCTCTGACATTCCCCTTCCTGAATAACTCCTCATGTGTGAATGTCGATGCAAAATATTCATTTAGTTTGTTAGCTACCTGAGCAGGATCATCTACAGTTGACCCATCGATATCACGTGGACCAATCTGATTCATCCCCTTCCTTCTAGAGTTTACATAAGTAAAGAACTCTTTGCTGGTTTTCTTTGCATCCCTTGCCAAAGATTTCTCGTAATCTGCCTTCGCCTGCCTAACCTCCTTTGTAACTTGGTTACAGATCAACTTATATCTATCATAGGCTTCTGTGTCACGTGTTAATTTGTATGTATTCCATGCATTTTTCTTCTGTGCCATATGTCTCATTAGTTCAACTGACATACATTTAGGCCTAAACCTTGAACAATATTTCTTAGTTGGTATGTAAAGCATAGTAGCTTCCAAGATAAGTTCTTTGAATGCTTCCCATTTTGAATTTGCTGTTGGTAACATCATCAGTTGGTCCCACTGTATAGAATTTAAGTACTGTCTCAGACCATTGTAGTTGCCTTTACGAAAGCACTAACCCTTCCCTTTACCCCTAATGGTAGTTACCTCTTTGAGTAAGTCCCACTTCAGCAAACTGTGATCACTGCCACCTAGTGGTTCGTTTATCTGCAGATTCTTAATCCATGAAGAATCACTACTGATAATCAAATCAGGAGTATTACTCCCTCTAGTTGCCTCCCGAACATGCTGATGTAGAAAACAATCATCCAATAAATCCACAAAAGCCTTGCTAGTGTGTGAGTGACCAGCCCACAAATTCCAGTCAATATCTGGGAATATAAATTCCCCCATTATAAGACTCTCTGATGTACTGGCTCACTCTATTTCCCTTTCCAATAGATCAATGACCTTCCTAAAATGAAATTTTCAAACTTCTATGTATACATTTCAGATGTGGCCTAAACATTGCCTTATGCAATGTGATAATTACCTCTTTGTGTCTGTTCGAAAAGTGTTATTGTATTACAGGTTCTGGGAACAGGAAAGCATGAACTTCAATGCTGTATGTGATACATACTTTGCTCTCTGCAACTCTTTCAGCCCCATCTTCATGGTAGTATATTTCATTCACTTTCAGTATTCTCAATTGTTACACATAAATGTGAGAAACAAAATTTCTTTCATTTATTTTTATAATCCGATATTGCCAGTCAAGCACTATTTGAATTCAGGTTTTCCTTGTGACTGCTTAGGATAGCCATCGTTAACAGTGAGCTGTGCATGTTCTGTGATGACATACAGCTTCAATCTAACAATATGTATGCTAACAATTGGATGTATTTACATGGCCTGTAATTTTTTTTTATAAATTAAAAAAAAGGTGTGGAAACAATTACTGAAAGAAAACAGATTTTCATAGTTGGTAACTAGGTGTTGAATTCTTGAAAGTAATCACACAGGATATTTTAGCATTTAAAGCAAAAGAAGACCATTTTGTGGAAGGGGTTCCTCCTTTGACCTGGACCATGCAATTTTAATACAGCTTGCTTCCTAATGCCAGACCAACCTTTGTGTGTTAACACATTGTTCAATGAACTTGAGAAATCTCCAGTTTCAGATTAAAGATTTTTTTTTTATTTTATAGTTTTTATTTATAGGTTGTCAAAAGTTACTTTAGGGTTACATATTGCTTCCCTTAAGCCTGTGGCGCCTCCGTAGCCAGGTGGGAAGGAGCAGCAGTGCGTAGCACACGCTTCTTGATTACACCGGGGTTCGAGCCCGTCACCACCAAATACAGAGGATGCGGAAAGATCAGGGAATGACCACCGCATATTCCCGGAGCAATATGACCTTAGTTGTTAATGCTCCTAAAAACCAAATAACAAACAAACAAACCTTAAGCCTGTTCATTGATAAGCCATTTCTCTTAAATGCTATTTTTCCCTATTAGTTTGTTTTCTCAATAGAAATTTTCTTAGGAATTTCATTTCATATATATATATATATATAAGCATGTAAGTGTAAATAAATCTGAAGAAAGTTTTTGTATAGCTGCAGGTGAGAATTACACAAATTGTCAGGGACTAGAAGCGTAAGGATAGTAGAAAAAAGAAGTAATGTAGAAATGAAAAAGGCAAAAGAATGTTAATATCCTAAAAGTTATGATTAATTAAGAAAATTATGGGCTTAATTTGCAAAGCCAATTTGGAGGTGAAGGAACTGTAAAGTAAAATTATTAATACAAATGATTAAACAAAATAAAGTAAAATATAATAAAAAAAAAAACATATATGCACACACACAGTCACACTGCTATATAATGAAATCGATTGTTCGCTTGAAAATATTTGTTAAACAGAAATTTCGTTATAAAGAAATATGACCTTTTCAACAATGAAAAATACTGTAATTCAACATTCAGAAATATAGTAAAAGATGGAAAATAAATCAGAAATAAGTGGGAATGAATAACTTTCTAACATTTTAAAACAATTAATTTAATAATACATACATATTAAGAAATGACTACTTACATGATGTGCTCAATATGTTAGTACACTTTTAAGAATTAATTCATAAAACATTTGGTTATTTTTTGTTGTACACTGGATTTTACTGTACATTGTTTATAAAAATGTTCGCATTTGTTTAAACACTCAAATATATTTTGTTCACATTGAAGGCCTCGACACAACTAAAATGCTGCCAACATCTCATTTTTGGAAGGGTTAATATTGCCCTCATTGCCTTTGTTGCCCTCATTTTCATCAAACTCATCTTCGATATTGTCACTAGTTCTTTGAATACTCTCCAAAATGTTGGAGTCATTCAGTTACTATGACATTATTGTCAACTCCTAAAAATTCATCAAGAACAATTTCTCCACTGATCAAACCTCTCACTTGAAATTCTTCCCAAGGTTGCTCAATGTCTTGTAGTAATTCATCACTTAATCGTTTTAGCAAAACCTGCTTTTGCGAAACAATTCTTAATCATTGTTTCCATCACATCTTGGCTGCACACTTTCATCAACTCTGATATGCGCATCTGCAAATCTATAGGTTGGTTGGTTTCTATTCTCAGCATAATTTTTTTCAGTATGTGCCTTTGGTAGTGCATTTTCAAATTCTTGATAATGCCTTGGTCCATTGGCTGCAGTTTAGACGAGGTATTCAGAAGGAAGAAAACAAGCTTCATACTTGTAAGTTTTGAAATTACTGAGTTAATGTGGGCAAGGCAGTTGTTGACAATCAACGACATTTTTCTGTTTCTTTTATTACAGGCAGTTCTCGTTTTACGAATTCCCGTGTTTACGAGTTTTTTTCCCCCAAGTATCAATAAAATTGAAAATATGAACATTAATTGCAAAAAATGAATGTTAAATATTCATAAGTACCGCATTCCAAACCACGTGTGTAGCTATACAATACAGTGTACCCCGCTTTATGATATTAATCTGTTCCAGAGACGCCATCATATCGTTAAAATATCGTTATGTGAACCCAATAACAAATTCATTTTTGATAATTTGTTTCAAGATCTCAGAAGTTGAAATTTTCGCTGTATAACTAAGCTATTTATCTCTCTAAAATGTAATTTTTAAGGTTACAAGCATGACCTTAAAGCCATATAAAAGGTCATGAGCGTGGTTTGTAAATTGTATTAGTTACCAATTCAAATCACTAAAATGCACTACACTTTCATCGTTATCATATGTTCCATTAGAAGAATCAATTTTGAATGCCTTTGTGATATTTTTCTAAAACACATTTCTGGAGGTCACTACCATAAAACAATAAAAACAATTTGCACTTTCCGGTTTATTCAGCTTTTCTGTTACTGCAAGCAATTATAAACAGATAGTAAACTCAATCTTCTTGCATTTGCAAAAGTACTGATAGCTGGAATTGTGTGGGTTTTTACGTTATTATGGTGAAATGTGTTTCCCCTTCACTGAAATCTTCAATCGTGTAAAAAACATAAATAAATTTTCAGAATCTTCTCTTCATTCCTTTTTTTTTTTAAGCTTTGTAAACGTGTTACTCTGCGTGAATCCTGTTAGTTGCAATTTGTATGTGCCGTTAAAAAATGCTTATGCATGCAATCGCGAAATTTATAATTAAGAGATTACCTTGGAAACAAACTCCTCTTGAAACATTTCTGAAGATATTGACTCCTTGTGCAACAAATCGAGTGCCAAGCAAATAATGAGTAATCAACGAGTGTGCATTTAATCAGTGATGATGAAAAATAAACATTCTTTAACATTTGTAAGTCGTAAATAATTTCTTTATTATTATAATTTGCTTGCTTTTACATGCTATATTTTCATTTCTTTCGATAAATCAATCATTGTTTAAACATAAATTAATTAGCTAACTAATTTCATTGTTGAGAATGTAACCCCTATTTTTAACCTTATGTCTATGGGAAATAAATTCCCGCTTTATGAGTTTTCGCTTTACGAGTGCACGCTAGGAACGAATTAACTCATAAAGTCGAGAACTACCTGTATATTTCTATCGAAATTTAAAATCCACTGTTAAAAATTTTCACTTGTCATCCAAGCGATGTTGTAGTTGTAGTCTAAATCTAATGACTTGACTCCTATAAAACATTGGGGTTGTTTACTTTTGTTTATTAGCAAAAACTTCAGTTTTTTATTGCCAGCCATATTTGCACCAATCAAGACTGCAATTCTCTCCTTACTATTTTTACCATCTAAACATTTACCACCTTTAAAAGCAGTGTCTTCTTTTGGCAAACATTTAAAAAATAGACTTGTTTCATCAACATTGAATGTGGCTTTGTGCTCTTAGTCCTCCATAATTTTTTTTCAATACCGTTTTTTTACAATGGGTACAGTCTTCTTCAATTAAAACCCCACTTTCACCAGGAATAACTTTTTCGAGTAAGCCATGATGCTTTTTAAATTTGTCCAATTTTGTTTAAATTACCAGACTGGTGCAATAAAAAGAACACAAAGTGAAAAATGATTTTATTTTTATTAAAAGTAATCACCACCTGATTGAATGCACTTATTACACTGCTTTTTAAGAGTTTCTGAAAAGAGTCAGCAAAGGCCTCCAAAGACATCATGTTCAGTTGGGTGGTTATATTTTTCCATATGCCCTCAACATCCTGAAATCTCTTTCCTTTGAGGGCAGTTTTCACTTTAGGAAAGAGAAAGATGTTCACTGGTTCTAGATTGGGAAGTAGAGTGGATTGTTGATCTATACAATGCCATGTTTCATCAGAAATATCTTCACCAGTGTGTAATGAGCAGGGACATTGTCGTGCAACAAGAATCAGCTGCCTTTCTCTCAAAATTGTGGCCTCACCCAGAAATGCACTTGAAAAGTCTTTGAAGCACTTGTATGTGGAACAGAGTATTGACTCTCTCCTTTTTCAGGTACAATATCTTTATGAATCATATATAAACACCCTGTTTGTTGCAAAACATGATCAGTATTGTCTTAATCCTGAACTTCTGTAAAGTTGAGGAAATTAGGATTGTCTTAAAAAGTCTTGACGAAGTCTTTGCTTGATGACATGCTTCGTTGCTTCTGCTCATCCAGAAGCAACACAAATTCTGCACAGTTCTTCCTTTTCCCTAAGTCATCATTGTGCAGAATATTTAGGGAAAGGATGGTCTGTACAAAATTATCATCACCATAAACAGTTTAACATTTGGTACATTTTTGCTGCAGATATTTGATATTCATTCATTGCAAGCAAAATTTGATATCCGCTCGTTGCTCCATTGCAAAATCTTGACATGGAATGTTAAGGTTACTGATAAAACTAGTTGTTTCATGCGACCTATCAGCCTATTGGACAGTATTTGTACTACCATTTGTTGGTGGAAGTTTGAAATAAAAACATACCACCACTTATTTTTAAACGTGAGTGTCTGGGAACTTTATTTCCAACCCTCGTATCATGGAAGATATACAGGGAACACTGTCTAATGATTTAAAAGTAAGCAGAATATTTAGCAATTAGGACCAGGTTATGCTTCTTCAGAATGACTTAGTTGGTTTAAACATTTGGTCTGAAAGATGACAATTGAAGTTTAATCATGCTAAATGTAAGGTTTTGCATTTGGAGAAAATAAATTCGGGAGACTAGGGCAGTGCTTCTCAAACTATCTGTGGTAAAGAACCAGTTTATTTTATTTCCAATCCATTGTAGACTGGTACTTTTGGAAATACAAATCTTCGCGGACTGGTAACAATCGTGGATCGGCACAGTCAGCACACCAAACTGAGTAGCACTGGACTAGGGGACACAGAATTGAATGTGGTTCAGGATGATAAAGATTTAAGGGTTACAATACAAGCAGATATGAAGTTTCCTTGCAGTATAAGTAGAAAACTAGGAAGGCTTGGTGTGTTATTAGTGAACAATAAGTCACTTGTGAACAGGAAGAAAGATGTTATTATTCCTGTTTTCAAAATTGTGGTGAAACCTCATTTGTAATAATGTACTCATGTGTGGAGTTATTCCCTAAAAATAAGGACATAGAAGAATTTCTAGAAAGGATCAAAAGAATGTTTTCCAGTAAATGTGCTAAGGCTGTTCAAGAGAAGAACGTTGCATATCATAATTGGCTTGTTTCCAATTCTTTATTTCATTTTCTGCCTATGCCAGAGCTCCCAACAATCGCAAAGCAGTTATTAATCAGTTCAAACTAGATTTTGAACAGGCCAAGAGTAGAAAACTTGCTTCTTGCCCTAATGGAAGTTTTGCCCATCTCTGCTCCCACCGCTATCAAAACCAGACAGTTCTATTGTCACTTCAGCCAAGGATAAAGCTGACCTGTTAGCATCCCATTTTTCTTCCACCTCATGTATTAATGATCTTGGTAAAACACATCCCACCATTCCCAGCACGCTCCATTTAATGCCTCCTGTAGCCTTCCATCAAAAGGATGTCAGAAGGATTTTGACGAATCTTGATGCTAAGAAAGCTTCAGGTCCTGATGGTATGTCTCCACTTGTTCTCAAAACCTGCTCTCCTGAACTTACTCCTGTTCTTTGCCACCTTTTTTCACTTTCTTATTCCAAAGGTGTTTTTCCTTCTGCTTGGAAATGTGCTCATATCCAGCCAGTTCCTAAAAAGGGTTACAAATCCCTCCCATCCAGTTATCATCCCATTGCAATTACTTCTCTTTCTAAAGTAATGGAGAAATCAATTAACTGCCAACTCTTAAACTATCTAGAGACCTTCCGTTTGATCAACAACTGCCAGAATGGATTCCGTCAGTATCAATCCACTGGTGATATTCTGGCTTATGTTACCCATTTATGGACAAATTCAATTCAATGGAAAAGTTCGGTGAAACACAAGCAGTTGCACTTTTAGAACAAACTGCAATTCCATAGTGATCCCAGCTCCCCACTTCCCACCACCAGAGAAACATTATGTTAAATTGAACAATTGCTCTAATCTTTTTGAAAACTTATTAGAATATTGGACTCTTGTACTAACTTGCATGTCAGCAGGTTAACCCTTCACCTGTGCCACTCTCCCAAAAAAACACTGCTACACAAATCCAGCCTCATGGCTACCATCATGTGAAAATTACACGGTGATGTTTATTATTATTACCTATATGGTGCAAGGAAACCTGAGGCTTTTGCTCCGTCAGCAAAAAAAAAAAAAATCCCGAGTTACCCAGAGATAGAGAAGAGGGGAATCGCCAAGAAAGGGAAGAATGATGATATCCAGCTCAGGACCCTGGGTGTGCCAAGCCCATACTTACCAGATGTGAGCCCCTGGGGTATTATTATTACTAGCAACCCCTGTATAATACAGCACTTCTACAAACGCGGTTTTGCTCTTCTAACACTATTGATAAATTGCGGCAATCCTCGCACAACACAGTTTTACTCTAACACGGTTAGAGAATTTCTGCAAACCTCACATAACAGGGTATTTTTGATCTTTTGTGCAGGGAAAACCCTGCTATTATGTTGGGTGTAATTTTTCAACATTTCCACTCTTTTTGAATCTCTGCCATTGACTCACTAGTCAAAAAAAATTATTGAGAAATCTCTGTATTTTGTTTTGTTGGGAAATCCCCGTGTTATGTTCTGTGCTATTGAACTTGTGGAAAAATGTAGAATTGCAAAGTTTTATTGCTATTGGATAGCACACCAGGCCACCCAAAAGATTTAAGTTATCCAAACGTTGGAGTTATGTTTCTACCACCACAGTTGTACTAGGTTAATACAACTTATTTCATTCAGCCATTAGATTAAGGCATTATATCCACCTTTAAAATTCATTACATCAGAAAATCATTACATTGGATTTTGGAAAAAATTGATTCCGAATCTGTTGAAGTAAATGGAGGCATGGAACCATTTCTCAATTGTGGACTGTATCAGAATCATAGCTTTATCGATAAAGAAGTAAAACCGTCAATCTTAAATGCGTGTGGAAAAATATATGGCCACAGTCAGTTCATCCAAGAAATATGGTCGGACCAGCAGAAAGCGCAGGGGCTCACATCTGGTGAGTATGGGCTTGGCACACCCAGGATCCTGAGCTGGATATCATCATTCTTCTCTTTCTTGGTGATTGCCTTCTACTTCTCTCTCTCTCAGGGTGACTTGGGAATTTTTTTTGGATGGTGCAGCATAACTCTCAGGCTTCCTTGCACCATGTAGCTAATAATAATAATAAAAAAAATGGAATGGGTGCGATAGTAGAACTTTTTACGTCGGTAGGAGGGGTTTATTTTGATAATATGACTACGAAGCCCTTGTGGGTAGCGCAGTCGATAAAATTGCTCTCCTCCCGTACACTGGGTGGAAAAGACCTGAGTTTGAATCCCGTCAATGCTTTTAGTTAGTGCTGAGTTAGTCAGGCTCAGGCCAGGGTAGCATGGTTTTTTTCTTCCGAAAACTATGGTTTTTCGTCCATCAAAACAGAAAATTGACCTTGGGACAGATGCAATTTATAGACAATATATGCAGAGCAATATGACCTTAGTCACCAATGCTCCTCAAAAAATAAAGAAGATATGATTACTGAAGACATTCAAGAATTACTGATAGAAAAAGAGGCTGGCGAAGCGTATTTGGTGGATAATTTGGAGATTTAACCCCAGGGGCTCACATCTGGTGAGTATGGGCTTGGCACACCCAGGGTCCTGAGCTGGATATCATCATTCTTCTCTTTCTTGGTGATTCCCTTCTATTTCTGACTCTCTCTCTCTCTCTCTCTCTCGGGTAACTCAGAAAAATTTTTTTTTTTTTTTTTTTTTTTCTCGGCTGGTGCAGCAAAAGCCTCAGGCTTCCTTGCACCATATGGCTAATTATAATAAAATAATAACAATAAAACCAAATCAATTTAGAGAATGATAGGGCAGAAGAAAATTCTAAACTTCTAAATTTTATACTAAAAAGCATACGGGATGGCATAAAGTTAGCCGAGCAATTAGAATCTTATTTTTGAATATAGATTCTTGAATGAAAGGAGCCCAAAGTTCAAAAGGGAGCTTCAAAAATGCTTAGTTCCATACAATGAAATTCACAATGATTTGTCAAGCAAAAGCAAAAAAAACCAGATTACTGATTTTTTTAAAGAGAACAGAAGATACACGAAATCTAGAATAGTGTATTTTTGTTAGTTCTGTTAATATTTTATTAACAAGATAGTGTATTTTGTTAGCTTTTGAAATGTAACTCCCTTTTTGTACTTTTTCTTAGTCCCATATAACACGGTTTCGCACAACACGTTTTATAGGAACTTAACTACCGTGTTATACGAGGGTTGCCTGTACTATTATTATTAGCCATATGGTGCAAGGAAGACTGAAACTTATGCTGCACCAGCCAAAAAAATTTGAGTTCTGTGTGTGTGTGAGAGAGAGAGAGAGAGAGAGAGAGAGAGAGAGAGAGAGAGAGAGAGAGAGAGAGAGATTCTCTCAGATATGCCAGACAAGCTGTACTTGCTACCTGGGAGTCTAAAACGCTGATGGAACTGATATTCGTGTGACACTCAAGTCAAGTGGACCCAATTTCGGCGAAGTCCGGACAGTCTGTGGCAGCCAAATCCTCTGCTTGCACCTTCATGAGGGTGGGACTGTTAGTAATCCTGAGTATAACCTCCATGCACAAGTACATGGTGGGTGACCACCCAGGTGTGAACCAACGTAAGCAGGGGTCGAGGTGTGGCGCCCACACCATATGGAGGAATGCCGCCCCTTTATGTTACCAGGCAGTACTAGGTAGTAGATGACTCTCATCAACTGGTGGTATTGCACCAGTTGATGCAATACCACCAGTTGATGAGAATTGGAGGCTTGAAGTGGTGGAACCCATGTTTAGTCTCTAGAGCTAAGTTCCGGTCAACCCTTCCCTATCTCTTCCATCATGCAGTATGATTGATGCCTTTGAGGTTATGATGAACATCGTGGCGAGATCCAATATTCCTTACATTTCGAGGGTACAGCTCTAAAACGGTGTTCGCAGGCCAGCCGCTAGTTAGTACACCGGACCGAACCTATTGGTAACTCTCTAGGAGGCTTCCGGAGAGAGAGAGAGAGAGAGAGAGAGAGGTAGGAGGGAATCACCAAAAAAAAAAAAAAAAAAGAGAGAAGAATGATGATATCCAGCTCGGGACCCTGGGTGTGCCAAGCCCATACACACCAGTTGTGAGTCCCTTGGGTTATGTGATTAATATCCATGGCAAATACTTCTTGAGCATAACTCCTGTTAATGATAATGAATACGCCTTAACTGTAATGCACTGATCTTATTTTAATGAAATTTGGGATATGTTGACAAACCTTTCTAAAAGAACCAAATATAAACTCTGTCCACTGGGAGCCAACTTGCTATGGCAGGACATGTGTTGAGATTGGCTTGGATGACAGCAGTAGAATTTCAGATGCCAATTCAAAATAACAGTGCCCATGAAAGTATCTATAGAAAAGGCATGTATCAGAAACAGAACCTATTAGACAGAGAGTGAAGAAACTTTTGTAAGAGATGGGTCATTAATTAACCCGACTGCCCTCTTTTGAATAGCATGTAGGAGCTTGAGAGAGGTTCTGGGAGCACCAATCTGGATGCGGAAACAATATTCCATGGTATTACAGATTTCAGATTTGCACAGAGTCAGTAGATGAAAGTTGCATGAAAGAAAACCAGTTTTTTTGATACAGAGGAAGCAATATTTGTGATGTGTATATGCAAGAGAGAGCGATTAGAAGTCAGCATAATCCCCAATAGAGATATGGGATCTTTTCTAAATTCCGTTTGTCATGAGGGATGAGCATGGTGGCAGCAGACTTTTTTGTGAGACATATTATGAGACTGAGTTTTAGAGGGATTGAAGTTAATTAAGTTTTCTTCATCCCACTAGAGAATAGCCTGGATATTAGCATTTAACAAATTGGTATGTATATTCAAGAAGTTAAAGCTGCTAATACAGTGCAATGTTTTTCAAATTGTAAAGTGGAACATAATGTGTTATCATCAGAAACACTATGAATAACATTTCCAGCCAGCAGAAAAAAGGTTGTTAATATACAAGAGTAAAAGAGTAGGGGAAAGAACTCTATATTGAGGGAAATCAGCATTAGTTGAGAAGTTAGAGAACCATCTACAGTCGCATCCAGCATAGTCAGAGAGAAAACTGGTTACCAATTGCAAAAAACAGATGTCAGTCCATAAGATGAGATTTAGAAGACCTTTATACCAAAGATAATCACCTTGGAAATGTCAGAGAGCAACTTATTGAGTTTTGTCACACTTTCCGTTAAATTGGGCCAGAGGTGAGTAACATAAGCTGTTATATCACCAATGGATTGAAAGTTACAGAATTCATATTGGCAGTCATTGATCAGATGGAAGGTTTCAAGATAGTTTTTTTAGGAGTTGGTGGATGATAGACTGAATGAAGATTTGCTGAATATAAGCAAATTTTCATGCAGCAGGAAAAACACTAATGGAAAAAGAAAACTTAAAAAGGCAACATAAAGCATAGGTGAACAAAGTTTTAAGAACAGTTGGAGAATTATGTTAGAAGACTGCATGATACATTGAGTGAATTGTGTTTGGTATGGAAAGAGGTGATTAACAATACAAGGGTCGGAAGAAAGGTAGGATGTTAATAAGTTGCCATCATCTTTAGCTGAGGATGCAGTCGAACTAATGGGTTGTAACTGAGTTGGAAGTACTGTAGGGACCCACTTTTCAGCATTCCGCTTCTCGGCGTTCTGCTAATATGGTGGTTTTTAGTTATATCTGTGTTTATTATGTTCAGTGCTTGTTCCGCTTTTTCAGCATGATGCACTCAGCAGCAGAGCTCAAGAAGGGCTTCAGGCACCATTTTATTGTCAGCAATTTGGTCTGTTTACAGCATATGTTAGTGTAAACATGTTATTATTCTTTTATATGCATTCGCAAGTAAAAAAAAGCTATGTTCCACTTTTTGGTGATAGTACTAGTAATAGAGGCATGTGACGCAAGAAAGCAAGCATATGAGCTTATGTAGCATCAGCCAAAAAAAAAAAAAAAACCAAACAATTTCACACAACCGTTCCCTCTGAAAGTTTGTCCAGTTTCTCCTCGAATTTATTTAAGCTATGAACTTCCAAAGCGACAGATGAAAGTTTGTTCCAGTAATTAACCACCCGCTGGCTAAAGGCAAATGTCCACACATCTATCTACAACTCTTTTTCCTCAATTTGAATTTATGCCCCCCTAGATTCGTTATCTCAGCAAGCGAAAGAATCCCATCAGAATTCAGCATGCTCAACCCATCCAAGGCCTTATACACCTCAATCAGATCACCTCGCAGGGGCCTAGTCTCCAGCTCAGTCTCATAATATGTCTCACAAAAAAGTCTGCTGCCACCATGCTCATCCCTCATTAATTTGCAGAACTTAAGCCTTTCTTGGTAAGAAGACCGCTTCGTTCCCCTCACCAATCTTGTTGCCCTTCTCTGTACATGCTCAAGCAACTCTACATCCCTCCTAAAATAAGGCCTCCAGACCTCTATGCAGTACTCAAGGTGTGACCTGACCATTGCCTTGTACAAATGGATAATCACTTCCTTTTCACTGCTAGCAGAATTCCTGTATATCATTGACAGTACCCCATGACCTGCTCTGGCAGCCTGTTGCAATTGTTCAAAAAACTTCATATCTTACTGCACAATCACTCCCAGGTCTTTTCCAGTTTCTACTCCCTAAGTGTAGTACCACACAGTTGGTACTTTCCTCTGGGATTACTTCTACCCATATGCAGTACTTTGTATTTGTCAATGTTAAACTTCAGTTGCCAGTTCTCAGCCCATCTGACTAAATGTTCTAGATCCTGTTGCAGTAGCACACTGCCATTACTGTCATTAACAACCCTGCCAACCTTTGTATCCTGCAAACTTCGACACTAAGCCTGATATACATCAGGCTTAGTGTCGAAGTGATAGGACAGGCCATCATGGACACATCAAGAGGGTACTCCTGCTAATATGGGCATTGGCTCAGAATCATTTTTAACATTTAACTCTGAGAATTATAAAAAATCCTCAAGATCCTTTCCTAATCGGACTTCACACCTTCCCAGAGAGGTGATCCTGTATTTGCGTCCCTGTCCATTATGATATTGGCATGACCCAGTGTCAGCAGGAGCCTTTCCAGATACTCCAAGTATCGACTAATAGTTTCTGATGGTCTGCAATGCTAGGTTACAAACTAGATAGATCTAAGGCCACTAATCACTTCTGTGCAAACTGCTATGATTCACATAAAAAAGCTGTAAAATCTGGGTCAGTTATTAATATTGCAGCAGAAGGGTAACCTGGTACTTCCACCACTCGATAACACTTATGATATCCCACATGTCCCTGCAGCACATATGGGTCTTGCAATAAAATCAGATTGGCTCTAGTCTCCTCAATAGCAAGTGCCAACTGTGAGGCAACATTTATTGCCCTCTGACCATTAATCTGCATTATGGTGTACTTACATCTACTTTCCATAATCAGTTCTTCTTTTAAGTTTGTCCAGAGCGTGTACAAACTCCAGGCACACCTTGTATATGGCAGTGTGGTCAGAGGGGACCTTCCTCTTCCAACAGTTGACACACTTGGAAGTCTGATCCTGATTAGCAAAATCTGTAAAAGAATGGCCACGTCCAGCACCGTGACCACAAAAGCCATCACTTCGGCAATACTTATCCACATGTCCAAAGGACGTACATTTATAATGCTGAGTGGGAATTGGGAGGTTCCTCACCCATACAGGAAGGACATATTTATGTTTGGTCAATTTTAGAAACAATATTAATCTGTACAGAAAGGACATTTGTCATTTAAATGAGCAACCATCTTAGTCACCACTCAGGCTCTCACTCATGTGCGACTAGTTCTTATCTGTGTCAGAACTCAAATGGTTATATAGCAATTAACGCAGAGAACCCATTGGTCAGTTCAAATAACAAAAGTGATTAAAGAGCTCATAACCATTTGGCCTCACAGTGGGGATGGGCCATCACATCCTCACCTTCAGTTGCCATCCCTACTTGAGGAGGAGGTAGGTCACTACTACCTAACAAGAAAAGTTGGTCTATCAAAAATTTGGTGACATATTCAACAAACCTGTTGAACATGTCCCTTGTCAACAACTTCACCAAAGCAGATTCTTGGATAGAGTGAGTCTTTTGCATATGCAGCTGGGGCAGTAGCGCAGGTCTGACGGCACCAACCCCAGCTGAAAAACAGCCTTGATCTCAGACCATGTTCAGTCAGAATGGCCATGGACACCAACCCAAACTGCAACCAAGAACTTTGCCATCGGTTGACAGCATGAATGGAGGGTATAAAGGAGTACAGCTACCTTCCTTTCTCAAAGTTGGTCCATTGCACCTGCCATATGATACCCAGCTCGTCATTGATTCTCTTCTGCTCAGATGAAATATCGAGGCTGCCGTCCCTGGCCAGACACGAAAAATCTGCCAGGGAATTCCTTTCCTCAGGGCAAAATGTAAAGAAGACCTGGCCACCAGCAAGGCTGCAGGATACTTGCCTGCAAGGATACATAGTGCCTCAGTAGCCACAGTTTTACAAGCTGTAGTGATGCCCAGAAGAACAAAACGTTGAGCAGAGAGGAGTATTACCAACATGGAAATGTTCAATGTGCCTCCCCAAGCCCTAACTGCATATGCCAGGATTGGGCGCATACATTGTCACAAAGGAGGGGGAGGGCTCCTCCTTTAAGTCCCAATTCACATGGGTGACTCACTGGAACTTGGCATATATCCGCTTTACTTTGTCCCTCAGACATTTGGCATGTGCTACAGAGCTCAACCACTCCTCCAGACAAACTCCAAGGCATATGGTCCTCTTGACTACCTGAAGTGAGAAGGCCCCAGACCTACAAACAGGGGGGTCATGTTCAGCTGAGGAGTCTCTTCAGCAGCACAGCCTCCAACTTGTGCACAGAAACTTGTAGCTTATGCAGTTCAGCCCATGATAGAAAGTGGGAAAGGCAGGCAGTCCCTTGTACCTCCAGTTCCCTGTGGGAGTTACCCCCCCCCACACACACACGTCATCTACAAAAGCCACAATGTCAGAACCCTCAACATCATATGAACTCAGGAACTCACCAAGTACCCAGTTCCAAAGAATAGGCCCCAGTACAGACCGCTGAGGGCAGCCTTGCCCTAAGGACCTAACCTGGTCAATATAAGTTCTTAAAAGAGCCTGGTGATGGTGCAAATAATCTTTCAGAAGGCAGTAGAATTTGCTTGAATGCTCTAGTCCTGTAGAGGACACTGTCCCACCACAGAGCATCAAATGTCCCCTGAAAGTCCATGAACAAGCCCAGGGCATATTGCCCAAGATGTTCATTTGTTGTGGTAAGCATTGGTGTATGGTATCCTCAGCCAAGGAGCCACACTTAAACCCATAGTTTTATTGAGGAAAAGCCCTGGCCATCTTAGTATTACACCATTAAACCCAGGACAGTCTTCTCCAACACTTTACCCAAAATAGGTAAAAGTACTATCAGGGTGATATGAACGTAGCTTGTCCATGGGCTTCTCTGGGCTTTTTAAAATGATCTTGAACACTACCTTCTTTCAGATTGCCATGAAAAAGTCACTGAGCAAGACAGGTGTTATATATGTTCAGTAATATCCCAGGACAAGCCACTTGTATCCTATGAATTATTGCTGCCTCCAGGAAGTCATGCTCTGAAGCCTTACCATCCTTGGTAGCTTGTAATCGTAATTCTAGCTCATCTGGAGTGAAGGGAGGCTGAATCCTTTCACAATCATGTAGCTTGTCCATGGGCTTCTCTGGGCTTTTTAAAATGATCTTGAACACTACCTTCTTTCAGATTGCCAGGAAAAAGTCACTGAGCAAGACAGGTGTTATATATGTTCAGTAATATCCCAGGACAAGCCAGGTGTATCCTATGAATTATTGCTGCCTCCAGGAAGTCATGCTCTGAAGCCTTACCATCCTTGGTAGCTTGTAATTCTAGCTCATCTGGAGTGAAGGGAGGCTGAATCCTTTCACAATCATAAGCCAAGTTCAGCCTAACTATGTCTAACTATTCCTCATTGTCAGCATTATTCTTCACAAAGAGATTATCTAAGATGTTAGATACAGAATCTTCCAACCTAAGGGACAGAATCTTCTGCATTGGGAACTTATAGTCATGGAAATTAGTTCACCAGTATAGATCTTTTCAGTCACCAGTCTATACACAGACAACGAGCATCAGCCAACCCTCTGGTTTGAACAAAATTCTTCCATGAGGCCTTTGCAACCTCAACAGTTCTCCTAACATATTGCCACCAATACTGTTGGTAGAGATTCTTAAGTTCCAACACACTTCTAGAAGAGTAATTCCTCCTCTCTTGCTGATATTCCTTTTGCACATATTGTACTTCTCTGTGAAGGCCAGTCAGCTTGGTTGTCCACCAATGTACAGATCTATTAGGATATCTTCTTTGTCACATGTGCTGGTTATACTTTCACTAAAACAGAGGTAAAGAATTCGGCCTTTTGACAAGCAGTAAAGTCAGACCACTGTATACACTGTTCTAGAGAAGCACACACCAGGCGAAGCAGTTGCTCACAGTTCACATTTTTTAAAGTAGAACTGACTGGTCTCCTGCCACATTCTGGATGGTACATCACTTGTAAGATCAAAAGTAATGATCCATTGATCACGTGGACAGATCATCATGTATACAGGAGTTTTTCACCAGTCTCAACAAAGTGATACACAGTTACATCTACGTACGATTCCCCCACCAATAAGGAGAATGTGGGCATCTGCTCAGAATCATTTATCGCACTCAAATCTGAGGAGGACAGAAAGTCCTCAAGATCCTGACCGCTATCATTGGACCTCATCTCCCCAGAGAGGTGATCCTGCATATGCCCACAATGATATTAACACAGAAAGGACTTTTTTTTTATTATTTATTTATTTTTTTTATTCTTAAGTTAGGGCAGTCCCAAGGCAGACTATGGCAAACCCACTGTATGTTTATGTACATTATTGTACCCTGCAAGATCATTCCATGTTATATTACACATCTGTATTCTGATCCATAGCAGACTAGTACACAGAAAGGACAGACAGACAGAACAGTAGAGGGGGTGGGGTATGGTTATGCTCTTAATTAAGAACCACACAAAATTTAAAGCAGTGCATCCAGTTGATGTGGGTGGCCAGTGCAATGTCGAGTCAGTTTGGTGTGAAATAAGCACTAGGAAAACAAAAACGAGTGAAGGAGTGTATATTATAGGCCTAATAATTGTGATGAGTATAAAGAACAATTGTACAGGTATATAGAGTGGGCCAATAAATTAGAATGTCTTATTTTGGGTGATTTTAATATTACAGTTATTAACTGGAACAAACTTGTGGGTTGGTCACTCACACACACTAGTAAGACTTGTGGAGTTATTGAATGACTGTTTTCTACAGCAGCATGTTAGAGAGGCAACAAGAGAAAGCAATACCCTGCACTACAATCTGCAGATAATAGACCCACTAGGTGAAGTGATCACAGTGTATTGATGTGGTATTAAATTAAAGATGATTGCAATAGTCTCAGACACTTTTTAAATTCTATACAGTGGGACCAACTGATGAAGTCACCGACAGCAAATTATAAATGGAAGCATTCAGGGATAATCATAGAATTACTAGATTTTTTATGTCAACTAAGAGATATTGTTCAGGGCTTAGATCTAATCTGATGTCAGATGAACTGGTGACTTGTGGCAGAGAAGAATAATTTGTGAGATGCATATAAATTTTCAAGTGATACAGAAGCATAAAGTAGATATAAATTACAGTAGAATCCAGATAAGAAGTTTTCCAAGAGACTGGAGATTTAGAACTTCTTACGGGAGAAAACTTCTTAGAAGGGAAACTAAGAGTATGAAATATTAATTAAACAAATAAAAATGAAAAGATACATGTATATAACTTAAAGATCATTTTTAAGTACTATTTCAGAATTTATAAATATTTTACTCTGCCTTTGGGAAACATTTTTAAACTGAGGATTTCTAATTGCTTAACATTCTTGAAGGCATATCAGGCTTAATGTCTAGGTTTGCAAATGATACGAAGGTTAGCAGGATGGTTAATGATGGTAATCAGGGTATGCTACTGCAGCAAGATCTAGAAAAATTATGCTGGTGTGTCAAGAAATGGCAATTGAAGTTTAACATTGACAAATGCAAGGTACTGCATGTAAGTAAAAGCAATTCCAGATTAGTGTATCAACTATCTAGTCCTACACTCAGTGTAGTGGACTATCTGGGGGTATTTATGCAGTCAAGATATGAAATTCTCTGAGCAGTGTAGACTGGTTGCCAGGACAGCTCATGGAGTTATGTCAGTGATATACAGGAATTTTGCTAGCAGGGATAAGGTGGTGATTATCCCTTTGTATAAGGCATTGGTTAGGCCACATCTTGAGTACTGCATACAGGTCTGGAGGCCTCATTTTCAAAAAAATATGAATCTGCTGGAGTGGGTGCAGAGAAGGACATCAAAATTCATGAGTGGAACAAAAGGGTTGTCTTACCAAGAGAGGCTTCAGTTCTGCAAATTGCAGCATCAGGAGACCTATGTACCTGTGAGGTGTTTAAGGCTTTGAATGGATTAAGCAAGTTTAATGCTGATTATATTCTTCCTCCTGCTCAGATGATACACATGAAGGGGTATAAATTTATATTTGGTAATAATGGTTGCAGGTCTGATGTGCAGCAATTTTCCTTTAGCCTGCAGGTGATCGATTGTTGGAACAAACCCCTATTTGTATTACAGGTGGGTATTTTGAATAAATGCAAGGAAATTTATTCAAAGATTGCTCATTTGTGAAAACATTACTGTTTATCTTATGAAGTTCCTGCTGATACAAATTTGTATAAGTTGAAGAGTAACTGATTAATTCATCATCACGTACCTTTTCAATTTGCATTGTTTTGGTATACTAGTAATGACTAATATGTCATTTATAATTAGTTTAGCATACAGATAAATGTTAATGTAAAGAAATTTAAAAGCTTTTGATTTTCATGGAGTTTAATTATCACAGTATTTCAGTATCATAATATGAAGTTAGTTGACATTGATTATTTTGGGAAGTTGGCTGTTGTTGTTTGTTGTTTGGTTTTTAGGAGCATTAGCAACTAAGGCCATATTGCTCCGGGAAATGCGATGGTCATTCCCTGACCTTTCCGCATCCTCCGTATTTGCTGGTGACGGGCTCGAACCCCGGTCTAATCAAGAAGCGTGTGCTATGCACTGCTGCTCCTTCCCACCTGGCTACGGAGGCGCCAGGGAAGTTGGCATTACATAAACTAAATGCTAATAAGTGAGGTAAATACCAGTATGTTTATCTCATCACCTGACATAAATTAAAGGACATTTAAATATAAAATTGTGTGTGTGTGTGTGTGTGTGTGTGTGTGTGTGTGTGTGTGTGTGTGTGTGTGTGTGTGTGTGTGTGTGTGTGTGTGTGTGTGTGTGTGTGTGTGTGTGTGTGTGTGTGTGTGTGTGTCAGGACTTGATACATTCACCATGATGAGTGGTATTTTACAGGTCATAATCTTGTGGCTGTGAAGTAGAGCTGCCACTTTGTTTTAGTCTTGCTAAGGATCGGCATGATGAGAGAGAGAGAGAGAGGGAAAATAAACTAAGATGGAATAGCAATGTACAATAGAAAGGGCTGCATCCCAACCCCTTGTATTAGAATGCTCTATATAAAGGCATCCATTGTGAAATAGTGAATAAGCATTCTTAAAGTGTACCTATCCACATACAGAGAAATACATCAATCCTGTTAAAATAAATGCAACATATATACCAATGAATAAATTGAAATGTTTTTAAATAATTAAAATTCAAATTAAATTAGATTTCAAACTGAAGTAAACTTAATTAAAATAAGAAAAAGAAAAAACTACTTGTAACTATTCATTTGTGGGCAGATGCTATCCATTATAGAAACATAATAGCAACCTTAGTCTGAAAAAAGAAAAGACACCTGAGTAAAGAAGCAATCATATATTGTGTGTAGTGACCCAACTCTGTTGAAAAGTTTTTCAGCTGTGTTAGTGAACCTTGTGGCTGAGGGTTAATAGGGAGGAGTTGAGGCTAATGATGGCAAACTTTGTATGGAATTCTGTCTTGCAGTTATTAAAGATCTTAATCATTGAGATGGTTTTCTTCAGATGGAATTGATTGAGATGGAAACTAGGTTGGGTAGTTATGTTTAGGAATGGTTACTGAAGTTCTCTAATTTGGGCCTGAATAAGTATAGTCTTGAAAGGGGGTCTGTCTTTCTCTCTCACTACCACAGAAGTTCTGAAAGGAATTTGCTTAGATGGTTATATGCAATTAAATGAAGATTAAGCATTACAGTGGAATTATTATTCTACATTGGAGCTTGGATATTTTTGAAATATTGGTTTTAAGCATTACAGTGGAATTATTATTATACATTGGAGCTTGGATATTTTTGAAATATTGGTTTTTTCCCCCCAAACCTCCTATTCTGTTATGATAAAAAAAAAAAAAAAATATCTTTTATTTGAAGTATTGTGCTTGGATGTTGAATTCAAAGACAGTCAGGCAGTTATTCATGTTAGGAATTTGTTATACTGCATCTAAAAGAATAGTTCAATTCTTAAATCTCCACCAAACACAAGAGTTAAAACACTTCTTGTAATTGAACTTATTTTCCTCTTCATAATGGGAAACAAACTTCTGAAGTTTATTTAGTCTACTCTGTGCAATACTATACACGCATTCCTTCTGACATATTAAAAAGTGCATTGACAATCAACTGTTGATCTGTACTCAGCTCTGTCAACAATAGAGTGGAAACTTTACAGTTCTTAATAAGAACTGTTATTTTAAGGTTGATTATTAGTGAACAGGCAAAGAATGATGTGCGTGATATTAGTATTAATATTAGCAATGACCACATGGTGCAAGGAAGTCTATGGCTTATGCTGCACCAGCCTAAAAATAAATAAATAAAATAAAATAAATAATAAAGATATAATAATAAGAAGAAAATTAAAAATAATAATAATAATTAATAAGAGAAAAGGAAATAGACAACCTATGCCTTTCCCTCCTCCCGTAGGTAACTATCCAGCTGACCTTTGAATTTCCCCGAACTGTCAGCACCTACCACCCATGTAGGTAACTTATTCCAGTAATTTATAACTCGTTGGCTAAAATAAAACTTCCTACAATCCAGTCTAAACATCTCACTACCCCCCCCCCATAACTTGAATTTATGGCTCCTAGTTCTAGAATCACTTATAACTGTGAAAATTTCATCCCTATTCATTTTACTTATGCCTCTCAGAGCCTTAAACACCTCAATCAAGTCTTTCCTAAGGTGCCTAGTTTGAAAACTCTGCAACCACATATTCAGTCTTTCCTCATATGGATGCCCTTTTGCCGATCTCACCAGGCGAATTGCCTGTTTTTGGACCCTTTCAAGCAGCACAGGATCTTTCTTTATGTGCGTTCTCCATACTTGAACACAATATTCCAAGTGTGGTCTAACAATAGCCTTATATAATGGGATTATGACCTCCTTATCTCTACTAGCAATTGTTCAATAAATCATCGATAGGACACCATTGACCTTCCTTGCAACCTTTCTGCAATGCTTGGATGCTCCTAAAAACCAATCAATCTGCAATGCTTGGAGAACTTTGTCTGACTGTATTGTAACACCAAAGTCCCTTTCTTCTACCACTGGCTTTAGTTCAACTCCACCAAGTATATAAGTTATTTTGGGGCTACTGTTCCCCAGGTGTAATACCTTACACTTTGCTGGATTAAAGCATAGCTGCCATTTTTCTGACCATCCCTAAAGTCTATCTAGGTCACTCTGAAGAAGCTTAGCAGTGATCATTACCTACTTTACCAATCTTTACATCATCTGCAAATTTAGACATCACGCCCTCTATCCCTTCATCGATATCATTTAAGAAAATCAAAAACTACAGTGGTCCTAATACTGATCCTTGAAGAACTCTATTTCTTACATCAACCCAATCTTATGAATTACCATTTATCACAACCCTCTGCCTCCTGCCCTGAAGCCATCCACTAAGGATTTTCCCTGTGATTCCAACCTGTTCCAGCTTATAAAGTAACCACTCATGTGGGACTGAGTCAAATGTTTGCTGAAATCCAAATAAACAATGTTGAAATTATTCCCTAAATCCAGCTCTTGTGACTCTATCCAAGTAGCTAACCAGATTAGTTAAACATGATTTTCCCTTTACAAAAGCATGCTGAGTATTCTTCAGAATTCCATTTCTGTCTAAATGTTCCTGAATTCCACCCTTGATCATTGTCTCCATGATTTTCCCTAATACTAAAGTTAGACTGACTGGCTGGTAATTTCCCACTTAGCACTTAGAACCACCCTTTATATGTTCACTCGTATAATTGTGTTTAAGGATCTAATCGAAATACAATTGCAGTATGCCAAAAAAAGGGAAAAAAAGAAGAACGTGCAATTTTAAAACAGAACAACAGATTACATCAAAAGGTAATTATTTTTTTCCTAATAGCATATTTCCGAAAGAGATCTCATTATTATGACAAATTATTATTATATAATTTGTCATAATCTATATAATCTGCACATCCATGATACAGAATGATAAATAATATGATAAATAGAATGATAAATAATAATTGATGCCCTTTCACCTTTGAATTATCCAAGCTCTACCATATTTGCAATTTTTTGAAAGTTGCTTAAAATATGTATCTTATTTTCAGATGTGTGACTGTAAAATACCTAGCTTTATGTGAAGCACCACTTCTCAAGAATGCAACACACAAGACTTTTCTGACTAGGGCATCAACTGTTTTCGACATTGCAGTAAATTTCCAGCTCATTCCTCGTCAATTCAATGAGCATGCTTATGGACTTCAAGTAAGCTTCTTGTATCTTTTTCCTTGGTTAAAAGTTTTATGCATTATATTTTTTATCATAACTAATGAAAGAAACATCCAAAACAAATCTCATATCTGTGCTCTCATGTCTAAAGTAAAAAATAATAATAAAGAAGTAAATGGCCATTTATTGCTAAAAATATGAGTGCATAACAATAGTTATGCTGTAGAAACTGATGAATCCTATATAACACGAGCCACAGAGTTAACTGGATGAAAACATAAAATTACAGGGATATAGTTGGGAAAGGACATTACGTGGTGATTTTCCATAGAATTATACTTTTATTAATGACTGCTTTTATACCTACAATATTAAGATAGCTTATTCAGTTAATAACCAAACTTCTATATACATTTAAGGTACATGTAAATTATACATACAGACTCCTATATGTTTTGGGAACCTTGCCAGAACCTATCATCTGACCATATATATTCACTGTCAAAAGACAAAAAAAAAAAAAAAAAAATTATATATTTATGGACTAAATTACAAAACTTCATATATAACTGTTATTTATTATACTTTATATTATGTGTTATCATTAATTTATAATACAGGTAAGAATTATCAATGGAAAGTAAAAAGTACCAGGCTAAAAAATTTTGTAATTAAACATATAATTAAGGTTAAACAGAATTATAATGTGTAGTTTTACCTGTTATCAGCCTCCTGCTTGCCCAGTGTCTCGATCTCTACTGTGCATTCTGGCAAGAGGTGCTGTCAACATGTATTTATATGAGAGGATTTCAATCACTCGTTGAATAGTAGAGAGCTAGGTAGGTTATTCTGGATCCAGTGATTCTTGTTGGATTATAGCCTCGAGATGGATGGCTTAACCTCCTACTCAGATCTTTGGGGGGTTGTTTGGCTGGCTAGTTTCTGGATGGGGTTTGGTTCGGCTGTTCTGTTTTTGGTCTGTGGAAAGAACTCTGGTATTGCTGAATTGCCATATATCCACATTGGAATGCATGCAGGGCAGTGTCAGATTTTTCTATTCTTCTGTATTGTACATCTTTTTTGTGTTCCTTAATTCTGGAATTTAGTTTTCTGTAAGACTCTCCTCTGTATGTGCCTCCATGCCTATAGTCTATTTGATAAATAGGACCTCCAGGATTGTTGGAGCTGTTGGATTGATGTTTTAGAATCTGTTTTATGGAGGCTGAACTCTTGAAGAAAGTGCTGCTTCCATATTTTCTTGTTTCTTTTCCTATCTTTTCACTAATGTTGGGTATGTTTGGTATGCAGATTGTCGGTTTCTTGATGTTGCTAAGTTGTTTGAAGGTCCTAGGGCTGTCAACTGTTATTTTCTTTATGATGTGTAGAGGGAATCTGCCGTTTAAGGCTAGATTGGTTATATCTACTGTTTGCTTCTGTATTGCTTCATAATTCATATGCATGTCACACATTATTATTCTCTGCCACAAGTCACTAGTTCATCTGACATCCGTTTAGTTCTAAGCCTTGAATAGTATTTCTTAGTTGATATAAAAAGCCTAGTAACTTCTATGATTACATTCCTGAATGCTTCCATTTAGAATTTGCTGTTGGTAATTTCATCAGGTGATCCCACTGCATAGAATTTAAAAACTAAGACCAATTGCAATCATCTTTATGAAAGCAAAAGCCCTTTTACACATGGCAGTAGTTACATCTTTAATTTAATATCACATCAATATACTGTGATCACTTCCACCTAGTGGGTCTGCTATATGCTCTAGAACCCTCAAAATTAAACAAAAGGTTTAATTTTCACTAAACAGAGGTTTAAATTTCAAACCAACCCAAAGCCAAATTCCCACACTTTAAATCCTTGGTCACCTCCACAACAGTCCCTGGAATGTTAAGAATGGCCAAGCTAGAGACTCCATCAATCTCATGGCTATATAGTTACTCCAGAACACAGACTAAGAGATTTACAACAAAGTCAACAATTTAACAACCTTTGAAAGAAGAACATTATTAGACCTGAAGAAGGATAGAACCATCCACGTATCGAAAACAGACAAAGGAAATGCCACAGTCATTATATTGATAAAATTCATTATATTATATTGATAAAGTTCAAGACCTACTGAAAGACCCCAACACTTACAAAAGATTGAAAACTGGCCACACTAACCAGCCAGAAACAGAAACTAAATTCGATGTCTGACCTTACATATATATAGATGAAGATCTTCATAAAAAACTGAATCCCAACAGCACCATACTTCTTTGCAAGCATAAAAATCCATAAACTAGATTTCCCAGCCAGACCTATTATTAGCAGCAGACTTCACTCTGGGCAGAAGGTCTCAAAATGGCTAGTACAACTCCTCTTACAAATCATACCAAATAACCACAACACCTTAAAAACTAGCCAGGACCTAATCATCAGATTGAAAGATGTGGAAATCAAAGAAAGTGACATCTTGGTATTGTTTGACACTATGTTCATAATAATACCACTAGAAGAAGGAAAAGCTAGGTTTCTAGAAAACCTGGATAGCCATATCTTCCTTGGATACCAAAGACCATTACCAGTCCCAGAATTAATATAATTATCAACCTATCAATTGGCCAACCACTTCTCCTTCAATGGTTCGTTCTACACTCAATTCACTGGCCTAAGCATGGGAAATGCTCTTTCCACTCATGTAAGAAATATTTATAACACACCTGGAAAATTAATTCTTAGAAAAACAAACTGTCAAACCAAAATTCTAGAGCAGGTGCATAGATGACATAACAGTAATCTGGAGCCATGGAAAACAGAACTTCACAAAATGGCTCATTTTTTGATGCTCTAAACCAGGATTGGCCAACTTAATTTGTGATGCGATCTACTTTTTTCCTTCAAAATGTGCTGTGGTCTACCATCAAAAAAATTTCATTGCACAAATCAAGGGATGACTGTATATTTAAAATTCATCGTGATCGAACCGAAATTAAATCCGCAATCAACTCGTTGGCCACCCCTGTTCTAAACAACTTCCACCAAAAGATAAAGTGCAAAATCAAAATAAAAAACAAAGGAAATTTAAACTTAAAAATTTAATATATCTATTAGAATTACATCAGTATGACTTTTAGAATTCCTCCAGTATGTTTTTAATTTTTGGATCTGTGTCATTGGTTGTATTAGAATTGGAGAAATCTGGTTATAAAAAAATCTCATTTCTTGCTATTGGGTGGACAAAATCCACCACGCACCTCTACTCTTAATGAATTTGTAGATTAGTGATAACTGTCAGCTAGAGGCACAGCAAGCACTCTGTAGTATTCATGTCACTTTGTGTCTTGATTTTGTCTTTTTTCATTTTGCATATTATAAGTGAGGTAGTCATGTATCATTCTTTCAGTAGACTACTGCTATAAACTAATTACACTAGCCAACAAAAAAATATTTTTTGTCATACCTCCGCAATGAAAATATGTGATTCTGGAGGAAATAAACATGCTGGTTCCGAAAATCACCATAAAAAGTCTCTATCATGTCTACATAAAAATATGTACCAACATTTAATGTTAAAATAAAGGGATATATATGTATAATTCAAGTTTGTAATACAAGTGTAAAAAAATTATACATTCTCTATAACTCTTGATACCAATAGTTCAATTGTTGATGATCCTGCTCAGGTAGCTAGCAAACTAAATGAGTATTTTGAAAAGGAGCAGTAAAGATAAAACACCAGTCTTAAAATGCTCTCTAACTTAGTGTTAGGCATCTCATTTTTGATCCTTGAGTTTTCAGTAGACAAATTAAAGGAAATGCTTTTCTTTAAAGGTAGGGTGGGTTTCAGTTGTGTGGATAAGCAATTGAAGAGCATGAATGGCCTAAGAGCATTGTCATCCCTTTAAATGAGACATTTTCTTCACAGGTGATATCCATCAAGAAATAAACTATTCTAATACTTTATACACCATGATAAATAATTTTAATAAATGAATGTCATGTTGCAAACCCTTTTTTGGGTTCTTGTTAACATGTACAGTGAGTAAGAACAAGGATTACAAATTTGCCTTTCTCAAGCTGCTGATGTCATACCATAGAGGTATATCTAATCCACTGTCTTGCGTTTTCATATCTTATTGTTCTCTGGCATCCCCGATTCTCTCTTAATCTCTATTTAATTTTATTGTTGAAAAGACCATGCCACAGTCCTATCTTCCTGTGTTTCTGCCCTCGTTTCTGTTTAAAGGAACCTGGCTAAATTTCTTGAAGTAGGCGTCTTTTATTTTTCTTCTTTCAGTCTCTTTTCTCAACTGTTACCACAAAGTTCTCATCATTATATGCCTGAACACACTCTAGCACATGCTCTGCCAATTCAGGTTCTTTGATGTTCCTTTCAGCCACTTGTTTTCATCTATGCCTGTCTTATTGCAAAAAAAAAAGGATCTGCTGCTTACATCCTCATATTCAGCAACACAGCATTACATTATTTTTGCTGTTAAAAAGGTCTTGAATATATATGATTCAAAATCCTATACTGATTACTGTGAAAATTTTAAATTGAAAACATTATAGTGCTCATATTCTTCAACAAGTTAATAAACTACAAAGTAAACGGCTGTTATCTAATCTTAGAAATCAACTTCGATGCTCTTAAAAGAAGGCTAAGTAACTATTCACTGTTTTTGACATCATATACCAGAACCATTACAGTTATTACAGCTGTTGTAACAGAACTGTGAGACTAGTCAACAAATTACAAATAATTTTATCACACTGAACTCTTCGAAATAAAATTAAAACTTATTAAAATAGACTGCATGTAATCACAATATTCCTTCCAGATCAGTGAACTGTGTTATAATATATTAGTGTTTAACATTCTCTTTAACAACAATTCGTAAATAATTATTGTTTTGCTCAAAATATGATAAAGGCATTCTTACTAATTTTTAATATATCCTTAATATTGCTTTTTTTTCTTTTTTTTTTTTTCAGAATTTATTTAATGACATGGAATGTTGTTAGTCGACCTCCTATTGAGGACATAAGAGCATCTTTAGGACTTATGGATCCAGTAAATGTTGAAGAACTTCCTGATTTGTATGCAGTTGGGTAATTTATTTTATTTTGCCTAATTTGGTCATAAGAATTATATATATAAACAACAACAAAAAAAAAAAAAAAAAAAGGTACAAAAGTTAAATAGTATTTATGTAAACTTTAGGATAAACAAATTCTGATTGTTTATCCTGTGAAAATTCAGTTAATAGTATTTCCTTGAATAGTAGTAAGCACTTCTCTGTTTTCTTAATCTCACGCTCCTTCATTCAGGGTTCTGAGATTAATTGAATTATTTTATGACTAAAAAAGTCACATTTTAGGTATATTTCTTGAGCATAATTCCTTCCTTTAATTCATTTAAAATGCAATACTCAATTTGATGATTATGATTATTTTTTTAGCAGTTATTGTATTCACCTGACAGGAAGAACCCCTAATCATACTGTAGGTTTCAGGTTTCGTGACATAATCACTCCATTGTTTCTTGGTCAAGATCTCTAATGAGACAAGACAAAAAGAAATCAACATCATGATTTTCAAGTTATACAGAGCCTTCAAGTGTTATTTAATTAACTGAAATTGAACTTTGGGGTAGAATTTTTCTTAGCATAGTCTGTGCTTGTTAATAGAAGAGACTGTTTCTACAGGAATGGGATACCCTTAAATAGAAAGGGAACAAAAATATTTGTTGATGCTATCGAGACAGTGTTAGGTGGTCTGAAAACTGCTAGCTTGGGGGGGATACACAAACTATTAGATTAACAATGGTCACAGCTAGAGGTGAAAGTGATTTTTGCACTGCTTCTATTGGAATGAGCAGAAGGCTAGAAAGCAAAGTGCTGGAGATTTCAAGAACTTCTGGGAGTCATTACGAACCAAGTAAATACATAGGCTGTGTTTGGGTAACCAAGAGTAAGAACAGACACATGTACACCAGTGTTAGGAGTATAGTAAATAAATTTGATGAATTTGAAATGCTGGTCAAGACATCAATGGCAGATATTGTTGGGATATCAGAGACATGGTGTCACACAGATATAAGGAATGCAGAATTTGAATTTGTGGAGTAGAATGTGTGCAGACATTCTTCTCCACAGGAGGAGTTATGCTGTTAGTTAGGAAACAGATAAATCTAAGGCAGTTCATCCAATTGACATGGGTGGGCAGTGTAATGATGAGTCAGTTTGATGTGACCTAAGCACTGGGAAAGCAAAAATGAGAGTAGTAGTAGTAGTGGCATGTGATGCAAGAAAGGAAGTGTATGAGCAGCATCAACCAAAAAAAAAAATTTACACAACCATTCCCTCTAAATGTTTGTCGTCCAGTTCCTCCTTAAATTTATTTAACCTATCAACTTCCACAACGACAGATGAAAGTGTGTTCCAGCAATTAACCATGGGCTGGCTAAAGGCAAATTTCCACACATCTATTCTACAGCTGTCTTTCTTCGATTTGAATTTATGCCCCCCATAGGTTCGTAACCTGAACAAGTGGAAGAATCCCATCAGAATTCAGTGTGCTCAACCCATTCAAGGCCTTATAAACCTCAATCAGATCACCTTGCAGGTGCCTAGTCTCCAGCCGCTGCAATTTGCAGAACTTAAGCCTCTCTTGGTAAGAGGAGCCTTTCATTCCCCTCACCAATCTTGTTGCCCTTCTCTGTACAGTCTCAAGCAAATCTACATCCTTCCTAAAATGAGGCCTCCAGACCTGTACACAGTAATCAAGGCGTGGCCTGACCATTGCCTTATACAGCGGGACAATCACCTCTTTTCTCTGCTAGTAAAATTCCAATATATCATTGACAAAATCCCATGATCTTCCCTGGCAGCCTGTCTGCATTGCTCAGAAAATTTCATATCTGACTGCACAACTACTCCTGGGTCTTTTTCATTTTATACCACCTTAAGTGTAGTACCACAGAGTTGGTATGTTTCTCTGGTGTAACTTCTACCCATATGCAGTACTTTGCATTTGTCAATGTTAAACTTCAGTTGCCACTTCTCAGCCCATCTGTCCAATTTTCTAGATCCTGTTGCAGTAGCACACTGCCATTACTGTTATTAACAACCCTGCCAACCTTTGTATCATCTAGTAACATTAGTCCACGAAGAGCAGCACCCATTGACTACTACCACCCTCTGTCTTCTCCCACTCAACCATCCTTCTATCGATTGTAGCAATTTACCTTAATACCATTCTGCTCCAACTTGTACTGTAGTCTTCTTCCATGCACAATAGTGTCAAAAGCTTTCCTGAAATCCAGTTCCTTTGTAACCACATCATAATAACCAATTAATAACCAATAACCAATTAATAACCAATCAAATTTGTCAGACAAGACTTTCCCTTAACAAACCCATGCTGTGTGTGAATTATTGCTGCAGTCTTATCTAGATGATCCTGCAATGCATCTTTAACCAGTGACTCCATTATTTTACCTGGAACAGAAGTTAAACTAACTGGTCTCTAATTACTCGTGTCACCCTTCAATCCCCCTTTGTGAATTGGGGATACATTTGCACTTCTCCAGTCCGTGGGGACCCCCCCCCCCCCCCGGAGTCCAAGAATGCTCTCATAATTATGGCTAAGGGTTTGCTTACTTCCTTTGCCACCTCCTTTAATATAACTGGATAGATCCTATCCACCCCAGGTGCCTTTCTTATGTTTAACTTCAACAATTTCTCCTCCACTTTGCTTTCAGTTATTACAAAATCATTAAGCACCCTGCTACAATTTGATAACCTTCTGGCATTTTCAAACCTTAATAACTCCTCATGTGTGAATGTAGATGCAAAATCTCATTCAGTTTGGTTGCTGTCTCAGCAGTATTATCAACAGTCGAACCATCGATATCAAGTGGACCAATCAGATTCATCCCCTTCCTTATTAGAGTGTATATAAGTAAAGAAATCCTTGCTGTTTTTCTTAGCATCCTTTGCCAAAGATTTCTCGTAATCTGCCTGCGCCTGCCTAACCTCCTTTGTGACTTGATTATAGACTAGCTTATATCTGTCATTGGCTTCTGTGTCGCCTGATAATTTATGTGCATCCAATGCATTTTTCTTCGATAACCATTTAGGCCTAAACCTTGAACAATACTTCTTAATAGGTATGAAACTTTTAGTAGCTTCCTTGATTAATTCGTTGAATGCTTCCCACTTAGAATTTGCTGTTGGTAACATTATCAGTTGATCCCACTGTACAGAATTTAAAAACTGTCTGAGACCACTGTACTCACATTTACGGAAGCAAAAACCCCTTCCTTTACTCCGGATGGTAATTATATCTTTAAGTAAATCCCACATCAGTACACTGTGATCACTGCCACCTATCTGCACATCCTTAATATTCCTTTATAATAATTCCTTTATCTGCAGAAATAAGAAATAATAATTCCTTTATCTGCAAATTCTTAATACACGAATGATCACTGCTGATAACCAGATCAAGAGTATTCTATAGAAGTGTGTTATAGGTCTAGTGACTCTGATAAGTACAACGAACAACTGTACAGAGAAATAGTGGGCAACTAAATCATAATGTCTTATAATGTGGGATGTTAACTTTTCATATATTAAGTGGAACTTTTTGCATTGGTCACTCGCACACTTGCCAGATTTTTGTGGATATATTGGATGACTCTTTTCTATAGCAGCATGTTAAAGATAAGAGGCAACGAGAGGAAGTAATACTCTTGATTAGCAGTGATTATTCATGCATTAAGAATCTGCAGATAAAGGAACCTCTTGGTGGCAGTGATCACAGTGTATTGATATGTGATTTACTAACTGCCACCAAGGGTAAAGGGAAGGGTTTTTACTTTTATAAAGTAAACTTCAGTGGCCTCAGACAGCTTTTAAATCCTATACAGTGGGACTAAATGATGTTACAGCAAATTCTAAATGGGAAGCATTCAAGGAATTAATCTTTAAAGCTACTAGGCATTTTGGTAAAAATGCATTTAAGCCAGAATTCTGACGACTAAATGTGTAACTACATGACTTACCTTTCGTGAAGGTGAGGCATGGCGCCAGTGATTGGCAGGAACAAGCCACATGCCGTATTTCATACAATTCCTGATTTCATATTTTGCTGGTAACATATACATGTAAAACGGATAAATTAAAAAAAAAACACACATCTTTTATTTGAATTCCTCCCGAATTAGTGGTGTAAATTAACCTAACCTTTTTTTTACTAGCTAAAAATGAAAGTCTATTAAAAAAACCCACGATTCTTTTGCTTGAATCCGTCCCGAATTAGTGGTATAAACTAACCTAATGTTTTTTCACTAAAATGAAAGTCTATTAAAAACCAACTCTTGTTTTGTGTGAATCCATCCTGAATTAGTGGCATAAACTAACCTAACCTTTTTTTCACTAGTTAAAATTGAAAGTTTATTTAAAAAACTCACACTTTTGCTGGAATCCGTCCCGAATTAGTGGTGTAAACTAACATAACCTTTTTTGACTAAAATGAAAGTCTATTAAAAAAACCCACACTTCTTTTGCTTGAATCTGTCCTGAATTAATATTCAAATAATTAATATATAGGAACTCCCTGACTTATGTAAGGGTTGCGTTCCGCAGAACACTACATAAATCGGAATTTACGCCATGCTTGTGCAGCACTCGCAACTGTGCTCACTGAATTGATTGAATCAAAAAAGATACGGAGATGGAGTAAATCCCTGCTGCCATTAAACCCGAAAATACCTTGAATCAAAAAAGAAATGTTCAATGCTCCACCTTACGAAAGAACATATTAATGGTTGACTGAACGGTGGAGTTTTTCTTTTCATTGTAGATTTCTCTGTAGCAAGCAAGCATATCATTCACCCCTCCGTTAACTTTTAAGAATCATTCGCTGTCAGGATCCATCTTCTCAAACCTCCCATTGACGATGCATTTTCACGAAATGCATTGCCATCTCTCTCTCTCTGGTGATGAAGCATCTCAGCTCCTCATTTGGTTCATCTTGAGCTTCGTCAGCATTTTCTTCTTTCACTATCTCTGCTTGCAAGTCAATAAGTTCTTCGTTAGATAATTCCTCTTTTCCTCTATTAACTCCTCCATGTCTTTGGCATCAACCTCCAACTGAAGTAACTCTGCAACCTTTACAATCTTATCTGTAACCTCTTGGTATGTAAGCAGCAGTGCGTAGCACACGCTTCTTGATTAGACCGGGGTTCGAGCCCGTCACCACCAAATACGGAGCATGCGGAAAGGTCAGGGAATGACCACCGCACCGGAGCAATATGGCCTTAGTTGCTAATGCTCCTAAAAACCAAATAACAACATCTTGGTATGATTCGTCTTTTACTAAAAGTTGTTAAGGGCGGAAATCACTAAAAGTTGTTAATGGCGGAAATGACTAAAAGTTGTTTAAATGGCACATGGAAGAACTTTTAGTAGTTTCTGCCCTTAATGTTTAATATGGTGTGGTAAATATTGTAAGATTTCTAAAAGTCTCTTAACGTAAAATTTTCTCATCGTCTTCTGCAGAAGTATGCTTTTAAATTCGAAATAACACCCTGATCCATAGGTTGGATGAGTGAAGTCGTGTTTGGCGGTAGAAAGTATACAAGTAGTATGCTTTCAAATTCAAAATAACACCCTGATCCATAGGTTGGATGAGTGAAGTCGTGTTTGGCGGAGAAATACGGCTCTCATGTTTGAATTGAAATCATCTAGATGCATAGGATGTTGTTGTTGTTTGGTTTTTAGGAGCATTAGCAACTAAGGCCATATTGCTCTGGGGATATGCGGTGGTCATTCCCTGACCTTTCCGCATCCTCCGTATTTGGTGGTCACAGGCTCGAACCCCAGTCTAATCAAGAAACGTGTGCTACGCACTGCTGCTCCTGCCCACCTGGCTACGGAGGCGCCTCGATGCATAGGATACCCAGGATCAAAATTTTGAAAGGAACGTTGTTGTCTTTACAATATTTTTCAACCTCGGGAATGAAGCAGCATTTAAACCAATCCTCAAAGAGAGATATTGTTAATCATGCTCTCTGGTTTGATCGGAAATGCACGGGTAGGATGGCTTTATTGATGCATGAGGATTTCCAGAACGGTACAAATGCAGTGGTTTTAATCTCTAATCTGCATTAGTCCCAAACAAGAGCGTGGCCCTATCTTTTGAAGCCTTGAAACCTGGCATTGTCTTTTCTTCTTTGGCAATGTATGTTTGAGCCGGCATTTTTTTCCAATACAGAGCAGTCTCGTAAATGTTAAAAATCTGCTGCATTGAATAGCCTTCATCAATAATTTTTTCCAGCACATCACAATTTCTTTGCAGAATCAGCACTGGCTACTTCACTGTAGATTTTAACTTTCTGGAAACCAGCACGATGCTTGAACCTATTAAACCACCCATTGCTTGCCACGAACTTGGGTTAGGGTTCATCATACTTATCCTTAATATCTTTAAAATACCTGTTGCTTTTGCTTGAATGATCATTAGACCAAGGAGCACTCGTTTCTGAATCTGATTTTCCATCCATATTATAAACAGCTGTTCCATCTTCGATATAGCATCTGAATGCTGTTTTGTGATCACTGTTGATCTTAAGTTTGTTGCCCATGGAAGACTACTGTACAAATTGGAGCAGAATGGTATTAAGCGTAAATTGCTACAATGGATAAATGGGTGGTTGAGTGGGAGAAGACAGAGGGTGGTAATCAATGGACGCTTTTTTTTTTTTTTTTTTTTTATGAAAACCATGAACACGAGAGGTATTAGAACCTATAGTACTTAGTACTATGCTTGGGTTGGAGGTTGAGAAGATGAAAGAAGATATTTGTTGACATTACCCTATAATCTTGAGAGAGGCGGCAAGCGAGTGCATTGAACCACTGAGGCTGGTTATGCGAGCATCACTAGACTCTGGGGAGATTCCCTTGGATTGGAAAAGTGCAAATGTATCACCCATACATAAGGGTGGCTCTAAAAGTGAAGTGGGAAATTATCGACCTGTCAGTCTGACTTCAGTAGTAGGGAAAATCATGGAGGCAATGATCAAGGGTGGAATTCAGGATCATTTGGATCGAATTGAAATTCTCAAGGATACTCAGCATGGTTTTGTAAAGGGAAAATCATGTTTAACAAATCTGGTTCACTATTTCGAAAGGGTCACTCACGAGCTGGATTTAGGGAATAATTTCGACATTGTTTATTTAGATTTCAGCAAAGCTTTTGACTCAGTCCCACATGAGCGGTTGCTTTATAAGCTAGAACAGGTTGGAATCACTGGGAAAATCCTTAGATGGATAGAAGGATGGCTTCAGGGTAGGAGGCAGAGGGTTGTGATAAATGGCTATTCCTCAGATTGGGTTGATGTAAGAAGTGGGGTTCCCCAAGGATCAGTATTAGGACCACTGTTGTTTTTAATTTTCATAAACGACATTGATGAAGGGATAGAGGGCGTGATGTCTAAATTTGCAGATGATGTTAAAATTGGTAGAGTAGTTAATGATCACTGTCAAGCTGAGCTTCTTCAGAGAGACCTAGATAGACTTCAAAAATGGTCAGAAAAATGGCAGCTGTGCTTTAATCCAACAAAGTGTAAGGTATTACACCTGGGAAACAGTAATCCCAAAATAACTTATTCACTTGGTGGAGTTCAACTAAACCCAGTACTGGAGGAAAGGGATTTGGGTGTTACGATACGGTCAGACATGAAATTCTCTGAGCATTGTAAACAGGTTGCAAGGAAGGCCCATGGTGTCCTATCGATGATCTATCGAACTTTTGCAAGTAGAGATAGGGACGTGATAATCCCATTATATAAGGCTTATGTTAGACCACACTTGGAATACTGTGTTCAAGTATGGAGACCGCACCTAAAGAAAGACATCGAGCTTCTTGAAAGGGTGCAAAGAAGGGTAACTCGCCTGGTGAGATCGGCAAAAGGGCGTCCTTATGAAGAAAGACTTCGAATATGTGGGTTGCAGAGTTTGGAAACTAGACACCTTAGAGGAGATTTGATTGAGGTGTTTAAGGCTCTGAGAGGCATCAGTAAAATGAATGAGGACAAAATTTTCAAGATTATAAATGATGCTAGAACTAGGGGACATAAATTCAAGTTACGGGGGGAAATGTTTAGATTGGACTGCAGGAAGTTTTATTTTAGCCAGCGAGTTATAAATTATTGGAATAAGTTGCCTTCATGGGTGGTAGAGGCCGACAGTTTGGGGAAATTCAAAGGTCATCTGGATAGTACTTTCGGGTAAGGGAAGCGCATAGGATGATAGGATTAATTTCCTTTTTATTTATTTTTTATTTCATTTTATTATTTTTATTTATTTTTTATTTCATTTTATTATTTTTATTTATTTGTTAATTATTATTATTTATTTATTTATTTAATTTTTGTTTATATCATTGTTTTGTTCGGATTTTTTTTTTTTTTTTTTTTTTTTTTGGCTGGTGCAGCATAAGCCATAGGCTTTCTTGCACCGTACGGCCGTTACTAATACTAATACTAATACTAATTAGACTTGAACTTCTGTAGTCTGTAATTTTCAGGAAATACATATGAAGGAAGGTTGTTCCAGAAAACGGCAGTTGAATGAAGAAACAGGAAGATGAAAAGTTTGTTCTGTGAGTTTGACGTTGGACAGTAAATGGATGTTGGCTGGTGCTGGCACATGTTCGGACTGTTTTCAAAGAGAGAGCTGGAATTATAGAAGCCAATTCAGAAGAACAGTGCCCACAGAAGTATCTGTAGAAAAGGCATGCAGCAGAAACAGTACGTCTATAAAACAGCGAGTAGAGAGATTCTGTTAGAGAGGAGTCATTAATTAACCTAACTACCCTCTTCTGAATGGAATCTAGAAGCCTGAGAGAGGTTTTGGGGGACACCGCCCCAGAAGTGGGAACAATATTCCATGGTAGGACGGAGTTGCAATTTGTACAGAGTGAACAGCTGTTTGGAAGAAAAGTAACACCGAGAACGAAACAGAAAACCAAGTTTTTTAGATGCAGAGGAAGCAATATTTCTAATGTGCTTGTGCCAAGAGAGATTAAAAGACATGGTAATCCCCAAAAGAGATATATCATTTTGCCAAAAAATCGGAGTGTCACCATAGATAAGCATAGGAGCAGAAGACTCCTTTTTGCGAGATATAAGACAAGACTGAGTTTTAGAAGGATTGAAATCAACTAAGTTGTCTTTGCCCCACTGGAGAATTACCTGGAGATCGGCATTTAAGCAATTGGTAGTGGACATTCAAGAAGCAATGGATATTCAAGGTGGGGGGCTTAGAGGGGAGAACAGGCATTCTGTGTGTTATCAGGCACTCAGTCAGAAACACTGATAAATACAATATCTTTATATTTCAGAAGATTTAGGAGAAGTCCAGTTAGCCTGCCTCCCTAAAATCCACTCATGCACACCTTCTCGATGGTAAGCCCTGTTATGTCACTTAGGTGGCAACGAACGTGTAGAGTGGTTCTCTTCAAGATGCCTGGTCAGCATGAAGAGGAAAAGACCAAACCCTCCAGCACAACGAAACAAATGGTCCTCAGTCCCCAGTGGCTTTCACTCCCCCCTCTTACGGCAGCGAGAGGATCAGAGTGGAAGCAGAGGGTGCTAAGAACCTCTGGGTATGATCAGGCTGCCATGCATGGAAACTGAACTTGTCCTGTTACAACGTAAGATTGCTCATCGGTTAAGACAGGATACTAGAGCTGGAAAAGGAATTAGAAAATGTAAATCGGAATATCATTGGTTTGGCTGAAAGAAGAAGAAATGGATCACTTATAAGTTTATCAAGTGGAAATCTGATGTACACCAATGGAAACAGTGAAAGGAGTGTGAAGGTGGAGTTAGCTTTCTGGTCGATAAAGATATAAAAAACAACATTTTGGAATTCAAAAGTACATCACCAAGGGTGTCAAGACTACTACTCAGGATTTCTAAGAGGTATAAGCTAAAGGTTATAATGATTTATGCACCAACATCAAGCCATGATGATGAAGAGGTTGAAGAAATGTATACCGAAATTGAGAGTCTTCGAGGTGAACAGAAAACTCACTACACTATCATTATGGGGGACTTCAATGCTAAGGTTGGAAAGAGACAAAACACCGCAGAAAGGGGAACTATAGTAAATTTTGAAATTGATGAAAGAAATGAGACTTGTGGAATTTGCAGAATCTAGAGGAATGTCAGTAATGAATACTTTTTTCAAGAAAAGGGTGAACAGAGAGTGGACATGGAAGAGCCCAAATGGATTAACAACTAATGAAATCGACTTCATCCTCACTAACAAAAGATATATCATGAATGATGTTACTGTCCTGAACAAGGTAAATGATGGAAGTGATCACAGAATGGTAAGATGCACACTTGAGGTAGATGTAAGAAAAGAAAGGAAAAAAACTGACTCGAGTATTAGTAATGGCCGCATGGTGCAAAAAGCCTATGGCTTCTGCTGCACCAGCCAAAAAAAAAAAAAAAAAAAAAAAACAATAATGAAAAAAATAATAATAAATAAATAAATAAATAATAATAATTAATAAAAAAAAAAAAAGAGAAATTAAACCTGTCATCCTATGCGCTTCCCTTACCCGAAAGTACTATCCAGATGACCTTTGAATTTCCCCACACTGTCGGCCTCTACCACCCATGAAGGCAACTTATTCCAGTAATTTATAACTCGCTGGCTAAAATAAAACTTCCTGCAGTCCAATCTAAACATTTCCCCCCCCCGTAACTTGAATTTATGTCCCCTAGTTCTAGCATCATTTATAATCTTGAAAATTTCGTCCTCATTCATTTTACTGATGCCTCTCAGAGCCTTAAACACCTCAATCAAATCTCCTCTAAGGTCTCTAGTTTCCAAACTCTGCAACCCACATATTCGAAGTCTTTCTTCATAAGGAAGCCCTTTTGCCGATCTCACCAGGCGAGTTACCCGTTTTTGCACCCTTTCAAGAAGCTCGATGTCTTTCTTTAGGTGCGGTCTCCATACTTGAACACAGTATTCCAAGTGTGGTCTAACATAAGCCTTATATAATGGGATTATCACGTCCCTATCTCTACTTGCAAAAGTTCGATAGATCATCGATAGGACACCATGGGCCTTCCTTGCAACCTGTTTACAATGCTCAGAGAATTTCATGTCTGACCGTATCGTAACACCCAAGTCCCTTTCCTCCAGTACTGGGTTTAGTTGAACTCCACCAAGTGAATATAAGTTTTTTTGGGATTACTGTTTCCCAGGTGTAATACCTTACACTTTGTTGGATTAAAGCATAGCTGCCATTTTTCTGACCATTCCTGAAGTCTATCTAGGTCTGTCCGAAGAAGCTCAGCTTGACAGTGATCATTAACTACTCTACCAATTTTAACATCATCTGCAAATTTAGACATCACGACCTCTATCCCTTCATCAATGTCGTTTATGAAAATTAAAAACAACAGTGGTCCTAATACTGATCCTTGGGGAACCCCACTTCTTACATCAACCCAATCTGAGGAATAGCCATTTATGACAACCCTCTGCCTCCTGCCCTGAAGCCATCCTGCTATCCATCTAAGGATTTTCCCAGTGATTCCAACCTGTTCCAGCTTATAAAGCAACCGCTCATGTGGGACTGAGTCAAAAGCTTTGCTGAAATCTAAATAAACAATTTCGAAATTATTCCCTAAATCCAGCTCGTGAGTGACCCTTTTGGAATAGCGAACCAGATTTGTTAAACATGATTTTCCCATTACAAAACCATGCTGAGTATCCTTGAGAATTTCAATTCGATCCAAATGATCGTGAATTCCACCCTTGATCATTGCCTCCATGATTTTCCCTACTACTGAAGTCAGACTGACAGGTCGATAATTTCCAACTTCACTTTTAGAGCCACCCTTATGTATGGGAGATACATTTGCACTTTTCCAATCCAAGGGAATCTCCCCAGAGTCTAGTGATGCTCGCATAATTAGCCTCAATGTTCAATGCACTCGCTTGCCACCTCCCTTAAGATTACAGGGTATATTCCATCAACTCCAGGAGCCTTACTGATCTGTAGGCTCGAAAGTTTTTTCATTAAATAATCTTGCGAAATTTCAATATCATTAATTACATATTTTTTAACTTCGCTCCCACAATTTCCCATTGCCACAAAAGGCTTTTCATTCGTAAATATCGATGCAAAATAACTGTTGAGTTCATCTGCAACGGCAGCTGGTGTATTTATTACTATCCCCTTTCCCTTACGTAAAGGTCCGATCTGGTTTGTCCTGCTCTTCTTGGCATTTATATATGTGAAGAATTCTGTATCCCCCCCCCTCTTTGCTCTGTTTGCTAGTGATTTCTCATAAACTGCCTGTAACCTTTTCTGTGGCTCTATTACACATCACCTTGTAGCTGTTATAGGCTTCAGTACTTTTTATTGCTCTGTAACCTTTCCATGCCACCTTTTTCTGCTCAAGTAATGTGGCAACTTCACTATTCATCCAACTTGGAACCCTTCTCGTGGAGTATTTTTTTAATGGTATATACGCATTCAAGGCATCTGTGATTAATGTTTTAAAAGCGTACCACAGTTCAATTGTATTCATTCTCTGCGCGATATCTACCCAGTTAATAGAGGCCATGTAATACCTTAAGGCATCATAATTTCCTTTTCTGAAATTAAAACCCATTCCTTTGCCTTTTACTTCTGCTACCTCTCTCGTCATCATCCACCGTAGAACTCCGTGATCACTTCCAAAATAATACTAAAAAAGTAAATAATACAAAAGGTCTTTGAGATAACAGAAGAGGAGAAAAAGCAGTAAATACTGGAACTTAAGAACAAGTTTGAACTTCTGCAGTCTGTCCAGGACCAAGATATTGACGAGGAATATCACAACTTTCTGAAAGTGATAAAGCCCAAGAAACTTATAGGTAAAAAGAAATCCAAAGAAGAAAAAATCAGTCAAGAAACACTTGTCATGTTGAACCGAAGATGACAAATGAAGAGCAATAAAAACACTGACAGGAAGAAAATTGAGTATACTGAGTTATGCAAAGCCATCAGAAAGAGACTCAGAGAGGACATAAGAAAATTTAACACAAGAAAAGTAGAACAAGGATTAAGGGAAAACAAAGGATTTAAATCAGCAATCATGAGCAGTAATACAGAAAGACAAATGATACTGAAACTGAAGAATAGCGATGGTGGACTTATGAATAGCAGAGAGACATAATTCAAATAGCAGAAGACTACTATAAAGAATTATACAAGGAGCGAGGGAATGATGCCAGCAGTGGGGAAGATGGGGTCGCAAATTAGTAACACATACAACATACCTGATATCCTTCCTGATTAGGTGGAACATGCGTTGAAGAAAATGAAGAATCAGAATGCCCGGGGGAAGATGAAGTTACTGTAGAGTTGTTAAAATTGGAGGAAGAGACTTGACATAAAAACTGGCAAGACTCTTCACAAAATACATTAGAAAAGGTGTGGCACCTAAGGAGTGAATAATGCAATCATAGTTTTGCTGCAAGAAAGGCGATAAATCAGAAATTGGAAATTATAGACAAGTTAACTTGTTATCCCACATCCACAAGTTGTTCACAAGGGTCATTACTAACAGATTAGAAAGAATACTAGATGAGAATCAACCGAAAGAGCAAGCTGGCTTTAGGACAGGATTCTCAACTATGGATCACCTTCACGTAATGTCACAGCAAATGAAGAAGGCAAATGAATATAAAACACCATTATGCCTGGCATTTGTAGATTATGAAAAGGCATTCGACTCCATACAGCATAAGGCAATGTTTCAGGCACTGGAAAGACAAGGCATAGATACCCCATATATTATGATTTTGCAGAAAATATATGAGAATGCTACCTCCTTTATTAGACTAGACAAAGTCAGTAATAAATTTAAAATTGAGAAAGGAGTTTGACAAGGAGACACGATATCTCTGAAGTTGTTTACTGCTGCTCTTGAGGAAGCTTTCAGAAGATTAGACTGGTCGCAAAAAGGAGTCAATATGAATGGAGAGTACCTAAACCATTTACGATTTGCAGATGACATTGTGGTCATAAGCCGCGATCCCAAAGAATTAGAGGAAAATCTTAATCAGTTATGCAGTGTTAGAAAGGATTTTGGACTAAAGATGAATATGGCTAAAACAAAAGTAATGATGGACATGTATGCCACAGAAAGGGATATAATGATTGAAGGAGCAGTAATTGAAAGGGTAGAGTCATATACTTATCTGGGACAAGTCATTAGCTGTAATAATGATAAATGGATGGAAGTCAAGAGAAAAATAAATTTTGGATGGATAGCATTCAGGAAATATAGTCACATACTGAGGAGCAATATCCCAATTTGTCTGAAACATAAAATAATGAACCAATGCATACTCCCCACCATGACTTATGGAAGTGAAACTTGGGCACTCACCAAAAGAATGGAAGAGAAGCTGAGAGCTACACAGTGAAGATTGGAACAAATTATATTGGGAATCAGACTGTTAGATAAGAAGAGAAACACATGAATTAGGCAGCAAACTCAAGTAAAGGACATTCTTGTCAAAACTAAAGAACTAAAATGGTCTTGGGCAGGACACATAGCTCGAAGACATGATGACAGATGGACTAAGAAAATAATAGAAGATAACAAAAATAACAGAAAATAACCCAAGAGGAGCTAAGAGAAAACCTGGAAGACGACAGTGGAGATGGACAGATGAAATTCATGAGTTTGTGGGTAGTAAATGGATGGCCATTGCACAAAACAGAAGGAACGGGAAAGTTGCTGGAGAGGCCTTCGTCCTGCTGTGGATTGACAATGGCTGATGATGATGATGATTATTCGAGAAGTTGAAGCTGATTAAGCAGGGCAAGGTTTCTCAAAATGGAGAGTTAATTACAATGTGCTATCATAGGCAAAAATAAGGATAAGGTTTCCAGTCAATGGAAGAAGGTAATAAATATTCAAGAGGAAAAGAGTGGGGGAAAGAACTGAACCTTGGAGGACACCAGCACTAGTGGAAAAGTTAGAAGACAGAGAGCCATCTACCATCACCCTCAGTGCGAAAACTGGATAACCAATTACAAAAAACAGTTGGAAAACCATAAGATGGAAGCTTGTTTAATGAATGTTTGTTTAAAGACCTTTATGCCAAACACGATCAAAAGCCTTTGAGATGTCAAAAGCAACTGCTTGTGTTTCACCAAATTTTTCCATTGAATTTGTCTGTAAATGAGTAACATAAGCCAGAATATCATCAATGGCTCGACACTGACGGAATCCATACTGCCGATTGTAGATCAGACGGGAGGTTTCTAGGTACTTTAAGAGTTGGCGGTTAATTGATTTCTCCATTACTTTAGAAAGAGTAGAAGTAATTGCAATGGGACAATAATTGGATCGGAGGGATTTGTCACCCTTTTTAGGAACTGGCTGAATATGAGTAAATTTCCAAGCAGAAGGAAAAACACCTTTGGAGTAAGAAAGTGAAAAAAGGTGGCAAAGAATAGGAGTAAGTTCAGGAGCACAGCTATTGAGAACAAGTGGAGAAATACCATCAAGACCTGGAGCTTTCTTAGCATCAAGATTCTTCAAAATCCTTTTGACGTCCTTTTGATGGAAGACCACAGGAAGCATTGAATGGGGCATGCTAGGAATGGTGGGAGATGTTTTACCAAGATTATTAATACGTGAGCGGCGCCTCCGTAGCCAGGTGGGAAGGAGCAGCAGTGCATAGCACACGCTTCTTGATTAGACCGGGGTTCGAGCCCGTCACCACCAAATACGGAGAATACGGAAAGGTCAGAGAATGACCACCGCATATCCCGGAGCAATATGGCCTTAGTTGCTAATGCTCCTAAAAACCAAATAACAAACAAACATTAATACGTGAGTTGGAAGAAAAATGGGATGCTAGCAGGTCAGCTTTATCCTTAGGCGAAGTGACTACAGAACCATCTGGTTTTGACAGAGGTGGGAGCAGAGATGGGCAAAAGTTGTGGCCAATAGCTTTGCAAGAGACCAGAATGCTCGGCTACCATTAGGGCAAGAAACAAGTTTTCTACTCTTAGTCTGTTCAAAATCTAGTTTGGACTGATTAATAGCTGCTTTACAATTGTTGCGAGCTTTGCTGTAGGCAGAAAATCACACTGAAGAATTGGAAACAAGCAAATTACGATAAGCAATGTTCTTCTCTTGAACAGCCTTAGCACATTTATTGAAAAACCAAGGTTTAGATAAAGGACGAGATTTTAAAGTGGAATGTGGAATAAAGGATTTCATTCCTACAAGAATAATTTCATTGACACGATCTGAACAAATGTTGACATCAGAAGTTTTGAAACAGTAATCCGACCAAGGAAAAGAAGAAAAGAAATCTCACTGGTCATCCCATTTTGCATTTTTGTAATGCCAAACAATGCAAGGTTTGGAATAGCCGTGAGGACCTGAGGTGCCTAGAGGACCACTCACTTTGACCGTGTACTTTGGAAGGGTTGTTTGTGAGAAAAAGATCAAGGTGTTGGCTGTATTTTTAAGATTGTCCGGTATCCTTGTAGGTAGATGAATAATCTGTGCAAGGTCATTAGTAATTAGTCGTCAGCATCTCAACCCAACGCAAAAGCATTGGGTTGAGATGCTGACGCTTTTGCAATTACTGTGACTAGAAAACGAAAGTCAGCTGGAGTTGTGAACATTAAAATCACCAACGAAAATTACCTCACTGTTAGTAAAATTTGGACTGGAGAAAGTCAAGTTGCAAAAAAGAGGAAGTCAACGAGTTCCAAGTGATTAGTGGAGTTGGGAGAACGGTAGTGACAACAGATGAATTTGACACAATGAGGTAGAGAGATTTTAAGCCAGAGAAGATCAAAAAATAGGAGATTCCAAATTACTAGGTCTCTGACAGGGAATATCAGAACGGACCTATGCACAAGTACCACCTTTGAAGCGAAAGGAATCATACAGCGAATAATTTGGCAACTGAGATGAACAGTAGTTGAATCAACCAATAAATGAGATTCTGTCAGAAAAAGTGCATGTGGTTTGGCAGACTGTAAGAGTGAAAATGCGCATCGCTGAGATTAGAATTGAGACCACATATATGTGTGAAATGAACTAGGAAGTGTTTGGGAGGTTTAGATCTTTTCACAGATAAGCTTGCTCTATTAGTTTGATAATTCATGGTGTATTCAATAGTAAGAAAAAATGGGTGGAGCATGCTGTATGAAGTAATGAAATTTTTGGATATGGCGTACATATGGTAAGAATATACCCAGGTCCTTGACATAACGTGGCCTCGACAATGCCCCCCCGCATACGCACTACTCGGACTCCCTCCAGTGACTATCTGGCAGAGTAGAGGTAGCAAGATTATACACTAGCTGATTCGGAAGCCTCCTAGAGAGTTAACAATAGGTTCGGTCTGGTGTACTAACTAGCTGTACCCTCGAAACATAAGGAAGATTGGATCTCGTCATGATGTTCATCGTAACCTCAAAAGTTATCAGTTGTACTGCATGATGGTAGAGGTGCGGAAGCTTTGACCAGAACTTAGCTCTGGAGAATAAACACGGGTACCACCACTTCAAGCCTCCAATAAGCAAAGTGGTTGTATTGCACCGGTTGATGAGAGTCATCTACCACCTGGTGTGTTGCCTGGTAACACAGAGGGGTGGTACTCCTCCACGTGGTGTGGGCGCCACACCTTGAACACTGCTTACGTTGGTTCACACCTGAGTGGTCACCCACAATGTGCTTGTGCATGGAGGTTATATCTGGGATTACTAACAGTCCCACCATTGTGAAGGTGTAAGCAGAGGACTTTGCTGTCACAGACCGTCTGGACTTCACCGAAATTGGGTCCACTTGGCTTGAATGTCACCTGAATATCAGTTCCATCGGTGTTTTAGACTCCTAGGTAGCAAGTACAGCTTGTCTGGCATATCTGGGAGAATGTCTGTGACAACCTCAAGGACTTAACTCTGCTCTTCGTGGACTAATGTTATTAGTGGAGTTTCACAGGGTTTGGTGTTGGGCTGACTGTTGTTTTGTATATATATCAATGATATTGATGAAGGTATATCAGGCTTAGTGTCGAAGTTTTCAGCAGATACAAAGGTTGGCAGGGTTGTTAATGACAGTAATGGCAGTGTGCTACTGCAACAGGAAATGTTGGAAACCTAAACAATTTGGGCAGATGGGCTGAGAAAGGGCAACTGAAGTTTAACATTGACAAATGCAAAGTACTGCCTATGGATAGAAGTAACCCCAGAGGAACGTACCAACTGTGTGGTACTACACTTAAGGTGGTAGAAAATGACAAAGACCTGGGAGTAGTTAGCCTTAGCATTAGTAGAGGCATATGATGCAAGAAAGCAAGCTTATTCAGCATCAGCCAAAAAAAAAAAAAAAAACACACACCACTCCCATTTCACCCCTCCGTTCGTTCGAAATACCTGTCCAGTTGAGCTTTAAATTTGTTTAGGCTATCAAGTTCAACAACAAGTGATGGAAGTCGGTTCCACCAACCAACCACCCGCTGGCCAAAGGCAAATTTCCGCACATCTATCCGACATCCGTCCTTCCTCAATTTGAATTTATGCCCTCTGAGGTGATTATTCTGAGCCAGATGAAGAATCCCATTGGCATTGAGCATGCTCAAACCATTCAAAGCCTTATACACCTCTATCAGATCACCTCGCCGGTGCCTAGTCTCCAGACTCTGTAATTTGCAAAACTTAAGCCTTTCTTCATAAGAGCAACCCTTTGTTCCATTCACTAATCTTGTTGCCCTTCTCTGTACCCGTTCCAGCAGCTCTACATCCTTCTTGAAATGAGGCCTCCAGACCTGTATACAGTACTCAAGATGTGGCCTAACCATTGCCTTATACAAGGGAAGAATCACCTCCTTATCCCTGCTAGAAAAATTCCTGTATATCATTGACAAGACACCATGAGCTACTCTTGCAGCTCGTCTGCACTGCTCAGAGAACTTCATATCTGCCTGCAAAATTACCCCCAGGTCCTTTTCATTCTCCACCACTGTCAGTGTAGTACCGCAAAGTTGATACGTTACTCTGGGGTTACTGTTTCCCATATATAGTACTTTACATTTGTCAATGTTAAACTTCATTTGCCACCTCTCAGCCCATCTGTTCAACCTTTCCAGATCCTGTTGCAGCCGCATAGCATCAGTAGTGTCCGTAACAACCCTGCCAACCTTTGTATCATCTGCAAACTTGGACATTAAACTTGATATCCCATCATCAGTATCATTCATAAACACCGAAAACAACAACGGACCCAACACTGAACCCTGAGGAACTCCACTAATAACATTAGTCCACGATGAGCAGTGTCCATTGATTACCACTCTCTGGCTTCTGCCACTCAACCATCCCCTTATCCATAGCAGCAATTTGCCTCCAATGCCACACTGCTCCAATTTGTGCAGCAGTCTTCCATGTGCAACAGTATCAAAAGCCTTTCTAAGATCCAAATATATAATATCAAAGTTATTCCCTGCATCCAGTTCTTTTGTGACTACATCATAGTATCCAATCAAATTGGTCAGGCAAGACCTGCCCTTAACAAAACCATGCTGTGTCTGAGCTATAACTGAATTCTTGTCTAGATGATCCTGCAGTGCTTCTTTAACCAGTGCCTCCATTAATTTACCTGGAACAGAAGTTAAACTTACAGGTCTATAATTACTTGTGTCAGCCTTTGATCCTCCTTTGTGAATTGGGGTTACATTTGCACATCTCCAGTCTATGGGTACCTCCCCTGAGTCCAAAGAAGCTCTCATAATTATGGCTAGGGGTTTGCTTACTTCCTTTGCTGCCTCCTTTAATATAACTGGATAGATCCCATCCACCCCAGTTGCCTTTTTTATGTTTATCCTCAACAGTCTCTCCTCAACTTTCCTCTCAGTTATTACAAAATCATCCAGCTCACTGCCAATGTTTACTTTACCAACATCATTCTCCTTCCTGAATAACTCCTCATGCGTGAATGTAGATGCAAAATACTCGTTTAGATTGTTAGCCACCTGAGCAGGATCCTCAACTGTTGAACCATCAATATCCAGTGGACCAATCTGATTCATCCCTTTCCTTCTTGAGTTTAAATATGTAAAGAACTCTTTTCTGTTTTTCTTTGCATCCTTTGCCAAGGATTTTTCGTAGTCTGCCTTTGCCTGCCTAATCTCCTTTGTGACTTGGTTACAGTCCAACTTATATCTATCATAGGCTTCCATGTCACCCATTAATTTGTATGTATCCCATGCATTTTTCTTCTCTGCCACATGTCTCATTAGTTCATCTGACAACCATTTAGGCCTAAACCTTGAACAATATTTCTTAGTTGGGATGTAAAGCCTGGTAGCCTCCAAGATTAGTTCCTTGAATGCTTCCCATTTTGAGTTTGCTGTTGGTAACATCATCAGTTGGTCCCACTGTATAGAATTTAAATACTGTCTCAAACTATCATAGTCGCCTTTACGAAAACAAAAACCCTTCCCTTTACCTCTGATGGTAGTTACCTCCATGAGTAAATCCCACTTCAACACACTGTGATCACTGCCACCTAGTGGTTCATTTATCTGCAGATTCTTAATGCATGAAGAATCACTACTGATAATCAGATCAAGAGTATTGCTCCCTCTTGTTGCCTCAAGAACATGCTGATGTAGAAAACAATCATCCAATAAATCCACAAAAGCCTTGCTAGTGTGCGAGTGACCAACCCACAAATTCCAGTCAATATCCGGGAAATTAAAATCCCCCATTATAAGACTCTCTGATTTACTGGCCCACTCTATTTCCCTGTACAATATCTTATTATACTCATCAGAGTCATTAGGCCTATAGCACACTCCTACTCTCAATTTTGATTTCCCTATGCTTATGTCACACCAAACTGACTCGACACTGCCCTGTCCATCGATGTCGACTGGCTTCACTTCCTTGGACTTTATGTGTTTCTTAACTAATAGCATAACCCCATACTCCCCTCCTATCCTGTCTATCCTTTCTATACACATTGTGTTCCCCAAATTCCAGTTCCGCATTACTTATATCTGTGTGACACCACGTCTCTGATATCCCAACAATATCTGCCTTTGATGTTTTGAGCAATACCTCAAATTCATCAAATTTATTTACCAAACTCCTAGCATTAGTGTACACGCAGGTATACATGCACCTGTTTCTATTCTTAGCTACCCTAACACAACCCATTTGTTTACTTGTACCGCAATGACTCCCAGCAGTCTCTGAAATATCCCGCATCTTGTTTTTCAGGCTTCTGCTCATTTCAATAGAAGCAGTGCAAGAATCACTTCCACCTCTGCCAGTGGCTACTGTTAATCTATTAGTCCTTGTATCCCCCCCAACTAGCAGTTTTCCGACCCACCTAACACTGCCTCGACAGCATCAGCAAAAATTCTTGCACCCTTTCTATTTAAGTGTATCCCATCCCTGTAGAAGCAATCTCTCCTGTTAACAAGTACAGTCCAGGCTGAAAAAAATTCTACCCCTTGAGCCTTGCACGATCCCTCCAGGGCCGAATTGATCGACAAGGCTCTCATCATATACTCCCTCCTATCGTGTCTGGGAAGAATTGCAGACACTTTCAAATTCAACCCTAATTCACGGCTTTTTTTCAACAGTGACCTGTACTTGCTAAGTAATTCCGCCGGTCTCCTACTCTTAATATCATTTGTGCCAACGTGTACAACTATATCACCTTTTGTGCCCTTAAAAGATGATATCCACTCTACGTCATCAACCTTTGCCCCTGGCAGACATACCCTGGTCCTATTCCACCTATCCTTTTTACAAAGCATGTTCCCCGTTTCCCTGACAATAGAGTCACCAACAACTACTAGTTCCTGTGGGAGTTGTGCAGTCAGATATGAATTTTTTGAGCAATGCAGACAGGCTGCAAGACAGGTCATGGGGTTTTGTCAATGATATACAGGAATTTTGCTAGCAGGGAAGAGGAGGTGATTATCCCTTTGTATATGGCAATGGTCAGGCCATTCCTTGAGTACTGCGTACAGGCCTGGAGGCCTCCTTTTAGGAAGCATGTAGATTTGTTTGAGCATGTATAGAGAAGGGCAACAAGATTGGTGAGGGGAACGAAGGGATCCTCTTACAAGAGAGGCTTAAGTTCTACAAATTGTAGCATCTGGAGCCTAGGCACCAGTGAGGTAGTCTGATTGAGGTGTATAAGGCCTTGAATGGGTTGAGCGCGCCGAATTCTGATGGGATTCTTCTACTTGCTCAGATTACGAACCTAAGGGGCATAAATTCAAATTGAGGAAAGACAGTTGTAGAATAGATGTGCGGAAATTTGCATTTCACCAGCAGGTGGCTAATTCCTGGAACAAACCTCTATCAACTGCCTTTGTGGAAGTTGATAGCTTAAATAAATTCAAGGAGGAACTGGACAAACATTTAGAGGAAATGGTTGTGTGATTTTTTTTTTTTTTTTTTTTGACTGATGCTACATAAGCTCATATGCTTGCTTTCTTTCATCATATGCCTCTATTACTATGTTCTGTTATACACGCACTGTCCTTGAAAATAGTATTCTTTGTTGAAGCAGCAAGACCTAATTCCCTTGCAGTAGATGACAAACATTGTCCTGCTTCGTACTCCTTAATCATTTTGATCTTCATTTCTAAGGAGATTAGGCAGGCAAAGGCAGATTATGAGAAATCTTTGGCAAAGGATGCAAAGAAAAACAACAAAGAGTTCTTTACCTATATGTAAACTCTAGAAGGAAATGGATGAATCAGATTGGTCCACTGGATATTGATGGCTCAACTGTTGATGATTCTGCTCAGGTGGCTAACAAACTAAATGAGTATTTTGCATCTACATTCACACATGAGGAGTTATTCAGGGAGGGGAATGTCAGAAGTCAGTTAAACTCTGGCAGTGAGCTATATGATTTTGTAATAACTGAGAGGAAAGTGGAGGAGAAATTGTTGAAGATAAACATAAAAAAGGCACCCAGTGTGGATGGGAACTATCCAGTTATATTAAAGGAGGCAGCAAAGGAAGTAAGCAGACCCTTAGCCATAGTTATGAAAGCTTCTTTGGACTCAGGGGAGGTACCCATGGACTGGATATGTGCAGATGTGACCCCAATTCACAAAGGAGGATCAAAAGTGCGACACAAGTAATTATAGACCTGTTAGTTTAACTTCTGTTCCAGGAAAATTAATGGAGGCCCTGGTTAAAGAAGCACTGCGGGATCATCTAGGCAAAACTTAAGTTTTAGCTCGGACGCAACATGGTTTTGTGAAGGGAAAGTCTTGCCTGATCAGTTTGATTGGATACTATGATGTGATCACAAAGGAACTGGATGCAGGGAATAACTTTGATATCATATACAGTATTTGGATCTTAAAAATACTTTTAATACTGTTGCACATGGAAGACTGCTGAACAAATTGGAGCAGTGTGGCATTGGAGGCAAATTGCTGCTATGGATAAAGGGATGGTTGAGTGGGAGAAGACAGAGAGTGGTAATCAGTGGACACTGCTCATTGTGGACTGACGTTATTAGTGGAGTCCCTCAGTCTGTAATCAAGTCATAAGGACTTGGGGGTTATTGTGCAGGCAGATATGAAGTTTTCTGAGCAGTGCAGACAGTCTGCAAGGGTAGCTTGTGGTGTCTTGTCAATGATATGCAGGAATTTTTCTATCAGGGATAAGGAGGTGATTATCCCCTTGTATAAGGCAATGGTCTGGCCACACCTTGAGTACTGTATACAGGTCTGGAGGCCTCATTTCAAGAAGGATGTAGAGCTGCTGGAATGAGTACAGGAGAAGGCCAACAAGATTAGTGAATGGAACAAAGGGTTGCTCTTACGAAGAAAGGCTTAAGTTTTGCAAATTACAGTGTTTGGAGACTAGGCACCTGCGAGGTGATCTGATTGAAGTGTATAAAGCCATGAATGGGTAGAGCATACTCAATGCTGATGGGATTCTTCTTCTTGCTCAGAATAATCACCTGAGAGGGCATAAATTCAAATTGAGGAAAGACAGATGTAGGAGAGATGTGCGAAAGTTTGCCTTTTGCCAACAGGTAGTTGGTTGGTGGAACAGACTTCCATCGTTTGTTGTGGAAGTTGATAGCCTAAATAAATTTAAGGCTGAGCTGGACAGGTATTTGGAACAAACGAAGGGGTGAAATGGGAGCTGGTTTGTTTTTTTTATTTTTTTTTTTTTTTGGCTGGTGCTGCATAAGCTTGCTTTCTTGCATGATATGCCTCTGCTAATGCTAAATCAATTTTGTTTCATTTCCTGGTACTACCACCACCACTTGCACTTTTCATTGGTAGCTTTTACTTAATCATTGTAATACGAAAATAGGAATGAAGAGAAGTTTCTGAAAATTTGTTTTTTATATGATTAAAGATTTCAGTTAACACATTTCACCATAATACCGTAACACAACAACCCACAGAATTCCAATTATCAGGATTATTGCAAATGCAATAAGATCGAGTTTACTACCCATTTATAATTAGATACACTAACAGAAAAGCCCAATAAACTGGAAAGTGCAAATTGTTTTTATTGTTTTATGGTCATGACCTCCAGAAATTTGCTTTAGAAAAATATCACAGAGGTGTTCAAAATTGATTCTTATAACATGAACAGATGATAATGATGAAAGGGTAGTGCAATTTCCATTATAAATATGACCTTTTAGAGTGATAAATAGCTTAGTTATAAAGCAAAATTTTCAACTTCAAGAACTTGGAACGAATTACAAAAAAAAAACAAAAAAAAAAAAACATTGTTCCCATTACGATATTTTCATGATACCTCCATTTATTCCCACTGGATGCAAAATACGTTTTCCCAATTTTTTTTAAGTTTGCACTGGCCGGTAAAACTTACATAAAGTCAAATTTCCATAAGTTGAGTTATTACGTAAGTCGGGGAGTTCCTGTAATTAATATTTATATTAATGTTCTTAGAGAAGATTATACAAAAGAATTAGTGAACACCCAAAAGATGGGTGTATCGTGTATGTCAGGATCAACAAATCAAAAAACCGCAGCCCATTCCGTGGGTTGCAGAGATTCATGGGAATTTTACAACCCATTACTCCTCTACACAGGCCACTTCCTACTCCAGGAGAACACTTAAATAACAAATTTTCATAGAGTGTATAAATACTGGAATCAATTCAATGAATTTATTCCAGTAAATCTAATTTTAAAAGCTGTTGGTTATTGATTTTTCATTTTTTACTCTTTCATGTCACCAAAATTGTTCTGTAGTAAGTCTCAAGTGCCAACTCTTTATTTAAAATATGTTTGGTCTGCTGGAAGCTTTTCATCTCCAGACCTTTTCATTAGTAATAGGATTCTTTAAAAGAAGGCTATGGATGAGCAATGCATTCTTGGTTCTCTCCTCACAACATGAGTTTTAAGCTTTCCTGAACTTACTGCTGTTATGAAATTACATCAATTGTACACTTACGTAGCATCTTCACCTTTAACATAATGTTACCATGAATTGTTTTATAATGTTGTGAAGATTCTGCTAATTTCCTGAAGATGGAAATGAGCAGAACTTTGAAACATGGTCAAATTTTTATTAAGTGTAGATTTTGTATTGTGTTGTCAACTTTTTACTCATAATTTCCCTCAGAATGTTTTCGGCATGCCTGTGTGTGTTATGATGAAAAAGATGAAAAATTATGAGCTATTTAGGAATTATGATTGATTCAAAACTGCTCTGTAACTGGGTGAACAGGAAACATGGAAGCAAACATACCCATATGATGTTGCTGATGAATTGAAATGTACTTTTCATCAGTTTTTATTGTAAAAGACACTTTATGCTGAGAAGAGCTGTGCGAGTGAGGTGAGTGAGCAGTGTGAAATTAGTGATATCGAAATTACTAATTTTCTAATAATTTTTCTTATTAGAAAAACCTATGAGCATAAAGACAAGCAAGGCTCCCGGAGTTGATGGCATATACCCAGTAATTTTGAGGGAGGCTTCCACAGAGTGTATTAAACAATTGAGGTTAATTATGAGGGTGTCTTGGACTTGGGAGAGATTCCTTTGAGTCAAAAAAGTGCCAATGTATCACCAATACATAAAGGTGGTTCTAAGAGTGAAGTTGGTAACTACAGACTAGTTAGTCTGACTTCAGTGGTAAGGAAAATCTTAGAGGCAATGATTAAGAGTGCAATCCAGGAACATTCAGATTGATATGGTATTCTGAAGGACACACAACATGGCTTTGTTAAGGGAAAATCATGTTTAACTAACTTAGTGGGCTGTTTTTACACAGTTACTCATGAGCTGTATGTAGGGAATAATGTTGACTTAGTTTAGTTAGATTTTAACAAGGCATTTGACTCAGTCCCTCATGAGAAGTTTTGTATAAGCTAGAACATGTTGGGATTACTGGAAAAATTCTAAGATGATTTGCTGGTTGGCTGCAGGGCAGAGAGTTGTGATTAATGGATATTCTTCACATTGGTGTAACTTCAGAAGTGGGTCTCCCAAGGATCAGTTCTTGGATCACTGTTGTTTCTGATTTTCATAAATAACATGTACAAAAGATGTAAAGATTGGTAAAGTCGTTAATGATCAGTGTCGAGCAGTGCTCCTGCAGGATGACTTGAACAGTTTCAAGAATGGTCAGAAAATTTACAGCTAAGTTTTAATGCAGCAGAATGCAAAGTGTTACACTAAAAAAGCAATGATGTCATATTGATGATTTATCAAACATTATCCTCTAGATATAGGAGGTCATAAACCCACTGTACAAGGCAATTGTAAGACTGCATTTGGAATCTGTGTTCAAGCATGGAAACTTCATCTGAAAAAAAGAAATTGAGCTTCTTGCAAAGTTCCAAAGATGGCCAGCTTGCATGGGTGAGATGGGCAAAATGGCTACCGTATAAGGAAACACTCTGATTACGTGGGCTACAAAGTTTGGCAACCAGGCATTCAAAGGGCAATTATTGAGGTTTATAAGGCTCTGAAAGGTGTCAGTAAAATGAATGAAAGTGGAATTTTCATTGTTAGTTACTTTCATGAGGAAGGAAGTGCGTAATTTGTTGTTTCTTATCTTCTCTTTTTTTTTTTTTTTTTATGTGAACCCCAAACACGAGAGGTATTAGAACCTATAGTACTTAGTACCGTGCTTGGGTTGGAGGTTGAGAAGACAAAAGAAGATATTTGTTGACACTGGACTTGAACTTCTGTAGATTGTAATTTTCAGGAAATACGTATGAAGGAAGGTTGTTCCAGAAAACGGCAGTTGAATGAATAAATGAGGAAGATGAAAAGTTGGTTCTGAGGGTTTGAAGTTGGACAGTAAATGGATGTTGGCTGCTGGCAGCACGTGTTTGAACTGATTTGAAAGAGAGAGCGGGAATTATAGAAGCCAATTCAGAAGAACAGTGCCCATGGAAGTATCTGTAGAAGAGGCATGCAGCAAAAACAGTACGTCTATGAGACAGCGAGTGGAGAGACCCTGTTAGAGATGAATCATTAATTAACCTAACTGCCTTCTACTGAATGGAATCAAGAAGCCTGAGAGAGGTTTTGGGGGCACCACCCCAGATGTGGGAACAATATTCCATGGCAGGGCTGATTTCGATTTGTACAGAGTGAGCAGCTGTTTGCAAGAAAAGTAACGCCGAGAGCGAAAGAGAAAACCAAGTTTTTTAGATGCAGAGGAAGCAATATTTGTAATGTGCTTGTGCCAAGAGAGATTAGAAGTCAGGGTAATCCCCAAAAGAGATATATCATTTTGCCTAGAAATCGGAGTGTCACTAAAGATAAGCATAGAAGCAGAAGAATCCTTTTTTGCGAGATATAAGACAAGACTGGGTTTTAGAAGAGTTGAAATCAACTAAGTTGTCTTTGCCCCACTGGAGAATTACCTAAAGATCGGCATTTAAGGAATTGGTAGCAGATTTTCGAGAAGTTAAAGCTGATTGAGCAGGACAAGGTTTCTCAAAATGGAAAGTTGAATGCAATGTGCTATCATCGGCAAAACTATGGATAGGATTTCCAGTCAATGGAAGAAGGTCATTGATATACAAGAGGAAAAGAGTAGGGGAAAGAACTGAACCATGGGGGACACCAGCATTAGTGCAGAAGTTAGAAGACAGAGAGCCATCTACCATCACTCTCAGTGAGCGATCAGAGAGAAAACTGGATAACCAATTACTAAAAACAGTTGGCAAACCATAAGATGGAAGCTTGTTTAGAAGACCTTTATGCCAAACACGATCAAAAGCCTTTGAGATGTCAAGAGCAACTATTTGTGTTTCACCGAACCTTTCCATTGAATTAGTCCATAAATGGGTAACATAAGCCAGAATATCATCAGTAGATCGACATTAATGGAATCCATACTGGAGATCGTTGATCAGACGGAAGGTTTCTAGGTAGTTTAAGAGTTGGCTGTTAATTGATTTCTCCATTACTTTAGAAAGAGTAGAAGTAATTGCAATGGGACGATAATTGGATGGGAGGGATTTGTCACCCTTTTTAGGAACTGGCTGAATATGAGTAAATTTCCAAGCAGAAGGAAAAACACCTTTGGAGTAAGAAAGTGAAAAAAGGTGGCAAAGAATAGGAGTAAGTTCAGGAGCACAGGTATTGAGAACAAGTGGAGAAATACCATCAGGACCTGGAGCTTTCTTAGCATCAAGATTCATCAAAATCCTTCTGACATCCTTTTGACGGAACACCACAGGAGGCATTGAATGGAGTTTTTTGGCAATGGTGGGAGGTGTTTTACCAAGATCATTAATACATGAGCTGGAAAAAAAATGGGATGCTAGCAGGTCAGCTTTATCCTTGGCTGAAGTGACAACAGAACCATCTGGTTTGGACAGAGGTGGGAGCAGAGATGGGCAAAAGTTACAGCCAATAGCTTTGGCAAGAGACCAGAATGCTCGGCTACCATTGGGGCAAGAAGCAAGTTTTCGACTCTTAGCCTGTTCAAACTCTAGTATGGACTGATTAATAACTGCTTTACAATTGTTGCGAGCTTTGGTGTATGCAGAAAATGAAACGGAAGAATTAGAAACAAGCCAATTACGATATGCAACATTCTCCTCTTGAACAGCTTTAGCACATTTATTGGAAAATCAAGGTTTAGATAAAGAACAAGATTTTAAAGTGGAGTGTGGGATAAAGGATTCCATTCCTGCAAGAATAATTTCACTGACACAATCTGAGCAAACGAGCCAATCAGAAGTTTTGAAACAGTAATCCGACCAAGGAAAAGAAGAAAAAGAGTCTCGCAGGTCATCCCATTTTGCATTCTTGTAATGCCAAACAACACGAGGTTGGGAATAGCCATGAGATAAAGGTTCCTTTGGAGAAGAGACAATCACCAAGTTGTGATCCGAAGTGCCTAAAGAACCTCTCACTTCGACCGTGAACTTAGAAGGGTTGTTTGTGAGAAAAAAATCAAGCGTATTGGCTGTATGATTAGAATTGTCCGGTATTCTCGTAGGTAAATGAACAATCTATGCTAGGTCATTAGTAATTGCAAAAGCCTCAGCATCGCGACCTGCTGGGTCGGTGTGACTAGAAAACGGAAGCGAGCTGGAGTTGTGAACATTAAAATCACCAAGGAAAATTACCTCACTGTTAGGAAAGTTGGACTGGAGAAAGTCAAGTTGCAAAGAGAGGAAGTCAAAAAGCTCCAAGTGATTAGTGGAGTTAGGAGAACGGTAGAGACAACAGATGAATTTGACACAATGAGGTAGAGAGATTTTAAGCCAGAGAAGATCAAAGAGAGGAGATTCCAAATTGCCAAGTCTCTGACAGGGAATATCAGAATGGACATATGCACAAGTACCACCTTTGAGGCGAAAGGAATCATACAGCAAATAATTTGGGCAACTGAGATGAGCAGTAGTTGAATCAACCGATAACTGAGATTCTGTCAGAAAAAGTACATGGGGATTGGCAGACTGCAAGTTGAAATGGACATTGTTGAGATTAGAATTGAGATCACGTATATTTGTGAAATGAATTAGGAAGTCCTTGGGAAGTTTAGATCTTTTCGCAGATAAGCTTGCTCTATTAGTTTGACAATTCATGGTGTATTCAATAGTAAGAAAAAGTGTGGAGGGACATGCTGTATGAAGTAATGAAATTTTTGGATATGGCGTACACGTGGTAAGAATATACCCAGATCCTTGACATAATGTGGCCTCGGCAATGCTACCCGCATTCCTGAATTAGGAAGGCCTTGGGAAGTTTAGATCTTTTCGCAGATAAGCTTGCTCTGTTAGTTTGACAATTCATGGTGTATTCAATAGTAAGAAAAAGTGGGTGGGACATGCTGTATGAAGTAATGAAATTTTTGGATATGGCATACACATGGTAAGAATATACCCAGATCCTTGACATAATGTGTCCTCGGCAATGCTCCCCGCATACACACTACTCGGACTCTCTCCCTTCACTATCTGGCAGAGTAGAGGTAGCAAGATTATACACTGGCTGATCCGGAAGCCTCCTAGAGAGTTACCAATAGGTTCGGTCCGGTGTACTAACTAGCGGCCGGCCTGCAAACACCATTTTAGAGCTGTACCCTCGAAATGTAAGGAATATTGGATCTCGCCATGACATTCATCATAACCTCAAAAGTCATCAATCATACTGCATGATGGAAGAGATAGGGAAGGGTTGACCGGAACTTAGCTCTAGAGACTAAACATGGGTTCCACCACTTCAAGCCTCCAATAAGCAAAGTGGTGGTATTTCACCAGTTGATGAGAGTCATCTACCACCTAGTACTGCCTGGTAACATAGAGGGGCGGCGTTCCTCCATGTGGTGTGGGCGCCACACCTCGACCCCTGCTTACGTTGGTTCACACCTGGGTGGTCACCTACCATGTACTTGTGTGCATGGAGGTTATACCCAGGATTACTAACAGTCCCACCATCGTGAAGGTGCAAGCAGAGGATTTGGCTCTCACAGACCATCCAGACTTCGCCGAAATTGGGTCCACTTGACTTGAATGTCACCCGAATATCAGTTCCACCAGCGTTTTAAACTCCCAGGTAGCAAATACAGCTTGTCTGGCATATCTGAGAGAATGTCTGTAACTACCTCAAGGACTATACAACTGATGCATTAAAAACCTGTGGTAGACTAACTTATCACTAAATAGTCTCTAACTTGAAGTTTGGGATTAACATTCTGGGTCCCTGCCCTGCCCATTATTCCCAAAGTTTGTGGTACCATATGCCCATTCATATAGAATATATTACAGTATCATATGGTTGAATCCCAATGAAGATGAGTCCTATAATGAATGTAGTGGTGAAACTTCATAATTCTTAATCTGATTATCAGCAGCAATTCTTCATGCATTAATAATCTGCGGGTAAAAGACCTGCTAAAGTAATAATGATGTACTGATGTGGGATTTTCTTAAAGACAACTTTTGTCAAGGGTAAAGAGAAGAGCTTTTACCATTTGTAATGGTGACTACAGTGGTCTCAGACATTTTTTAAATTCTATTCAGTTGACCAACTGTTATTGTTACATCAAATTCTAAATGTAAAGCATTGAGGGAAGTAGAAGCTACTAGGCTTTTACTATCAACTAAGAAATACTGTTCAAGGTTTGGACCTAAAAAGGATGTAAGATAAACTGATGAGACCTATGACAAAGAAGAAAAATGCATGGGATGCATATAAATTATCAGGCTCCACAGAAGCCTATGATAGATATAAACTGGTCTATATTCAAATCACAAAGGATGTTAGGCAAACAAATGCAAATTACTAGAAATCCTTGGCAAAGGATGCAAAGAAAAAAACGCAAAGATTTCTTTACTTATGTGAACTCTAAAAGGAAGGGGGATGAATCAGATTGGTCCACTTGATATCGATGGTTTGACCGTTGATGATTGTCCTCAGGTTGCTGACAAACTATGTGAATATTTTGCATCTACATTCACACATGAGGTATTCTTTAGGGAAGTGGACGTCAGAAGTTTATGAAACTAACAGAGAGCTAAATGATTTTATAATAACTGAGAGGAAGGTGGATGAGAAATTGTTGAAGTTAACATAAGAACATAAGAAAGACACGTTGGGTAAGGGATCTATCCAATTATATTAAGGGAAGAAGCAAAGGAAGTATGCAAACCCTTAGCCATAATTATGAGAGCATCCTTGGATTCAGGGGAGGTCCCTGCAGACTGGAGATGTGCGGATGTATCCCCAATTCACAAAGGGCGATCAGAGGGTGACATGAGTAATTACAGACATGGTAGTTCTTCCAGGGAATATAATGGAATCACTGGTTTAAGAAATAATGCAGGACCATATGGACAGGAATGCAATTATACTGCAGTCCTAGCATGGATAAGGTTCAGTTTTGTCTTACCAATCTGACTGGATACTGTGATGCAGTAACAAAGGAAAGGGATGCAAAAAATAACGTATCGTATACAGTAATACCCCGAAGTTACGCGATAGGTGGGTCCGACGAAAATCGCGTAAGTCGAATTCGCGTAAGTCGGGGTACAACTTTGCATATAATTGGGACCAAGGACTAACAAAAACACTAGTTTAGAAGAAAAATATTAATAAAATTGCAGTTCTTTATACATATTAATACAAAATATTAATTAAAAAAAAACAAATGGCTTACGTTAAAAAGTTATTTCGATGTCGATGGCTTCATAAAATCTAACAAATTCGTCTGACGACACAGCGCGTTCTTTTTTTCACGCAGAATTTCTTCGTAGCAAGCTAATAATTTTTTTATTCCTTGCTTTGTAGCTATAACGCGTTCTTCGTTGGAGTCTGTTTTCTAAAATTTTTAAGCCCTTTACAATTGAGCCCTTTTCAATTTTCAACCTGTCAAGTTTGCAATTGTCATGTGCTTTTCGCCGTTGCCTCATTTAGGCCTGTAGCACGTGCAATATCACATGGTCTTTCATTTCGCTCAAAGCGTTTCACAATTTCATATTTTTTCTCTATCGACAGAGGCGGACTGGCCATAAGCCTTACCGGGGAAACCTCGGTGGGCCAGTGTGATTTTGGCCATAAACCATAGTATGAGGCCACTATAAATTTTCCCGGGTAAGAATTTTTGACCCAGTCCGCCTCTGTTTATCGATAATTGCTTTTCTTTTTCTCTCTGAATCTGCAGTGTCTTCACCAGGACGCTTCCTTTTCATTTTTAGGGAATAAAGCACAATTACAAAACGAGGAGGCACGCTTGATACGCATAAACAAAGCTGCGCGCATGTAGCAACTGAATAAACAACACAATAAAGGCAGAGATACACTATTAACACCTCACATTTCTAGGGGTTACTACCATAAAACAATAAAAATCCAGTTGCGTTTCTGCTAGTGGAATCTGTTATAAACTGGTAGTAAACTCGATCTAATTGCATTTGCGATTATACCGATAGCTGGAATTGTGTTGGTTTTTATGTTATTATGGTGAAAGTGTGTTTCCCCTTCACTGATATAAAAAACATAAAAGCAGCAAAGTTGAATTTTGTTCATCTTTCGCTCTCATTCTCCGCCGTCGCACCGTATATCGTTAACATATGAAAAACGACCTTGAAGATAGTGGGCGGCAGCGTTGCCAAACGAAAAAATCAGGAACCGCGTAACTCCGAGTTCGCGTAAGTCGGGGTAGCGTAAGTCGGGGTATTACTGTACTTGAATTTCCTGAAAGCTTTTGATATTGTTACACGTAAAAGGTTGCTGCATATATTGGAAGTGTGGCATTAAGGGCAAGTTATTGCTATGGATAAAGGGATGGTTGAGTGAGAGATGACAGAGAGTGGTTATTAATGGACACTGCTCTTCTTGGACTAATTTTATTAGCACTTAGGCCTCAGGGTTAAGTGCTTAGCCCAGTATTATTTTCTATATTTATTAATGGACGTGTATCAGTATCAGGCTTAGTATCTAAGTTTGCAATTATACAAAGTTTGGCAGGGTGGTTAATGACAGTAATCAAGGTAAGCTACTGCAACATGATCTATAAAAATTTGGCAGGTGGGCTAAGAAATAGCAATTGAAGTTTAACATTGGCAAATGTAAGGTACTGCATATGGGTAGCTTTAGTCCCAGATTAACTAACTGTGTGGCACTACATTCAGGTTAATTGGAAATGAAAAAAGACATGAGGGTAGTTTGGTTAGTTAGATATGCAATCAGATATGATGTTCTCTGAGCATTGCAAATAGGCTGCCAGTTCAGCTCATGGGGTTTGGTCATACAGAAACTTTGCTAGCAGAGATATAGGGGTGATTATCTCATTGTACAAGGAAATAGTTAGGCTGCTTGTTTAGTACTACATGCAGGTGTGGAAGCTTTATTTTAGGAATGATGTACACAGTGGCGGCTCGTGACTCTGATATATGGGGGTGCTGCTTCTTAAAGTTACATTAAATTGCCTTAGTTATAAGACCTGTAGACATAGATGGTAATAATAATAAGCAAGTTAAAAATACTACAAAATATTAACTGGACACTTACCATTAACAGACTTGAGTAATTTTGAAATTTTATTTAAAAATAAAATCCATTCTTCAGTTTTTATTTGTTGAAAATAGATTAATAACTTTTTCATTCAAGTTTGGTGCACTGTTCAAATCTGCACTGCATGCTCCACAGTTCCTTTGACTTGTTTTATCACATCTAAAAAATGCATATTGGCAACCTGCCATCTAGGCATTGACTCAACCACTGGGCCAAATGTGGAACTGTGTAGTGCACAGTTCCACCTACGGTTAAACTTCAAAGTTTAAAACGATTTCATGTTTTTATTTGTTTATTATTGAAATGGTTATTGGAAATAGAGGATGAGTATACTATATGCGGGACCTGTTAATAAAAATATTCATTGTGTTGCATTGTTCTTCACAAAATTTCATATAACTTCGTTGATTTTTATTTAGATTTAAAAAGATGGGGGTGCTGCAGTTACGCAGTGCCCACCAACGAGCCACCGTTGGATGAACATCTGCTAGAACGGATGAAGAGAAGGGCAGTGATATTGGTGAAGGGTGGTCTTACAAAGACAAACTTTAGCTCTGCAAAATGCAGATCTGGTGACTAGGCACCTGTGAGATGATATGATTGTGGTGTTTAAGGCTTTGAATTAATTGAGCAAGCCAATTGCTAATGGCATTGTTTCTCTTGCTCAGACTACACACATGAGGGGGCATAAATTCAAATTGAGGAAGGATGATTGTAGGAGAAATGTGTGGAGGTTTGCCATCAACCAGTGGGTCGAAATAAACTTCCATCTGTTGTTATGGAAGTTGTTGTTGTTGTTTTGGTTTTTAGGAGCATTAGCAACTAAGGCCATATTGCTCGGGGATATGCGGTGGTGATTCCCTAACCTTTCCGCATCTTCCGTATTTGGTGGTGACGGGCTCAAACCCTGGTCTAATCAAGAAGCGTGTGCTACGCACTGCTGCTCCTTCCCACCTGGCTACGGAGGCACCTGTTATGGAAGTGGATAGTTTGAATAAATTCAAGGAAGAACTAGACAAATGATTGGAGAGGATGGACAAGTGATGTGGGAATTTTTTATTTGTTTATTTTTTTACTGGCTGATGCTTTATAAGATTGCTTTCTTGCCTCACATGTCGACACCAATATGTGGGGAATGTATGATATGATTGTTTCATTGATGACAAGCTAGTGCAATGTTACTCCATATTCAAAAATTCTAGCTGTTAATGTTAAATTCCATTGGAATTGTGGCCTGGTTGTCGTCACTGTCCATCTCCATTCGTTTGCAACTATCCATTTGATCCTAGTACCTGAGGATCAAAATCTAAACATTTCAGATCACCTGGAGTTGCCTATTTCCTCTTGTAAAGTTCATATGGGCTAGTTGATCATACTTTGCTGTACCTTGTGAAGAGTTCACTATAAAAAGGTTTAGTTTGTGAGCAAGTGCTCTTCAAATAGTGGATGAATATGACTTAACATGCTACACCCTTGATTGAAGAACACCCTTTGAGGTCGGGATTTGGATGCATAGTGATTTCTTGCTTGCACCGACTAAATGAAAGGAACTTAATTAGTAAGTGAGAGAGTAAACACAGTAACACATAAAAAACTGACACAAGACACAGATGTTTTGGAGATAACATATATTAAATTTAGCAAGTACAGAACATACATAGAAGCTTTCGGCTACTGTATGTAGACTTTTTTCAACTATTGAGCACTGTCAAGCAGTTGTTTTTATGTGCTGTAGCTGACCTTCGAGTACATAAGCATGCGAGGTCACGGAGGAGGGGAGAATGGTTTATGGGTAGTTGCAAATGGTGACGTGTGCAAGGAAGAAATCAGGAGAGGGAGAAGCAGGAAGGGAGATGGTTGAGATGGGTGACTGCCGCCATAGGCGGCTGCCCAGCTCGTGGACTATGAGAGGCTCAAATATTGGATGTATGCAGGTGCCACTGTCCCTGTTGATCATATTCCTGGTGACACCAATGTGTGCTGATTCCAGCAAATGGCGGATCCTGAAATTGCAAGAGAAGCTTATAATTTTTGCATCCTTGGGTATGATATCTTGGCTCTCCTGCCAATAGTGAGCAGCTAGCGCTGAATGGGTAAAGTCAGCTTTAGAGATGGCAGTCTGATGGTCCCTAAGCCGGTCATCCAAATGATGGAAGGCCTTCCCGATGTAGCTTACATTGCAGTTTTGGCATGGTATGCGGTAAATGATCCCACTCCACTTCAGAGAGAGAGAGAGAATCGGTGTTTTCAGAGGGGCGTATGTAGATAGGAGTTTCGGTCCGGATGTTTGAATAGTGCGGATGTTGTAACTGCGAAGAATTCTGATTATGTTGTGCACTACCAGAAGCAGGGTAAAATGGGATGTGGGCGACGTCTGTGAAACTGGAAGTGTCACGTTGTCGAGCACCTGATGAAGAATGTCCAGTGCTGTGACGCCGTGATGTCCGTAGTTCCCAGTAATTGAGGGTCTGCTCGAGGTAGCTGCATTTTCTGAGGTCCGACTTGACCTTATGTATTTCTTCGCGTGTGCCAGTAGCATTGGAGCATTGTGTCCAAGCCCTTTTCATTAGTGAACGGGTGATACTATGGCGTTGGAGTGACAAGAACGATAGTTGGTGTATTGTCTGCTGACACATGTGGATTTCCGACCTGTTGTGACCTGTGAACCCTCTCTTTTTAACCACGTGTCTAAAAGTGGAAGGGCTGGGTCCTCGGTTTCAATCGTGAATTTTAAAAAGGGTGATTTGCTGTTGAGATAGCCTATAAATGTCATCTCCTCGAGCCTCACGGGTGTATGGTGAGGATATCATCCGTATATCTACACCAGAGGGTGATGGGGCATCATCATATCATCATCATATAACAACAGAGTTAGTTGTGTGCCACCTGGGCAAGGTGCCCATATGCACAATTTATTACTTTAAAATTTTGAAAAATTCTTCTCAAAAATAAGTATTATTGAACGACAACAAATTTGTTAGTAAGTTATAGAACATTTAAAATCTTAAAAACTTCTAACTCTTTTGTTCTATGATTCGTAGTTGTTTGGTCTTTGGCCTGTCACTATAGGGAGATAAGTCAATATCCCCTATAGCTCCAGTTTCCGCCCCTTCCTCGGGGAGGAAGACCTACAAAAGTGTTAAAAACTAGAAAGTCTTCTATTAAACACTTTTTCAATAAAATCGTTAAAAACCTTAAAATTTTCTTTAGTTAAAAATAGAGTATACAAGGTACTCTGATTGATACCAAGAGCCACCTCAAGCATCAATCTAAAATCCGAATAAATAGGACAATATAACATGACATGGGGGCCCGTCTCCATCTGTCCACAAGCACAAAGACCTGTCTCAGATAAGCCAAGCTCACTCAGCCTGGCCCGTAGTCCGTGACAGTTAAAACGAAGCATGCCTGTAGACCGAACTGCAGCCAAGGTCTTGTTCTAAAATTCACTAGTTGAACGGAGGGGAGAAAATGATATGTCTCTCTACCTTTATTTGAGTTGAGCCATCTATTCTGCCAAATTTTTTCCATATCATCATCAATCCTCCTCTGCTCGACTGCTAACAGTCGCCCATCAGACACCACCTCGCCAACCGCACAGGATCGGATGCCAAGGATCTCTTTGGCAATGCCTCGCTTCAGACAATAATGTAAGCCAGAACGGACCACTAAAAGGTCCGCCGGCAGTTTCCCAGCAATGACTTGTGCAGCGTCAGTCGAAACGGTTCTGCAGATCCGAGTTATCCCCAGAAGAGCAAATCGTTGAGCAGACAGCAATTGTCTCATCACTGCAGAATTAGTTGCTCTACTGCACCATGCCCCAGCTCCATAGGTTATAATGGGTACAAAGACACTCTCATATAACATATTAAGGGCTCGGCCCTTTATTCCCCATTTAATTCTTACAACTCTGCGGAGCTTTGCGTACAGGAGCTTAACCTTCTGCTTCAGAAAACTTTCGTGCTCAGTAAAAAACAATCGCTCCTCCAGGAACAACCCCAGATACTTCAAAGTCTTAACATACTTTAAGGAGACATCACCACTCCTCACTAATGGTGGCCTTGTGAGCCTCAGTTTACCTTTTAACAGCATAATTACAGTTTTATTTGAGGACACTTCTAACTTATGCTTTTCACTCCATATCAATAATTTTCCTAGAATTTTACTTGATTTCTCTTCGATGTCCTTTCTTGAATTTCCATTAATTAGAAAAACTAGATCATCAGCATAAGCCACTACTTGCGCATCCTCCATGTCAGAGTTTAAAAATTCATCTAAAACCATGTTCCAGATGTAAGGGCCCAAGATAGAACCCTGTGGACAGCCGCGTTCAACTTTATAGCATTCTTGTTCAAAGCTTGTTCTAACTTGTACACAGCGATCCGAAAAATACCTCTGAAAAGCCTTAAACAGATTCATGGAACAGAGTGCAGCTCTAACTCTGCGGAGGACACTGCCCCACCACAGAGTGTCGAACGCACCTCTGAAGTCCACAGGCGCCTCCGTAGCCAGGTGGGAAGGAGCAGCAGTGCATAGCACACACACTTCTTGATTAGACCGGGGTTCGAGCCCGTCACCACCAAATACGGAGGATGCGGAAAGGTCAGGGAATGACCACCGCATATCCCGGAGCATTATGGCCTTAGTTGCTAATGCTCCTAAAAACAAAAACAAAACAAACTGAAGTCCACAAACAAACCCAAAACATATCGAGCCTGTGCTTCTTCTACATGGGTCATCATTGTTCTAATAGCATCCTCAGTTGAGGATCCTTTCTTAAATCCAAACTGCTTATCAGAACTCAGTCCCTGAGCCTCGTAATTACTTCTCAATCGAAAAGAGAGAAGTCTTTCATAAATTTTTCCCAAAATCGGGAGCAATGCAATAGGTTGATATGAAGCAGGTTCGTTCAGGGACTTTTCTGGACTTTTCAGTATAACCTTAAGAATCGCTGTTCTCCAAGACTTGGGGAATGTTCCTTCTGCCAGACAAGTATTATACATGTCCAGCAGAATATCTCTGTGCTTGGAGTAGAACTGCTTTATGACCACAGCCTCCAAGAAATCCAAACCGGGCGCCTTACCATCCTTCGTCTGATCCAAAGCTAAATTTAACTCTTCATGAGTGAAAGGATTCTTGGTATCATCAGACTTGTATTGCCAATTTTCTTTTAAAATACCTTCTTGATAAGAATTTAAAACACCCTCTCTTGGGTAAAGGCTTCTTAAAATTTCCTTAACAGTTTGACTCCACGTCAGAGTTTCTCCCTGGCTCTCCTCACGAACACTATAAGAGACATCTGCAAGATATATTTTTCCCGTGATAACTTTATAGATTGGATTCCAGGGGTCTTGGTTCCCCTGTATCCTTACATAATCCTGCCAGGCTTGGTTCTTGTAAGTTCTGATCTTTTGAACATAAATCTTCCTTTGTTGTAAATAGTTGTCCTTCAGTTCTTGGCTTGTTGCACTATTTCTTCTTTCACGGTGGAAACATTTCCTAGCCTTTCTCACCAATCTTTTAGAGCTATCCAAATCGTTATTCCACCACGGAACCTTTCTTACACTTTTCTTTTTCCTTTTAATAGCTTGTTGTGATGCCTTGTTTAAAACGTTAGTTATAATATTCACCTTTCTTTCGGCATTCACTTCATCCCAGCTACTAATGTTACACAACTCAGTGTCCACGATGTTATGGAAAAAATCCCACCTGGCTGTTTTAACTGCATATCGATTGGTTTCCCTCTAAGTGCGTTTCGGTTCACATACCACATACTCAAATGAAATGCATCTATGATCACTTGTGGTAGCTGCCGAGTGTACCTTCCAATTTCTTATTTTAGATATAGAAGCCCCAGAGCATATAGTAACATCTATATATGACTCCCCAGCCACAGAAGAAAAAGTTGGCAATTGGACTGAATCATTTGCCACGTCCCAGCCCACATAGGCAAGGAAGTCCTCAAGATCCAAGCCTCTATCATCAGACAACCCCGCACCCCAGAGCGTGGAACCAGCATTTGTATCTGCCGCAATGATTATAGGTCTTGCTCTCAGCTTACTCTCAACCTTTTCTAAGTATCTCAGATAAGGCTCAAGTACGTCATTAAACTTGCAATATAGGGACACCAGGTATAGGGATCCGAACGGGCCTATGACCTCACAGCATATTCCAAATTCATTACACAGCGATGTTATCATGGTTATACCCAAATCTGGGTTTGCAATCACTATCACTGCGTATGGGTCTTTGCCACACGCCAGGACCCTGTATTGACCTGGATATCCTCGTACTTTTCCAAGGTAAGAGTAAGGTTCCTGCAAGAGAGCTATATCATACACCCTTTCCTCAATCTCCCGAACAAGCTGTGGAGCCACATCCTTAGACCTTTGTGCATTTAACTGCACGATCTTTAGTTTACATAGATTGTTACTATCCATAATCAGTTCTTTTTTTGTTCATTTCTAAAGCTTTTTTATACTCCGGGCAGCTTCTATCCACAACTGTATGCTGTGACTCAACTGTTGATTCTGGAGATTTTTGTTGCTTCCAACAGTTTATACATCTCGGAGCTTCAGCCACCAAAGGACAATTTTTAAAGGAATGTCCTTTCACTGAGCAGTGTCCACAATACACTTCATTTTTACAATACTTTGCTATGTGGCCGAAACCCATACATTTGTAACATTGTGTTACTGTAACAGTATCACGCACTCGACATGAAAACCAATCGATATAAACTCTTCCAATTTCAATCAAAAGCCGGTGTATTTTTCCAGACACCTGTATTATCCAATTGTTCATACTATTATTCTTTATTTTATTCATAGATACAACAGATACGGTCTCCTGAAAGGATTTACGATCTATGCTGTACTGCTTCAAATTCCTGATCCACAACTGTTCCAGTAGTAACTCCTTATTTATTTCCTGATCGACATCGTAAATCAGTATATTAGGACTTCATTTCCGTATTTCTTGTACTCTCATCTCCAACTCTTTAAATTGAGAGCACTTTATAATTTCATCAATGTCCTTCTGAGTTTCTGCCTCAATTAAAACTCTTTTGTCCTTAATAGCTCGGAGACTCTTAACTTTTACATCTTTCAGCACTGGTCTTACTGTCTTTAGTAGGTCACCACGCATCTCTTCGCTGGTTTTGTACCTATCACTCTTGGTGGAAATAATAGCCACTTTCGGCTTGATCTGTTCTACTTTCTTGGCAGCAACTACTGCATAACTTTCAGCCCTTACTTCTTGTCTTTCATCTTCCTTTGATCTCAATATTTTATTATCGATTTGGAGATCCAGAATTGCCAATTCCAGATCATCCCAGATCTCCAAAATCTCTGCCGAAATAGAACCTTTGATATTATTCTCAGGTTGAAACAAGACGTTCCTTAACCTGATTCTTGCCTTTTTAATCTTATCAAGACCCAGTAAACTTAATACATCAGAGTCACTTGAACTATCAAAATCCACTCTTGGTCTTCTGCTAGTGGATTTCCCCTGACCTTCTTGTGTCACTTCTATCTGTTGAGACTTGCCTATCTCTTTAATAGCCTTTTCCTTTTTAGAATGCACTTTCTTGGTCTTCTTTTTCTTTTTTGAGGCAGAACTCATTCTCTTTTCTTTAGGAGTTTCTTTTGAAGCAGTATCAGCAACAATAATCTGTTCTAGAATTTCTAGATCCAAATCCGTCTCATCTTCTGAACTATCAGAAGTCGTGTCCATATCCTGTTCTTCCCTATTACTATTATGAAGAGAGCCAGCGATATTTCTCTTCCTTAACTTCACAGGCATCACAAATCAATTTAAAAGTGAAAGGATTCACAACTATTTACAATTAAAATTTTTTCAGAGTCAAACTGCAAAAGTTAGTACAAACAAGTTATCAACACAACTCACAATACTAACAAAAACCTCTGTCCCCGAAAATCTATTCAGGAACAGAACACAAATCCCCAGTCCAAGTTAAACGGACTGGGGTCCCAAGGCTTAGGACAAGAGCTCAAGGGCACGGTAATACAAAAATAACTGTTTCCTATGCCCTCTATTCCACCAAAATCTTTCTAGCCTATTTAGCCGGAAAGGGGAATCACCCTTTCAGGGGGAGGGGGGCATGTGTCGTTTAGAAGACTGGCTGAGGGACCACCAGACTGCCATCACTAAAGCTGACTTTACCCATTCAGCTCTAGCTGCTCACTATTGGCAGGAGAGCCATGATATCACACACGAGGATGCAAAAATCATAGGCCTCTCTCGCAATTTCAGGATCCGCCGTTGGCTGGAATCAGCACACATCATTGTCACTGGGAATATGATCAACAGGGACTGTGGCACCTGCTTACATCCAATCTTTGAGCCTCTCATAGTCCTCGAGCTCAGCAGCCGCCTACAATGGCAGTCACCCATCTGAACCATCTCCCTTCCTGCTTCTCCCCTCCTCTCTCCTGATCTCTTCCTCGCCCACGTCACCGTTTGCAACTATCCATAAACTGTTCTCCCCTCCTCCATGACCTCACTTGCTTACGTACTCAAATGTCAGCTACAGCACATAAAAACTACCACTTGCCAGTGCTCAATTAGTTGAAAAAGGCTACATGCAGTAGCCGAAAGCTTCTATGTATGCTTTGTATTTGCTAAATTTAATATCTGTGCCTTGTGTCAGTTTTTTATGTGTTACTGTGTTTACTCTCTCACTTACTAATTAAGTTCGTTTCACTTGGTAGGTGATTATTTTCCCTTAATTATTGTAGCACTCTTATCAGCAACATCCTCAGAAACTAGTTTCCTTCTTCCATAGCATGAAAACTAGCCATCTTTTCAAACTTCTGTTATACTGTGTAATTAGTTTTTTAATAGAAGCCCATATCTCAATCTTGATATTCATTTTTCACGGACATGTCATTTGAGTGTGATTTGCATAATTATTCTCTACAGCACCATTTCCTCCTGTCAACACTTTGTGTTTTTTTTTTATGTCTTTGCATTGTGTGACCATTGTCCGTTTTAAATTTCAAAATTACAATTCTGCACGATTAGCCACTTTTTGTCTACAGGCCTTCATAGTGATGCAGCTTGATTATAGCTAACCTGGATATATGCTGAGATGTTGATTATTGAAAGTAATTGAGGATTGTTTAGTTTGTATGATATGTTTGAAAGAAAATGAATTGATTTACTTCCAAGTTGATGAACTTGATTAGTTCAGAAGCAAATTTTAAAATTGATTTATGTTCAAAATTGTTGTACTCTTTGCTCCATATTTGATTTCCTAAACAGAATTTGTTAACTCCATTCTTCAGGAATGGAGTTAACAGATTCTTTTTGTAATGCAGTAATGAACATTGCAGTGTATTCCATTCAAAAATATAGCAGACTGAATAGGAAGACCTTGTTTAATGTTGCCTCTCTTAAACCATGCTGTAAAGATTACAAAGAACTGAATGAGAATATAAATGTAGCTAGTTTCATTATTGAACCAAACACAATAATACAAGTTTCCATGAGAGAAAAATTTCTGTGAGACAAGTGTTCATGCAAGTAGAATTCTGAACATCAACAACCACTTTCCTATGTCATTAATTTATTAATGACATAGGAAACATAACAGCATGATTCTGTATAGCAGATTTGCTACAGCAGTGATGATACAATGTAGTCTGAAGTTCAACTGGTGTAACAGGTGTTCCTTGGTCCTCAATCCTAGTTACTGAATGTGCCATTCAGTTTGAAGGTGTGCAGTTGTCCAGACTATCATCCTTTTGCTTTGGTAATGTGTAGTACAGCAATTATAATGCTGTGATAATGTATAAGGCAACAGTTATTGCCAACTGAATGAATTTGAGTGAATTTGAATCATTAGACTCCAGAGGCCAGCTGGTCAATCCATGGAATTCTCACTATGGTCTGGTATCCACAGATATACAATGGTAGGAGATAGTTAGTGGATTTGGCAACAAGGATAGGTAGCAGCAGATTAACGTTGGCTAGGTGAGTGGGTAAATTGATTCAATGGCTTGAGTCATTCAGCAGAGTTTGAGCTCTCTTTCACTTAAGTCAATCAACAGCGCTCTTATATACCAGTCAACAGTGATATACCAGTGCTCGTGTTACAATAAGAATGACCAGATTCAACTATGTAGATCATCTCAGACTTCAAAATCTACAAGCAAGCATGGCTCAATTTGGCAGGAATTTGCTTCTGTTGGGGCACACCTTGTTCAAATAGAAAATCCTAGTGTCCAGCATTGTCAAAGTAGAACTGTAGTATTTAAATATCACTCCTTTTAAAAGTTGTGACTTGGAAATCCACAAAATTATGGAAAGAAAACAAAACCATTTATTGTAGTGTTTCAGATTAGTCCAAAACAGATTTTACACAACTGGAATTTCAATTCCAAGTGAGAGTTTTCTTCAAAGAGGTATAGATGATCACCAAGATGCATAGCAGGATGACAAGTTAAAAGTGTCTAAAACCATGTTTTTTAATTTGAAAATAAAATAAAATATTTAAATCTTTCTTTAAAAACTTTTATAGTACTTTATATTATTCATGTCTTTTAGTCTCTCACAGTGCACAGACAGTAAAAACATACTGTATTTACTGTCTGTGCATTGTATTTTTATGATAGTTCTGTAAAATGTGTAATTTTTCATTTCTCCATGCATGAAGAATTAAAATCCAAAACATTCGAGTTTTTCCATTATTATGTGAGTAACACAGATAACTTAAAAAGTTACTTTAAATAAATATAAAGATTAATATATTAATTTGTTTCTCATAAATACCAGTTCCTATTTTTTGCACAATGTTCCTGATTGTAATTTAATTATTTATTCTGTTTAAAAAATATTTTTCCTCCCAGGAAGAATAGGTAGGTCCATCTGAAAATTAACATATGTATGTAGCAGAGTGAGAAATGTAATTGATTCTGTTTAGCAGAAGTATTTTTGAAGATAATTTCAGAAGACTGAATTCTCAAGGGTTTAATGAACAATATGCTTGCTCTGAGTTCAAGGTTCCACGAACAGTTCATAACTGAGAAAATTATATATAAGTTAACAGTAGCAATGGGAGAGTGGACTGAAACATATTACCAAGTGATCATTCTATTGTTATCTGAGTTATTTGGTAGATTTAATTTGGCAGATTTAATTTGATTATATTATCTGTTTATTCGGTGGTTGCAGAAATTACCAAATAATTAATTTGATAATTTTCATTATTGTGCACATTACTTGGTTGGCAGAATGAGTCAGTAGTATACCTATTGTTTATGTATTGCCTGCACCAACACATACCACAAGCTTTTTCTTTTTTTCGCAGTAATTTTATTTGTATTAGTACACTACAGAATCATTAATTTACATAAATTTACTTGTCATTTCTTTGGACAGATTAGGTGTTGAATCTCTTGGATATTCAATGGCTGGAATCAGTGATTTGGTTAAATTCTTCACTCACTGAGTCAAGTCGCTTGACTGATAAGCAAACTCTCAATGATAGCAACTGCAGTGGAGCCAGACTTGAGCCCATTCAAGGAATGAGCAGCAATCTGTGGTCTTTGGTAATGAGTTATGCTTGCATTTTAGAGTTAATGGTAGGTGTCCATTTTTGGAGACAAACTGCACCACCTTACATTCATGAGTATCATATTATCTGAATGCTTGGTGTTAGGGTGTGGGGCACCATCAGTGATCCTGACCATTCAGCTTTGGTCATCATTGAAAGTACATTGAATACAAAATGGTACATTGGTACCCTCCATTTCTGGCTTTTAGCACTGCCATTCCTTTGTGCATGAAGAGTGCCATTTTTCAACAAAACACATCTCACCCTCTCCTGCTATTTTTAGATGGATTGTCCAGTTCTTCTGTAGGAGTGTGCAATATTTCTTAAACTGAGTGTAGTTGTGTATGTACATATATAATGTAGTTATACATTATATATATAATGTAGTTGTACACACACATGTATATAATGTAGTTTTTTGTTTAATAAGTTTTCAGGAAGTAAGCTGCAAACCTCATAATTTCATTATGGACATCATCTTCAATGACCCATGGGAAATGGCTCTGAAGAATGTGCTTTGCAGATGGAATTATGTTAAGGTATAATATTTTTATATTTCTGCTTTCTTTTTAAATTATTTTTAAGGGGCTTATGAATAATACAGTCATAATTTATATTTGAAGGGCTTGCTGCTGTCTGCCATCTTTTTAACCAACTGCTGTCTGTTCATTGTTCTCCCAGATGTTATCACTACCAAGCATACTTCAAAGTAGGAAGATTGATATACAGCAGTCTTCAGTTTGTGATATCATCTATCCAGGATGACCTAGTGCTAATTGCTCTTAACCAGGAAAAGGCCTTTGACAGAATAGAATGCAGTTATCTTTTTTAAACCCTAATAGCTTTCACATATGGACACTACATCATCCAGATAATTTGTTTTCTATAAAAATACAAAAGAAGAAAAATTCCCTAACAATTATCTTATGTACTCCAGAAGAATAAAGCAAGGATGTTCACTGTCCAGTTAACTATACACACTATCCATACAACCGTTTTGTTAAAATTTGACACCAGCCAACAATCTTAATGATTGCTCTTTCCAGGAACACAATTGAAAGTAATTCATTCAACTTATGGAAATAATGTCACTATATTGTTATACTCTATAAGATAGAATTTGAAACCATCTAAAAGGCTCATGACCTCTATGCTGAAGCCTCAGGAGCAAAATTAAACCACAATAAGACCAGTGGCCTATCTTCTTCTTTTGATGCCGTCTCCTATTGGAGGTTGGCAATCACCACGCTGTACTTCTTTCTGTCTTGGGCAAGATGAAAAAGATCCTCAGCTGATCTGCCAATCCAGTTGCAGATATTTTTCAGCCAAGAAAGTTTCCTCCTCCCCACTCCTCTCTTTCCCTGTTTTCCCCTCTATTATTACTTAAAGCAATTTATATTTTACATTTCTAAGGATGTGTCCCAGGTAGGCAGTTTTCCTTCTCTTCACTAAGCTCAACAATTTACATTTTCTTTCTGCTCTTTTCAAGACTTCAATGTTGGTGATTCTTTCTAACCAAGATATTTTTAGCATGCACCTGTAGATCCACGTTCTGAAGGCCTCTATTTTGTTCATGCTTGATGTTTTCAGCGTCCAAGTTTCAACTCCATATAATAGTATAGACCACACACATAGCACTTAACGAATTTCAGTCTGATTGACTTATCTAGAGCTTTGTGACACAGCATTGTTGTGTATTTTGCAAATGCATTTCTCGCAACTTCTATTCTTGCTTTTATTTCTGCATCCGGATTGAGATCAGCATTTAGCCAACTACCAAGGTATTTAAAATTAGTCACTCTATCTATTGGAGCTCCATTCAATAATAGCTGGACTTGGTTACTGGAGATTTACTCACAGTCATGTATTTGGTCTTGATATTGATTCTTTAACCCCGTTTCAACTCCGTATAATAGTATAGACCACACACATAGCACCTAACGAATTTCAGTCTGATTGACTTATTCCATCTGTTTTTAATACAGTCCATAAGAAATTGAAGGTCTTCAACATAGCACCTAACGAATTTCAGTCTGATTGACTTATTCCATCTGTTTTTAATACAGTCCATAAGAAATTGAAGGTCTTCTATATTTTCTGTAAATGTAGCAGTATTGTCAGCATATCATATGTTATTTATCAGCTGACCATATATTTTAATTCTTTCTTTCCTTTCCCACAATGCATTTTGGAAAATAACTTCAGAATAGACCTCTTCAACGCTTACAGTGGCTATTTGAGTGAAAAAAAATCCATTAGATTTCTTTGTTGAATTTGATGCCCCATCCATCAAGCTCTAGCTTTTTAACTGCTTCTGTAAGCTTTACCATGTTATACCCAATCGAAAACCTTTTCAAAGTCTGCGAAGCAGATGAATACTGTCTTCTGGTGTTCTCTATATTTTTGTAACAATACATTTATATCTAGGAGAGCTTCTCTTGTGCCTAGTCCACTTTGGAATCCAAATTGGGTGTCAAAGATTACTGATTCACATTTTTTGTAAATTCTGTTTTGGATTATCCGTAGCAGAAGCTTCAACATGTGGCTCATCAGACTAATAAGATAAAAATGTCGCAGAGCCCCGAACTCGAATTACCGCTGTAGTTGCAGAAGTGATGCCAGAGATGCTACGCCATATGTGGCAAGAAATTGACTATAGGTGGGGATGTCTGCCACATTACAAATGGAAGTCACATTGAACCACAACTATCTGAGTTAAAATCTGAAGTCTTTTTCTACATTCTGACATTTCAAATATTGTGTACATCCTCTAAATAAATTTATATACACTTTTAAAGTTTTAAGGCTGTTTTTGAAACATCCTGTATAACAATAAAAATACTTGTATATAAAGCTTGGAAAAATCAAATTGCTCCTCACATGTTCAAGTGATATTCTTTGACATTAGTTCTGCTTTTGATGCTGTTCATGTAAATCAGTTATTATATGTGCTTCATAATTATTATTATCAGCTATCTGATTCCATTCTGTATATTCTTCAAGTAATTATGATTAAAATAAAATTACTTTAAGATAACTAGTTCTTATATTTGAGATGTGAAGGTTCGCATTCTTCAAGGTGAATTGTTATTGACTGTTTTATTTGTTTTTTTCTATCTTGGTGCCTTCCTTGCTAAAAATGAGGAATTTGTTGCATACACAGATGACATTTATGTTGCTAAAGAACTTCCCCTCAGATAAAGTAAATGAGAATGTCCAACAATCATGGTGTAAAAAATATTTTTGAATTGTCAAGTTACTTGGAACAAGGTCTTCAGATTAATATTATGAAATCTTCCTACATCAACTTTAGTCTCACTAGATACTCTAGAATTGTTGATATTTCTGTTATAAAGCATTTCTTCATCCTGTGTGTTCCGTTATATTCCTTATGGTCATATTTCACCATATTAAACATTAATATGGTCATATTTAATAATATTAAACTAACTGTTTAATATTATTGGCTTTATTTAAAGTTTAACTTTCATTTATATGTTATTAGATTAAGAAGATTCCTTGTTTACAGCATATTTTCAATATCTGCCACTTAATGATGGAAACAGAACTTTTATGTTATCATTAAACAAAGTAAATAAAGCACCGGACTGACAGAGTAAAGAAGCAGCAGTGGATATAAACAAACCTTTAGCCATAATTATAAGAGCATCCTTACTAATGGAGGTCCCTACTGATTGGAAATGTACAAATGTCTCCCTTATTTGCAAAGAGGACCAAAGGGCTAAGCGAGTAACTATGGACGTATAAGCTTGACATGTTCCAGAGAAAATAATGGAGTTAATGGTTAGAGAAGTAATGCAAGATTATCGTGGCAGGAATGCAGTTATATGACAATCATAGCACATGGATTTGTTAAGGGGAGATCTTGTTTGACCAGTCTGATTAGCTATTATAATGCACTAACAAGGGAACTGGATGCAAAGAATAATTTTGACATCATGTACTTAGATTTCGGTACAGCTTTTGTTATTGTCGAATTTGAAAGACTGTTGCACAAATTGGAGCAGTATGGTATTAGGGACAAATTACCTGTGGATAAAGGGATGGTTGTGTGGCAGAAGACAGAGTGGTTATTAATGGTTATTATTTGTTATTTGGTTTTGTTAGTAGCATTAGCAACTAAGGCCATATTGCTACGGGGATATGCGGTGGTCATTCCTGACCTTTCCACATCCTCCGTATTCGGTGGTCACGGGCTCGAACCCTGGTCTAATCAAGAAGCGTGTGCTAGGCACTGCTGCTCCTGTCCACCTGGCTATGGAGGCGCCATGGTTATTAATGGACAATGTTCTTCATGGGCTAATGTTATTAGTGAAGTCCCTTAATTCATTGCTAGGCCCTTACTGTTTTCAATATTTATTAACAATATTGATGAAGTCATAAAGTTTAATGTCTAAGTTTTGCTGATGACACAAAGGCTGGCATTGTGGTCAATGACAGAAATCAGAATATGCTACTGCAATAGGACCTAGAAAAATTAGGCAGATCGGCTGAGAAGTATCATTTGAGGTATAATTGATAGATGCAAGGTACTGCATATTGGTAGCAGTAATTCCAGAATAACATACCAGTTGGCCTCTGTCTCATAGACATTCTGTCTCTACTGTTATCCCCTCCTTCTTTCTCTCTCTCTCAGTTCCAATTTCATGTTCTGTTTCATTTTCCAAGTTTTAACTGCATTTATTGAGTGTGGAAAATAGCTATCTTTATTATTGAACACCAAAACAAATGTTATCCTGAATTATTTATTCTTTCTAGCATTAAGGACACACCTGCAATAAAAGGTGAGCATTAAGAAAAATTTTTATTCAACATAATGAATTTATTACACTGTCTGTACAGTATCGAATATGCTTAATTGTTAGCTGCTACTCAACATAATTTATAAATATCGTAATGCCACTAAAGTTCTTTGCTCATTTTGGGAGACCTCTTTGCCCATGAGTTTTCATGTTGAGAACCTCTTCAAGGAGACTGCTGTCATCTATAAAGTCTTATAGTGAGCCACTATTAGATAATCTTTCCTGTTAGGTAAGCTTCTGATAATAGAAAGCTTGATTTATACAAAAATACTATTAGCATTAGTAGAGGCATATGATGCAAGAAAGTAAGCTTATACAGCATCAGTCAAAAAAAAAAAAACCCTTCCCATTTCACCCATCCATTCGTTCCAAATGTTTGTCTAATTCTGCCTTGAATTTATTTAAGCTATCAACTTTCACAATGCCAGATGGAAGTTTGTTCCAGCAATCAACTACCCGCTGGCTAAAGGAAAACTTCCACATATCTATTCGACAACTGTCTTTCTTCAGTTTCAGTTTATGCCCCATCAGCATTGAGCCTGTTCAATCCATTCAAGGCCTTATACACCTCAATGAGGTTGCCTTGCAGGTGCCTAGTCTCCAGACACTGTAATTTGCAAAACTTAAGCCTTTCTTCGTAAGAGCACTGCTTTGTTCCCCTCACCAGTCTTGTTGCCCTTCTCTGTACTCGTTCTAGCAACTCTACTTCCTTCTTAAAATAAGGTTTGCAGACATGTACAGTACTCAAGGTGTGGCATGACCATTGCCTTATACAAGGGTATAATCACCTCCTTATCCCTGCTTGCAAAATTCCTGTATATCATTAACATGACCTACTTGTTTTCTACTGCATGCCTTTTCTATAGATACTTCCATAGGCACTTTTCTTCTGAATTGTCTTCCTCTGTTATCCTCTGGCAGCCTGCTGCACTGCTCAGAAAACTTCATATCTGACTGCACAATTACCCCCAGATCTCTGTCATTCTCCACTATCCTGAGTGTAACACCACCCCGTTGGTACATTTCTCTGGGGTTACTACTACCCATATGCAGTACTTTGCATCCGACAACGTTAAACTTCAGTTGCCACTTCTCAGCCCATCTGCCCAACTTTCCAGATCCTGTTGCAGCAGCATACTGTCATTGCTGTTATTAACAATCCTCCCAACCTTTGTATCATCTGCAAAGCTTGATATACCTTCATCAATATCACCGATAAATATACAAAACAACAATGGGCCCAACACCGAACTCTGGGGGTCACCACTAATAACATTAGTCTAGGAAGAGCAGTATTCATTGATTACCACTCTGTCTTCTCCCACTCAACCATCCTTTTATCCATTGTTGCAACTTGCCCTTAATGCCATATTGCTCCAGTTTTTACAGTAGTCTTCAAGTAAGTCTTAATTTCTGTTAACTGATTAGTGATTCTCTTAATATAAAAGAAATAATCGCATGCTCCATATAATCTGGGAATGAACTGGAAGTGAGATAATATGCAATAAGCCAAATGGATTAGATTGTTTTATAAGGTGACTTGCGTCATTATCTAATATAATGCAGATTTCTTGAATGAACCATGCTCAGACTTACTTTTAAAATTTAAGACTACAAAATATATTGTACATATATTACTTGTGTTACTAGTGTTGAGTAGATATTGTTGCGATCATCTAGAATTATACTTGTTGATTTCAGGTTAAACAAATACGACTGCAAGGAATATTTTTGCTTTTGTTTAGCAAAATAAAGCACATCACGCATCTTCGAAGCATACAGACAGACTATACAAGAACTGGCTTCGGAGGAATGTGGGTATGTATTGTTCCAATATTGAATGTTTCTTTATTGCCGTAACTGAGTGGCCAGGCGTGTGGGTGCATTAGTACATGTGCTTTGAGAGACTGGGGTTCAAGCCCGTGACTGCTAAATATGGTGCTGTTTCTTGTATTGTGTCTATCTTGTGAACTCCTGACTGTTTGGTCATCCTGGAGTATAAACAGAAAATTTATTTATTATTTATATAAGTATAAAATTATTTCCTTTATATAAAAAAAAGAAAACTGTAGTTTTTTTTTTTATCTTTTAAGCATTACCACTCTATTTTTTTATATGGGTAAAGGGAAAATACATAATCTTCCTTTGTTTCAGTTACTCCTCATAAAACTGATAAAGGGAGCAAAAAGCCTAGAACATTATTTTTCATACTTATAGGGAACATTTGTTATATTTATTATATTTATTATATTGATCAGAACATTATTCTAAATGTTATCCTGGTCTCTGAATTTATTGATTTTGAAAAGAAATGTTTTGATATTTTGAATCCACTGCAATCTCTTAACTCCACTTGCTTTTTTTTTTTTTTTTTTTTAACAGTTTGAATTGTGAGAATCACAGACAGCATATAATATATATTCAGCTTTCTTTCATAATTTTCTTAATCTGTCATATATAATTATTCTAGTTTTCCTTAAAAATCTGAGAGGGCCATAGTTATATAGGTAGCGTTTAGTGAGTAATGAACATTTTCACTATGAATAAATGTGTTTTGTTAAAACCATATGTATTGATTTTCCTCTTTGGATCCATTTTGGTAGATATTAAAATAAATAACGGTTGCTTTATAATAAATCTGAATATACAAAAATGTTGATATTCTTTTCCTGACTTGACTTAGTATATAGTTACAGAAGAAATAATGCTGTAGAAAACACTATGTAGGATGCTCAGACAAAGAAATAATAGGAAGGCAAACCTATTGGTTGATAATGTGACAATACCATTGGACTTCTCAGAACAGAGGAATTCAAGGATAAGTTAATTTTCTGGCCAGAAGCTTGTTGTGTGGCATTCCTCTCAGTTTCTGGGAATGACATCAGCTCTTGATGGAGATCCTGGGTTAGTGGGCTGTTGCCAGAGATAACTTGGGGTGGGGGGGGGATAGCCAAATAATAAGGCTAGTGGGGATTTGTTTTGCTCCTCTTTACACTGATACTCATAGGATGGTTTGTATTATATTGTTTTAGTTTATACCCTGACATGACCGCCAGGTAAGTGTACAGTAAATCATGAATACAGTGTTAATTGTATTTAGCAGTCACGAACTTGAACCATGGTTCACTCAAAGGAGCATTTACTACTGCACTCTTGCTCCTCCTGACCACTCAGCTACATCAGGTCTATGTGAAACCTGAATAATAATTCAAAGAATTATTATTCAGGTTTGATTGCAAACATTTCGAGCTTGATGAACTTGAGGCTTTCACTGAGAAGATGGAAAGCCATGTGCAAAAACCATCCAATTCCTCCCTCCTCCAACCTCCCCTTTCAATTCCCAAATTAGCTCTGATATTAGCAGTAGCAACAATCAGTGTGCTCCTATGTTTTAAGAGGATTGTGTGTGTGGCGCCTCCATAGCCAGGTGGGCAGGAGCAGCAGTGCGTAGCACACGCTTCTTGATTAAACCAGGGTTCGAGCCCGTGCCCACCAAATACAGAGGATGCGGAAAGGTCAGAGAATGACCACCGCATATCCCTGGAGCAATATGGTCTTGGTTGCTAATGCTCCTAAAAACCAAATAACAAAGAACAACAAGAGGATTGTAAGAAGAGAGCAAACTTCCTGTCCAGTCTAGTATTCAAGTGTTTGTTTTCCTCTACTCTTGAGAGGCTTTTTATGTCAGCATACCATCAACAAATAGGACATTATCGTGTTGCTTCATTTTTAGAAGTTAGTGCTTTCTGTGGAATACTTCCTTGTAATCATGTAGATCAAGTCAGATTGGGAATCTTGATATTTAGAAAGTACAGCAAAATTTTCATAATTCATCTATAGGACTGCATCATCAAATTATACATTAGCCTTTCTTTTAGGTGGTCAGGTCAGTACACTGATTATCATTTTCTAAAGCAGCATTTCTCAACCTCGGAAAATTTATTTTTTATTTTTTTATTTATAACGACTGACCTAAATGTAAAAAATAAATCTGGAATCGATCATTTAATTTTGTTTTTTTTTATAGACAGAAGAATTCATAATTTTGCTTCTCAATTTTCACCAAAGTATAATAATTAAGAAAAAAATAAATAAACTACTTATCCATTAATATGCATTTTATTTTGGTTAATCACTCAGTTTCCATGTCTAAATTATAAATATAATTTACAAAAAAGTATTTATCTCTTATTACCTATTATATTTTATTTTATATTTAATGTAATGTGGTCCTTGTGCTTTATCAAAAATATCATGACCCACATAGAATTTCCAGTGGAGTACTGCTGGATTGTGACTCATACTGGTTGAGAAATGTTGCTCTAAAGGATTAAAATACAGAAAATATTTGGGAATGTTCTGATTAATTCCCCCTTTCTTTTTTCTTTCCTTTCCTCCATTTCTGTTGTGCAGATCATCATGATGTTGTTATGTCATTTGTGTTATTCTTCACACAGTGATCTGCTATTTAATATCATGTTGTATGCCTTATTGTTGATAAAGAGGCATCCTGCTTTATTTATGCATTTTATTGCTTTTAGCAGTTTGTATTGTTATCAGTTGTTAACTGGTTTTATCTTATTTTTCTATCATATTTAACTTTCTTTGTTTTGTTCAATTTATTAATGTATTTTATTTATCATTTTTGTGTTTAGTCAGGTAACACCAAGAATATTCTGTTGACAGAAAATATTTCTTGACATATTCTGTAGACAGAAAATATATTGTGTAAAAAGTATAGGAATGTCTGCCAGGGGCAAAAGTTGATGACGTTGTAGAGCAAATATTATCCTTTAAGGGCACAATGGGTGATATTGATGTACATGTTGGTACTAATAACATTGAGTAGGATATCTGTGGAATTACTTGACAAGTACAGATCAATATTAAAAAAAAAATCACGAGTTGGAGTTTAAATTTGAAAGTGTCTGAAATTCTGCCCAGACACGGTAAGAGGGAGTACATGATAAGAGCTTTGTCAATCAATTCGGCCCTGGAGAGATTGTGCAAGGCTCATGGGGTAGAATTTTTTTCAGCCTGGTCTGTGCTTGTTAACAGGAAGGACTGTTTCCACAGGGATGGGATACACTTAAATAGAAAGGGTGCAAGAATATTAGCTGATGCTATCGAGGAAGTGTTAGGGGGATTGGAAAGCTTAGGAGGATACACAGACTAATAGATTAACAATGGCTGCAGGCAGAAATGAAAGTGATTCTTGCACTGCTCCTATCAGAATGATCAGCAGCCTGGGAAGGTAGGTGCTAGGGATTTCTAGAACTGCTGGTAGCCATCATGGAACAAGTAAATATATGAGCTGTGTCCGGGTAACTAAGAGTAAGAACGTGTATACTTGCGTGTACATCGATGATAGGAGTATAGTAAATAAATTTAATGAATTGAAGTACTGCTCAAGACATCAAAAGTGAATATTGTTGGAATATCAGAGATGTGGTGCCACATAGATATAAGAAATGAGAATTAGAATTTGAGGAGTACAATGTATACAGAAAGGACCGACAAGGTACGAAGGGAGGAGGAGTTATGCTATTAGTTAGGAAACACAACCTAAGGTGGTGCATCCAGTTGACATGTATGGCCAGTGCAATGTTGAGTCAATTTGGTGTGACATAAGTGCTGGGAAAGCAAAATTCAGTAGTATGTTATAGGCCTAATGACTCTGATGAGGACAAGGAACAGCTGTACAGAGAAATAGAGTGGGACAGTAAATCAGAATGTCTTATAATGGGAGATTTTAACTTTCCAGATATTGACTGGAACTCGTGGGTTGGTCACTTGCACACTAGCAAGACATTCCTGGATTTACTGGAGGACTGTTTTCTACAGCAGCATGTGCAAGAGGCAATCAGAGGAAGTAATACTCCTGATCTGATTATCAGCAGTGATTATTAATTTATTAAGAATCTGCAGATAAAAGAACCACTTGGTAGCAATGATCAGTGTACTGTTGTGGGATTTACTTAAAAATGTAGCTACCAATCAGGAGTAAAGGGAAGGGTTTTTGCTTTCATAAAGGTGACTATGGTGGTCTCACACAGTTTTTAAATTCTATATATTGGGACCAACTGTAATGATATTACCAATAGAAAATTGTAAATGGGAAGTATTCAAGTAAGTAATCTTAGAAGATACTAGGCTCTTCACACCAGCATAGAAATACTATTCAAAATTTAGGCCTAAATGGATGTCAGATGAACTAATGAGACTCATGGAAGAGAAGAAAAATGAATGGAATGCATATAAATGATCAGGTATACAGAAGCCTATGGCAGATATAAACTTGTCTGTAATCAAGTGACAAAGGAGGTTAGGCAGGCGAATGCAGATTATGAGAAAGCTTTGGCCAAGGGATGCAAAGTTAAACAGCAAAGACTTCGTTAATTATGTAAACTCTAGAGGGAAAGGGATAAATGAGGTTGGTCCACTTATATCGATGGTTCGATTGTTGATGATCCTGCTCGGGTAGCTGAAAAATTGAATGAGTATTTTGCATCTACATTCACACATGAGGAATTCTGTAGAGAAGTGGATGCCAGAATTTTATCCAACTCTAACAGGGAGCTAAATGACTTTGTAATAACTGAGAGGAGAGTGGAGGAAAATTGTTGAAGTTAAACATAAGAAAGGCACCTGGGGTAGATGGGATCTATCTAGTTATATTAAGGGAGGCAGCAAAGGAAGTAAGCAAACCTTTAGCAATAATTATTAGAGAATCCTTGGATTCAGGTAGGTCTCCACGGACTGCAGAACTGCAAATGTATTCCCAATTCACAAAGAGAGATCAAAGTGTGATATGAGTAATTATAGACCTGTTAGTTTAACTTTTGTTCCAAGGAAAGTTGTGGAGTCACTGGTTAAAGAAGCAATGCAGGATCATCTAGACAAGACTGCAGCTATAGTTCAGACATAGCATGTGTTTGTTAAAGGGAAATCTTGCCTGACCAATTTGATTGGATACTACACAGAGGAATTGGATACAAAAAATAATTTTGATGTCATATACTTGAATTTCAGGAAGGCTTTTGATACTCTTGCACATAGAAGGCTACTGTACAAATTGGAGCAGTACAGCATTAAGGGAAAGTTTCAACTATGGATAAAAAGATAGTTGAGCAGGAGAAGACAGAAAGTGTAATCTATGGACACTGCTCATCATGGACTAATATTATTATTGGAGTACCCCAGGATTGGGCATTGGGACCATTGTTGTTTTCTATATTTATCAATGATATCAATGAAGGTGTATCAGGCTTAATGTCCATGTTTGCAGATGATTGGGAACGATATTGAGAACAAGATTAGATTGGTGTGGGTGAAGTTTTTATGGCTCCAGCTAATAGAGAAGTTTTTCTTAAATTTTTACCATTTTATTGACTAAATTGGCATATTAATTTATTTTCTAGAAGTGGCTTTATATTCCTACTTACCATGCTTAGTTTATTTTGAACTTAGATGTATTTCGGGTTATTACTTAGTATCGGTAAAACTTGTACTGTTCGAAACTTGCCACCATTGTGTAGTATTGATACTGAAATGCAGTACGTAGCACTGTAGTAGGAATCTGTTAGCTTAGTATAGTATTGACCTTTAATCAATTAAATTTATCAATCCTTTTAATTTTTATTGTTAATTAAATTGTATTTAAATGGAAATCATGCCCCAGACTAGAGCAGCAAAGCAACTTGTGCAAAGTAGCGAAAGTACTATGGTTCACAGGAGGACCGAAGAGGAAGATTCTCCAACGCATCACAGTCTAAAAAAATGTGCAAAATGCGACATGTTTGCAGATCTCTGTCTAACAGGACATGATCTAGCCAAGGAGGATGTCTTTGTGTGTGCTAGGTACAGAGAATGTGAAAAAATTAGGTGCCAACTCAGCTTTCTGATGGGCATTTATGAGAGCTTGAACAGTAGGGTGGATGCCCTGGAAGGAATAAAAATGAGGCCTATCAAGTTCTCAGCTGCCCAATTCAATGCCAACTCACTCTTATGCACCAGGAAACACAGCAGCAACCTTCACAGTAGAATGTGCTGGTACAACAGGTGCTAGTTATTGTTGGTGACTCAATTGTCAGGGAAATGGGAAATATATTGTGCAAAAAGGATAGGTGGAATAGGACCAGGGTATGTCTGCCAGGAGCAAAAGTTAATGACGTTGTACAGCAGATATCATTTTTTAAGAGCACAAAAGGTTATATTCTTGTACACATTGGTACTAATGACATAAAGTGTAGGAGATCTGCGGATTTACTAATCAAGTACAGGTCAATGTTGAAAAAAAGTCGCGAGTTAGGGTTAAATTTGTAAATATCTGCAATCCTGCCCAGACACGATAGGAGGGAGTATATGATCAGAGCCTTGTCAATCAATTCGATCCTGGGATTGAGCAGGGCTTATGAGGTAGAATTTTTCTCAGCATGGTCTGTACTTGTTAACAAGAGAGATTGCTTCTACAGGGATGGGATACACTTAAATAGAAAGGGTGCAAGAATTTTTGCTGATGCTGTCGAGGCAATGTTAGGAGGGTCGGAAAACTGCTAGTTGGGGGCGATTCACAGACTAATAGATTAACAGTAGCTGTAGGTAGAGGCAAAAATGATTCTTGCACTGCTTCTATTGGAATGAGCAGCAGCTTGGAAGCCAGTTTCTGAGGATTTCAGGAACTGCTGGGAGTCATTAAACAAGTAAATACATGGGCTGTTTTAGATTAACTAAGCGTAAGAACAGGTGCAAGTATACTTGCATGTACACCAATGCTAGGAGCATAGTAAATACATTACATGAATTTCTGGTGCTGGTTAAGACATCCAAGGAAGATATTGTTGGGATATCAGAGACATGGTGCCACTCAGATATAAGGGATGCAGAATTAGAATTTGGGGAGTACAATGTGTATAGAAAGGATAGACAGGATAGGAAGGGAGGAGAGGTTATGCTGTTAGTTAAGAAAAACATAAAATCTAAGGCAGTGCATCCAGTTGACATAGATGGACAGTGCAATGTGGAGTCAGTTTGGCGTGACATAAGCACTGGAAAAGCAAAAATGAGGGTAGGAGTTTGTTATAGGCCTAAAGACTCTGATAAGTACAATGAACAGATATACAGAGAAATAGTGGGCCAGTAAATCAAAGTGTCTTATAATGGGGAATTTTAACTTCCCAGATATAGATGGGAACTTCTGGGTTGGTCACTCACACACTAGCAATGCTTTTGTGAATTTATTGAATGATTGTTTTCTACAGCAGCATGTTAGAGAGGCAACCAGAGGGAGTAACTCTCTTGATCTGATTATCAGCAGTGATTATTCATGCATTAAGAATTTACAGATAAAGGAACCACTAGGTGGCAGTGATCAGTGTACTGATATGGAATTTACTTAAAAAAAATAACTACCATCAGGGGTAAAGGGAAGGGTTTTTGCTTTCGTAAAGGTGACTACAGTGGTCTCAGAGATTTTTTAGGTTCTATAAAGTGGGACCATCTGATGATGTTACCAACAGCAAATTCTAAATGGGAAGGATTCAAGGAAGTAATTTTGGAAGCTACTAGGCTTTCTGTTCCAATTAAGAAATACTGCTCTAGTTTTAGGCTCAAATGGATGTCAGATGAACTAATGAGACTCGTGGCAGAGAAGGAAAATGCATGGAATGCACATAAATTATCAGGCTACACAGAAGCCTATGGTAGATACTAGCTGGTCTGTAATCAAGTCAAAAGGAGGTTAGGCAAGTGAAGGCAGATTATGAAAAATCTTTGGCAAAGGATGCAAAGAAAAATATCAAAGACTTCTTTACTTATAGAAATTCTAAATGGAATGGAATGAATCAGATTGGTCCACTTGATATCAATGGTTTGACTGTAGATGATCATTCTCAGATAACTGCCAGAACTAAATGAGTATTTTTCATCTACATTCACACATGAGGAGTTATTCAGGGAGGAGAGAGCCAGATGTTTATCAAACTCTAACAGGGAGTTAAATGATTTTGTAATAACTGAGAGCAAAGTGGAGGAGAAACTGTTGAAGTTAAACATAAGAAAGGCACCAGGGGTAGATGGGATCTATCCAGTTATATTAAAGGAGGTGGCAAAGAAAGTAAGCAAACCCTTAGCCATAATTATGAGAGCATCCTTGGACTCAGGGGAAGTCCCCACAGGCTGGAGAGGTGCAAATGTATCTCTAATTCACAAAGGGGGATCAAAGGGTGACATGAGTAATTACCAGACCTATTAGTTTGACTTTTGTTCCAGGGAAAACAGTGGAGTCATTGGTTAAAAATGCATTGCAGGATCATCTAAACAAGACAGCAGTAACAATTCAGACACAGCATGGGTTTGCTAAGGGGAAGTCTTGTCTGACCAATTTGATTGGTTACTATGATGTGGTCACAAATGAATTGGATGCAAAACATAATTTTGATATCATATCCCTGAATTTCAGGAAAGCTTTTAATACTGTTGCACATGGAAGACTACTGTACAAATTGGAGCATTATGGTATTAAGAGCAAGTTGCTACAATGGATAAAAGGATGTTTGAGTGGGAGAAGACAGAGAGTGGTAATAAATGGATACTACTCTATGTGGACTAATGTTATTAGTGATGTCCCTCAAGGTTCGGTGTGGGCCCATTGTTGTTTTTTATATTTATCAATGATATTGATGAAGGTATATCAAGCTTAATGTAAAAGTTTGCAGATGATACAAAGTTGGCACAGTTGTTAATAACACTAATGACATTATGCTGCTGCAACAGGATCTGGAAAAGTTGGGTAGATGGGCTGAGAAGTGGCAATTGAAGTTTAACGTTGTCAGTTGCAAAGTACTGCATATGGTAGCAGTAACCCAGAGAAATGTATTGACTGGGTGGTGTTACAATCAGGGTAGTGAAGAATGAAAGAGACCTGGGGGTAATTGTTCAGTCAGATATGAAGTTTTCTGAGCAGTGCAGACATGCTGCCAGAGTAGGTCATGAGGTCTTGTCAATGACATACAGGAATTTTGCGAGCAGGGATAAGGAGGTGATTATCCCCTAGTATAAGGCAATAGTCGGGCCACACCTTGAGTACTGCATACAGATCTGGAAGCCTCATTTTAGGAGGCGCCTCAGTAGCCAGGTGGGAAGGAGCAGCAGCAGTGCATAGCACACGCTTCTTGATTAGACCGGGGTTCGAACCCATCACCACCAAATAAAGAGGATGCGGAAAGGTCAGGGAATGACCACCACATATCCCGGAGCAATATGGCCTTAGTTGCTAATGCTCCTAAAAAAAAAACAAAACCAACCAACCTAATTTTAGGAAAGATCTAGCGTTGCTAGAACGAGTACAGTGAAAGGCAACAAAGACTGGTAAAGTGGACCAAGGGGTGCTCTTATGAAGAAAGGCTTAAGTTCCACAAATTGCAGCTTCTGTAGACTAGGCAACTGCAAGGAGATCTGATTGAGGCGTATAAGGCCTTGAATGGATTCATCTGGTTCTTCCCCTTGCTCAGATTACAAACCTGAAGGGGCATGGATTCAAACTGAGTTAAGACAGTTGTAGAAAAGATGTGTGGAAGTTTGCCTTTAGCCAACGGGTAGTTGATTGCAGTAGCTAACTTCATCGGTTGTGGAAGTTGATAGCATAAATAAAGTCAAGGCAGAACTAGACAAACATTTGAAATGAATGGATCAGTGAAATGGGAAGGTTTTTTTTTTTTTTTTTTGGCTGATCCTGCATAAGCTTTCTTTCTTGCGTCATGTGCCTCTACTAATGCTAATAAGATTAGCAGGGTTGTTAATGACAGTAAAGACAATATGCTACTGCAACAGGATCCAGAACAGTTAGGCAGATAGGCTAAGAAGTGGCAACTGAAATTTAACATTGACAAATGCGACGTACTGCATATGGGTAGCAGTAACCCCAGAATAATGTACCAAATGTGTGGTACTGCACTCAAAGTAGTGGACAGTGGAAAATATCTGGGGTAATTGTGCCATCAGATATGAAGTTTTCAGAGAAATGCAGACAGGCTGACAGAGCAGCTCATTGGGTCTTGTCAATGATGTACAGAAACTTTGCTAGCAGGGATAATCACCTTCTTATCCCTTTACAGTGTATAAGGCATTCTTCAGGCTACTCCTTGAGTACTGCATACAGGTCTGTAAGCCGCATTTTAGGAAGGATGTAGAGCTGCTGCTGGAATGTCAACAGAGAAATGCAAGGAGATTAGTGCGAGAAACAAAGTGGTGCTCTTACCAAGAAAGGCTTAAGTTCTGCAAATTGCAGCGCTGGAGACTAGGCACCTGCAAATTTATCTTATTGAGGTGTTTAAGGCTTTAAATGGTCTGTGCAAGCTCAATGCTGATAGAATTCTTCCTCTTGCTCAGATCACGCACTTGAGGGAGTATAAATTCAAATTGAGGAAAGACATTTGCAGAAATAGATGTGCAGAAATTTGCCTTTAGCCAGAGAGTGCTGGAACAAATTTCCATCTGTCATTGTGGAAATTGATAACTTAAATGAATTCAATGAAGAACTGGACAAACGTTTGTAGCAGATGGAGAGGTGAATGGAAAGTGGTGTTTTTTTATACAGCTTCAGCTTAAACAGCTGATGCTGTATAAGCTTGCTTTCTTGTAACATATGCCACTGTTAATGCAAATGCTAATTTCAGAAATCAAAATTTTAACTTGGCTTTAATATAGTAACCTATGTAAAGTAATCTTACAATATATACAAAATACAAAGAAAATTGAACACCATTTTTCTGGTTTGCATTGCCTACTAAACTGTGTAGTTGATCATTAAAAATCAAACATTGCTGAATATAGCTCATACTTATTTCAGTGACACTCAAGTCAAGTAGACCCAGTTTCGGCTAAGTTCAGATGGTCTGTGACAGCCAAATCCTCTGCTTGCACCTTCATGATGGTGGGACTGTTAGTAATTCTGGGTATAACCCCAATGTACAAGCACACTGTGGGTGATCACCCAGTTGTGAACCAACGTAAGCAGGGGTCGAGTTGTGGTGCCCATACCACATGGAGGAATGCTGCCCCTCTGTGTTACCAGGCAATACTAGGTGGTAGATGACTCTCATCAACTGGTGCAATTCCACCTATTTGCTTATTGGAGGCTTGAAGTGAGTGGAACCCATGTTTAGTCTCCAGAGCTAAGTTCCAATCAACCCTTCCACATCTCTTCCATCATGCAGTATGATTGATGACTTTTGAGGTTATGATGAACATCGTGGCAAGATCCAATCTTTCTTACGTTTCGAGGGTACACCTCTAAAACGGTGTTCGCAGGCCGGCCGCTAGTTAGTACACCGGACTGAACCTATTGGTAACTCTCTAGGAAGCTTCCGGATCAGCTAGTGTATAATCTTGCTACCTCTACTCTGCCAGATAGTGACTGGAGGGAGTCCGAGTAGTGTGTATGTGGGGGGGCATTGTTGAGGCCACGTTATGTCAAGGATCTGGGTATATTCTTACCATGTGTATGCCAAATCCAAAAATTTCATTACTTCATACAGCATGTCCCCCCCAATTTTTCTTACTATTGAATACACCATGAATTGTCAAACTAATAGAGTAAGCTTACCTGTGAAAAGATCTAAACTTCCCAAACACTTCCTAGTTCATTTCACAAATATATGTGGTCTCAATTCTAATCTCAATGACATCCATTTCCACTTGCAGTCTGCCAAACTGCATGTACTTTTTCTGACAGAATCTCAGTTATCAGTTGATTCAACTACTGCTCATCTCAGTTGCCCAAATTATTCTCTGTATGATTCCTTTTGCCACAAAGGTACTTGTGCATGTGTCAATTCCGATATTCCCTGTCAGAGTCTTGGTAATTTAGCAATCTCTTCTTTTCGATCTTCTCTTGCTTAAAATCTCTCTACCTTATTGTGTCAAATTCATCTGTTGCCTGTACTGTTCTCCCAACTCCACTAATCACTTGGAGCTCTTTGACTTCCTCTCTTTGTAACTTGACTTTCTCCAGTCCCAACTCTCCTAACAGTGATGTAATTTTCCTTGGTGATTTAATGTTAATAACTCCAGCTGTCTTCTGTTTTCTAGTCACATCAACCCAGCTGGTCGTGATGCCGAGCCTTTTGAAATTACTAATGTTTTGAATGAACAATCTATGCAAGGTAAATGACCTTGCATAGATTGTTCATTTACCTACCAGAATACCAGACAATCCTAACCATACAGCCAACACGCTTGATTTTTTTCTCACAAACAACCCTTCTAAGTACCCAGTCGAAGTGAGTGGTCCTTTAGGCACCTCAGATCACAACTTGGTGATTGTCTCTTCTCCAATGGAGCCTTTATCTCATGGCTATTCCCAACATTGTGTTGTTTGGCATTACAAGAATGCAAAACGGGATGACATGCGAGATTTGTTTTCCTGTCGGACTACTGTTTCAAAACTTCTGATGTTAACATTTGCTCCAATCGTATCAGTGAAATTATTCTTTTAGGAATGGAATCCTTTATCCCATACTCCACTTTAAAATCTTGTCCTTTATTTAAACTTGGTTTTCCCAATAAATGTGCTAAGGCCATTCAGGAGAAGAATGTTGCATATCGTAATTGGCTTGTTTCCAATTTTCAGTTTCATTTTATGTCTACACCAGAGCTTGCAACAATTGTAAAGCAGTTATTAATCAGTCCAAACTAGATTTTGAACAGGCTATGAGTAGAAAACTTGCTTCTTGTCCTAATGGTAGTCGAACATTCTGGTCTCTTGCCAAAGCTATTGGCAGCAATTTTTGCCCATCTTTGCTCCCACCTCTGTCAAAACCAGATGGTTCTGTTGTCACTTCGGCCAAGGATAAAGCTGACCTGCTAGCATCCCATTTTTCTTCCAACTCATGTATTAATGATCTTGGTAAAACACCTCTCACCATTCCCAACACACTCCATTCATGCCTCCTGTGGTCTTCCGTAAAAAGGATGTCAGAAGATTTTGACGAATCCTGATGCTAAGAAAGCTCCAGATCCTGATGGTATTTCTCCACTTGTTCTCAAAACCTGTGCTCCTTGAACTTACTCCTGTTCTTTGCCACCTTTTCTTCACTTTCTAATTCCCAAGGTGTTTTTCCTTCTGCTTGGAAATTTGCTCATATCCATCCAGTTCTTAAAACAGGGTGACAAATCCCTCCCATCCAGTTATCGTCCCATTGCTCTTTCTAAAGTAATGGAGAAATCAATTAACTGCCAACTCTTAAACTACCTAGAATCCTACCGTCTGATCAACAATCACAAGTATGGATTCTATCAGTGTTGATCCACTGGTGATATTCTGGCTTATGTTACTCATTTATGGACAAATTCAGTGGAAAAGTTCTGTGAAACACAAGCAGTTGCTCTTGACATCTCAAAGTCTTTTGTTCTTGTTTGGCATAAAGGTCTTCTAAACAAGTTTCCGTCTTATGGTTTGCAAACTGTTTTTTGTACTTGGTTATCCAGTTTTCTCTCTGATCACTCACTTAGGGTGATGGTAGATGTCTTTCTGTCTTCTAACTTCTCCACTTGAAATAATCATAGGGCTATTAAGCTTTTTATGTCAGCTAATGCTGGTGTCCCCAAGGTTCAGTTCTTTCCCCCACTCTCTTCCTCTTGTATATTAATGACCTTCTTCCATTGACTGGAAATCCTATCCATAGTTTTGCCGATGATAGCACATTGCATTCCACTTTCCATTTTGAGAAACCTTTTCCTGCTCAATCAGCTTCAACTTCTCGAATATCCACTTCCAATCCCTTAAATGCCGATCTCCAGATAATTCTCCAGTGGGGCAAAGACAGCTTAGTTGATTTCAATCCTTCTAAAACTCAGTCTTGTCTTATATCTCGGAAAAAAGGATTCTTCTGCTTCTAAGCTTATCTTTGGTGACACTCCGATTTCTAGGCAAAATGATATATCTCTTTTGCAGGATTACCCTGACTTCTAATCTGTCTTGACACTAGCACATTACAAATATTGCCTCCTCTGCATCTAAAAAACTTGGTTTTCTCTTTCGCTCTCGGCATTACTTTTCTTCCAAACAGCTCTTCACTCTGTACAAATCGCAAATCCAACCTACCATGGAGTACTCTTACCACATTTGGGATGGTGCCCCCAAAACCTCTCTCAGGCTTCTAGATTCCATTCAGAAGAGGGCAGTTAGGTTAATTAATGACTCCTCTCTAACAGAGTCTCTCCACTTGCTGTCTCATAGACATACTGTTTCTGCTGCATGCCTTTTCTACAGATACTTCCATGGGCACTGTTCTTCTGAATTGTCTTCTATAATTCCCCCCCTCTCTCTTCCAAAACAGTCCAAACATGTGCCACCAACATCCATTTACTGTCCAACTTCAAACTCACAGAACCAACTTTTCATCTTCCTTGTTTGTTCATTCAACTGCCGTTTTCTGGAACAACCTTCCTTTGTACGCATTTCCTGAAAATTACAGTCTGCAGAAGTTCAAGTCTAATGTCAACAAATATCTTCTTTCGTCATCTCAACCTCCAACCCAAGCACGGTATTAAGTACAATAGGTTCTAATACCTCTCGTGTTTGGGGTTTTCATTAAAAAAAAAAAAAATTCTTTTTGATCTCCTTTAATACAAAATATCTTTACCCAATTCTGTCAAATTGATTTGTTTCCTCTATCATTATCCCAAAGACAAATGAAATTCTCTACACAACTTTATTTGTCTTTCCTTTTGTGAAACTCAACTTTTTTTTGCCCTTTTTCCTGGAGCATTTGGTCCTAACTTTATCCATGGATGATAATACCTATCCTTACTGCACTCTCCTATTAAACCACTTTTAGCATTAGCATTAGCAGAGGCATATGATGCAAGAAAGCAAGCTTATTCAGCATCAGCCAAAAAAAAAAAAAAAAAAAAAAACACACCACTCCCATTTCACCCCTCCGTTCGTTCGAAATACCTGTCCAGTTGAGCTTTAAATTTGTTTAGGCTATCAACTTCAACAACAAGTGATGGAAGTCGGTTCCACCAACCAACCACCCGCTGGCCAAAGGCAAATTTCCGCACATCTATCCGACATCCGTCCTTCCTCAATTTGAATTTATGCCCTCTGAGGTGATTATTCTGAGAAAGATGAAGAATCCCATTGGCATTGAGCATGCTCAAACCATTCAAAGCCTTATACACCTCTATCTGATCACCTCGCCGGTGCCTAGTCTCCAGACTCTGTAATTTGCAAAACTTAAGCCTTTCTTCGTAAGAGCAACCCTTTGTTCCATTTACTAATCTTGTTGCCCTTCTCTGTACCCGTTCCAGCAGCTCTACATCCTTCTTGAAATGAGGCCTCCAGACCTGTATACAATACTCAAGATGTGACCTTACCATTGCCTTATACAAGGGAATAATCACCTCCTTATCCCTGCTAGAAAAATTCCTGTATATCATTGACAAGACACCATGCGCTACTCTTGCAGCTCGTCTGCACTGCTCAGAGAACTTCATATCTGCCTGCACAATTACCCCCAGGTCCTTTTCATTCTCCACCACTGTCAGTGTAGTACCGCAGAGTTGATACGTTGCTCTGGGGTTACTGTTTCCCATATGCAGCACTTTACATTTGTCGATGTTAAACCTCATTTGCCACCTCTCAGCCCATCTGTTCAACCTTTCCAGATCCTGTTGCAGCAGCATAGCGTCAGTATTGTCCTTAACGACCCTGCCAACCTTTGTATCATCTGCAAACTTGGACATTAAACTTGATATCCCATCATCAATATCATTCATAAACACCGAAAACAACAACGGACCCAACACTGAACCTTGAGGAACTCCACTAATAACATTAGTCCACGTTGAGCAGTGTCCATTGATTACCACTCTCTGGCTTCTGCCACTCAACCATCCCCTTATCCATAGCAGCAATTTGCCTCCAATGCCACACTGCTCCAATTTGTGCAGCAGTCTTCCATGTGCAACAGTATCAAAAGCCTTTCTAAGATCCAAATATATAATATCAAAGTTATTCCCTGCATCCAGTTCTTTTGTGACTACATCATAGTATCCAATCAAATTGGTCAGGCAAGACCTGCCCTTAACAAAACCATGCTGCGTCTGAGCTATAACTGAATTCTTGTCTAGATGATCCTGCAGTGCTTCTTTAACCAGTGCCTCCATTAATTTACCTGGAACAGAAGTTAAACTAACAGGTCTATAATTACTTGTGTCAGCCTTTGATCCTCCTTTGTGAACTGGGGTTACATTTGCACATCTCCAGTCTATGGGCACCTCCCCTGAGTCCAAAGAAGCTCTCATAATTATGGCTAGGGGTTTGCATACTTCCTTTGCTGCCTCCTTTAATATAACTGGATAGATCCCATCCACCCCAGGTGCCTTTTTTATGTTTATCCTCAACAATCTCTCCTCCACTTTCCTCTCAGTTATTACAAAATCATCCAGCTCACTGCCAATGTTTACTTTACCTACATCATTCTCCTTCCTGAATAACTCCTCATGCGTGAATGTAGATGCAAAATACTCGTTTAGATTGTTAGCCACCTGAGCAGGATCCTCAACTGTTGAACCATCAATATCCAGTGGACCAATCTGATTCATCCCTTTCCTTTTCGAGTTCAAGTATGTAAAAAACTCTTTTCTGTTTTTCTTTGCATCCTTTGCCAAGGATTTTTCATAGTCTGCCTTTGCCTGCCTAATCTCCTTTGTGACTTGGTTACAAACCAACTTATATCTATCATAGGCTTCCATGTCACCCATTAATTTGTATGTATCCCATGCATTTTTCTTCTCTGCCACATGTCTCATTAGTTCATCTGACAACCATTTAGGCCTAAACCTTGAACAATATTTCTTAGTTGGTATGTAAAGCCTGGTAGCCTCCAAGATTAGTTCCTTGAATGCTTCCCATTTTGAGTTTGCTGTTGGTAACATCATCAGTTGGTCCCACTGTATAGAATTTAAATACTGTCTCAGACCATCATAGTCGCCTTTACGAAAACAAAAACCCTTCCCTTTACCTCTGATGGTAGTTACCTCCTTGAGTAAATCCCACTTCAACACACTGTGATCACTGCCACCTAGTGGTTCATTTATCTGCAGGTTCTTAATGCATGAAGAATCACTACTGATAATCAGATCAAGAGTATTGCTCCCTCTTGTTGCCTCACGAACATGCTGATGTAGAAAACAATCATCCAATAAATCCACAAAAGCCTTGCTAGTGTGCGAGTGACCAACCCACAAATTCCAGTCAATATCTGGGAAATTAAAGTCCCCCATTATAAGACTCTCAGATTTACTGGCCCACTCTATTTCCCTGTACAATATCTTATTATACTCATCAGAGTCATTAGGCCTATAGCACACTCCTACTCTCAATTTTGATTTCCCTATGCTTATGTCGCACCAAACTGACTCGACACTGCCCTGTCCATCGATGTCGACTGGCTTCACTTCCTTGGACTTTATGTGTTTCTTAATTAATAGCATAACCCCTCCTCCCCTCCTGTCCTGTCTATCCTTTCTATACACATTGTATTCCCCAAATTCCAGTTCCGCATTACTTATATCTGTGTGACACCACGTCTCTGATATCCCAACAATATCTGCCTTTGATGTTTTGAGCAATACCTCAAATTCATCAAATTTATTTACCAAACTCCTAGCATTGGTGTACACGCAGGTATACATGCACCTGTTTCTATTCTTAGCTACCCTAACACAACCCATGTGTTTACTTGTACCGCAATGACTACCAGCAGTCTCTGAAATATCCTGCATCTTGTTTTTCAGACTTCTGCTCATTTCAATAGAAGCAGTGCAAGAATCACTTCCACCTCTGCCAGTGGCTACTGTTAATCTATTAGTCCTTGTATCCCCCCCAACTAGCAGTTTTCCGACCCACCTAACACTGCCTCGACAGCATCAGCAAAAATTCTTGCACCCTTTCTATTTAAGTGTATCCCATCCCTGTAGAAGCAATCTCTCCTGTTAACAAGTACAGTCCAGGCTGAAAAAAATTCTACCCCTTGAGCCTTGCACAATCCCTCCAGGGCCGAATTGATCGACAAGGCTCTCATCATATACTCCCTCCTATCGTGTCTGGGCAGAATTGCAGACACTTTCAAGTTCAACCCTAATTCACGGCTTTTTTTCAACAGTGACCTGTACTTGCTAAGTAATTCCGCTGGTCTCCTACTCTTAATATCATTAGTGCCAACGTGTACAACTATATCACCTTTTGTGCCCTTAAAAGATGATATCCGCTCTACAACGTCATCAACCTTTGCCCCTGGCAGACATACCCTGGTCCTATTCCACCTATCCTTTTTACAAAGTATGTTCCCCGTTTCCCTGACAATAGAGTCACCAACAACTACTAGTTCCTGTGGGACCAGCGCATTCTGCCTAGGGGGCTGCTTCTGTGTTGCCTGATTACCAAGTGCAAGCTCTGGCGTTGATGTGGGCAGCTGAGAGCTTGATGGGCCCCTCAATTTATTTCCTTCGAGGGCATCCACCCTGTCCTTCAAGCTCTCATAAAGGCCCATAACAACGCTGAGTTGTCGCCTGATTTCCTTGCACTCCTTACATCGTGCACACACAAAGACATCCCCCTTGGCAGTATCATGTCCCGTACCCGACTGCTCCGCAAACATCAAGCAAACAGTGCATTTTAATAGACTGTGATTCAGAGGGCAACTGCCCCCCTCAGTTCTCCCCTGAACCACAGCACTCCCATTAGCTTGAGCCTTTTGCTTTGCTGCTCTGGTCAGAGTCATGATTCCGATTTAATTCAATAAAATTCAAAACAAAAATTAAATCCTTAAGTTATATCCCAAAACAGTTATGTTATATATATATTTTTTTCGGTATCTAGTGTTTTCTACGAGTTCCCTTTATACAACTTCCGTATCACGTGTACCACTATAGTTATGTATTAATTATTTGTTACGATTAAGTCGTTATATATATATATATATATATATATATATATATAGAGTTAAAAGTACAATTTAATTGACAATAAAGTTTATCAAGATTAATAGATTTACTGATTAATTGACAATATTATATTATGCACTATACGACACTAAGCTTATGCTATCGTGTAAAAATGGCGGGAATTCACGAACGGTATTTCTACGGACTCGTAAGTATTGATTAGCTTCCAAATCTCGCTATCTCAATTTAGAATAAACTAAGGATCCTGACTAGGTCTATAATCTACTTATAGATGATAATTTGATATAACAGTTGGTTAATAAATCGACTAAATTTGGTTAAAAAAAAAATTTGGTTTGTGACACGTGGATTTGATACCGTTACCGATACTAAGTAATATCTACGAAATCTCTGTCTAAGTTAAACTTTAAACTAAGTATCGTAACTAGGAATATAAAGCTACTCTAGAAAATAAGTTAATATGACAATTTAAACTAATAAAGCAGAAAATAAATCAGGAAAAACTTCTCTGTTTGAAGAGCTTTAAGGAGCAATACCCGCACAGGCTAACCTCGCACCCAGACTCACTTCCTTCAAAAGGCACCACATTCCAGATTTCCAGAGCTCAATCCAATACAGCATGCCCATGGTGCGCTTGGCAGTGGAATTGCCATTCACAGGCCACCACTTAGCAACTGCACTGCTTCAAACATTTTGTAAAAATGGGGAATTGTTGCCTCTAGCACTAATTAATGATGTATTGTTCTTGGCATGAGAAGTTACATCTACGTTGTGATCTCTACGAAATCACAGGCTTTGTTAAGGTGATTTTTGGCCACTGACAGAGTTATTTGTATAACCCTGTAATTTCATCAGAATTTATTCAGCCTTTCTGCATTATTAAGGCACATTACGCCAGTCACCAATGTTTTTTAATAATATAATAAGTTTTGGATGTATTTATGCTTTTATATTTTATTCCTTAGCTTTCAAACACCTAATTGTCGTAATTAACCATTTACAAGTGAACTCATGACACCATGGCTTTCTAAAAAAAAGAAACTGAAAGCACATACTGAACACTTCATTGATATTCTCTTTACTAGTAAATCCATCTACTCATGTTTAGTGTGGAAGACACTTTAAGACTTTAAAATTTTCAAGTAAACTACATACTGAGGTTGTCTTTTATTTTCCTGTGGCATCACAGTCAAGGGTACATACTTGTAAATTTAAATTAACAATCGATAATTACAAACGGGGTATAAAAAAAATTTGCTGTACACTAGAATAACCAACTATTAGAACAAATTTTCATCTACTCGTGTAGAGATGGAAGGCATGTGTAAATTTAAAGAAGAATTGAATGTGCATTTAGATCACTTCTTTTAAACTCTTCATTTTTTTTTTTTTTTTTTTTTTTCTGCAGAACCTTTTGCTTTGGAAAGTAATTTGAAAGAGAACATAATCTAATAAAATACCATTAAAAAATGGTAAAAATAATAATAAATTGAGGAACATCTGGAAATGACTCATGCACAGAGAGAGCGAGAGAAATATATATACAGAAAAAAAGTTAACCAGGTGAATTGCCTTATCATGAAAATAACTTTGCATTTTATTCTCCCCAAGCCCAGCAGATTTACATGCTAAAATCTGCCATGCCTAAGTATATTGGTATAATGAGAATCCATAGTATTACACCAACACTGTTTGACTATTGAATCTAACCATTTATTTATTCATAGCAGGATAGCAACTACAACTCCTTTCTTTATTCAGGGAAACAAGGGTGCTGTAAGCATCCGATTCAGTGCATATGGAAGTTCCATTTGCTTAGTAAACTGTCATCTTGCTGCTCATGATACTGAATTCCAACAAAGAGTTGATGTAAGTAATGTGTGATCAAAAAAAATATTCTGATAAGTTCATTAAAATATTTTTTATAGAATATTTCTGCTTAATAGATATTTAATAATTTGTTTAAGTTAAATTCAAATCCTTTTGCATTATATAATGCTTTTCAGTGTCACTAGTGTATTGATGTAAAGTTTACTCAGAGAAATAACTATTGTCATGGGTAAAGGAAAGGGGTCTTAGACATTTTTTGAATTTGTCCCTGAACATTTTCCATTTGTCATTTGGGAAATGTTCAGGGAAATAATCATAGGGCTATTAAGCTTTTTATGTCAGCTAAGAGACGTGTTCATGATGGACCTTAGATGAACTCATCTGTTTAGTGACAGAAAAGAAAAATTATTATAAATGGGATGATTATAAATTGTTGAGGAACCTACAGTAAGTATAAATTAGTCTGTAATCAACTTATGCAGAGGACTAGGCATGCTAAGGCAGATTATGGGAAATTTTTGCCAAAGAGTGCAAAGAAAAGTATCAAGGAATGACTACTGAAGATCTTATAAAAGTTTTTGACAAATTGAATAAATATTTTTCTTCTACATTCATACAGTTTTAAGAAATGTGGTTGGCAGATATTTCTCTAATATTGAGTGGAAGTTAAGTGACTTTATGATAACTGGTGAAGTGTTATTTATTGTGAATGCCTTTACGAGTTGCCATGGTATTGTATTACCTCAAATAAATAACACTTCTCCACTGGTGAAGTGTTATTTGTTCGAGGTAGTACAATACCATGGCAACTTGTTGTGAACACAATATGATATATAACCAAAATGATGCCAATTTAATTAATTAATTTAACTACTTTGGTAGATGGCTACGTTAATATGATTCTTTTGCACTAACCTACATGTTAGTCATTCTACCTCATAGCATAAGGCCTTTGCCCTTAAATAATTTATAGTCTGTTTTTAATGTATATTAGTATTATTGATTTTGAAATTTTAAGTTTGATGTCTATAGAGTTTGCTGGTGATACAAACATGGGAAGAGTGGTTAATGACAGCAATTAGAATACGCTATTTCAATAATGCCTGGGCTTTTACTGCACCAGCCAAAAAACAACTATTTGACTCCCTCCTCACATAAGCTGAAATTTGAACTTCCCAGCTGTCAGCCCTAACCACCAATGGAGATAACTTATTCCAAAAATTAACAACTCACTGCCTAAAAGAAAACTTCTTACAATCCAGTCTAGACCTCTCCTCTCCCCATAATTTGAATTTATGGCCTCTAGTTCTGGAGATTTTCTTTGGAATCATTTATAACAGTGAAAATTTCACCCTTGTTCATTTTACTTTCACCTCTCAGAACCTAGGGGATGAATCCAAGGAGAGCATCCTTGGACTCAGGGGAGGTCCCCACAGACTGGAGATGTGGAAATGTATCCCCAATTCACAAAGGGGGATCGAAGGGTGACACGAGTAATTAGAGACCAGTTAGTTTAACTTTTGTTCCGGGTAAAATAATGGAGTCACTGGTTAAAGATGCATTGCAGGATCATCTAGACAAGACTGGAGCAATAATTCAGACACAGCATGGGTTTGTTCAGGGAAAGTCTTGTCTGATAAATTTGATAGGATATTATGATGTGGTTACAAAGGAACTGGATGCAAAAAATAATTTTGATATCATATATTTGGATTTCAGGAAAGCTTTTGACACTGTTGCGCATGGAAGACTATTGTACAAATTGGAGCAGAATGGTATTAAGGGTAAGTTGTAGGTGGTAGATGACTTTCATCAACCGGTGAAATACCACCACTTTGCTTATTGGAGGCTTGAAGTGGTGAAACCCATGTTTAGTCTCTAGAGCAAAGTTTCCAGCATCCCCCCTCTTCCCATACTTCTCCTTCAACCCATGCATGGTACTAAGTACTATAGGTTTTGATACCTTTCATGTTTGGGGTTTTCATAAAAAAAAAAAAAAAAAGTTGATACAATGGATAAAAGGATGGTTGAGTGGGAGAAGACAGAGGGTGGTAATTAATGGGTGCTGCTCTTCGTGGACTAATGTTATTAGTGGAGTCCCTCAGGGTTCGGTGTTGGGTCCTCTGTTGTTTTGTATATTTATCAATGATATTGATGAAGGTGTATCAGGCTTAGTGTCGAAGTTTGCAGATGATACAAAGGTTGGCAGGGTTGTTAATGACAGTAATGGCAGTGTGCTACTGCAACAGGATCTAGATAATTTGGGCAGATGGGCTAAGAAGTGGCAACTGAAGTTTAACCTTGACAAATGCGAAGTACTGCATATAGGTAGAAGTAACCCCAGAGAAACGTACCAACTGTGTGGTACTACACTTAAGGTGGTAGAAAATGAAAAAGACCTGGGAGTAATTGTGCAGTCAGATATGAAGTTTTCTGAGCAATGCAGACAGACTTCCAGGGCAGGTCATGGGGTTTTGTCAATGATATATAGGAATTTTGTTAGCAGGGAAAAGGAGGTGATTTTCCCTTTGTATAAGGCAATGGTCAGGCCACACCTTGAGTACCGTGTACAGGTCTGGAGGCCTCATTTTAGGAAGGATGTAGATTTGCTTGAGCTTGTACAGAGAAGGGCAGCAAGATTGGTGAGGGGAATGAAGGGATCCTCTTACCAAGAGAGGCTTAAGTTCTGCAAATTGCAGTGGCTGGAGACTAGGCACCTGCACGGTGATCTGATTGAGGTGTATAAGGCCTTGAATGGGTCGAGCGCACTGAATTCTGATGGGATCCTTCCACTTGTTCAGATTACAAACCTAAGGGGGTCATAAATTCAAATTGAGGAAAGGCAGATGTAGAATAAATGTGCGGAAATTTGCCTTTAGCCAGTGGGTGGTTAATTGCTGTAACAAACTTCCATCTGTCGTTGTGGAAGTTGATAGGGTAAATAAATTTAAGGAGGATCTGGACAGGCATTTGGAGGGAATGGTGTGATTTTTTTTTTTTTTTTGGCTGATACTGCATAAGCTCATACACTTGCTTTCTTGCATTACATGCCACTACTACTACTACCACCACTACTACCTTGTTCACCTCAATCAAATCTGGGTTCGGTGTCTAATTTCCAAGCTCTGCACCCCACATATTCAAAATCTTTCCTGATATAAATACCTTTTTGCTGATTCCACCAGATGAGATGATCAAAAAATGAGATTTTTGGATCATCTGAGATCATCTTTGGAAATTTTCAATATTTTCTTCATACTTGGACACAGTATTCCAAGTATGGCTCACAATTGCCTTATACTCTGGTATTATGACTTCCCACAAGCATGTGTTTGATAAATCATTGACAGGACACCATACTCTCTTCTTGCCACCTGTCTACACTACTTGGACAACTTCATGTCTAATTGTACTGTAACTCTCAAATGTCTTTCTTCCTCTGCTGTCTTTAGTTCAATCTCACCAAGTCTATTACTTATTGTGGAGTTGCTATTCCCCAAGACCTTACATTTTGCTATATTAAAGGATAGCTGCTACTTTTCTGACCATCTCTGAAGCCTACCTGAGTCACCAGTAAGAAGCTGTGCTTGACGTCGATCATTAACTGTGCTACTGATCTTGATATTGTCTACATATTTTGATATTACTTGTCTATATAGAGATGGACTGAAAAGTGGAAATTGAGGTTTACCATTGATAAATGCAAGGTACTGTATTTGGGTAACATCATTTCTAAAATAACATACCATTTAGGTAGCACCAAGCTTAAGATGACTGATAAGGAAAATTACTTATGGGTAATTGTACAGTCCACATGAGGTTCTTTCTGAGCAGTGCAAACAAGCTGTTTGAACAGTGCATGAGGGTTCTGTTCTGTGTTAGTGATATACAGGATCTTTGCAGCAGGAACAAAGAAATGATTATCTCATTTTATAAATTAATGGTTATGCCATATCTGGAATGTTTCATACAGGTTTGTAAACCTCTTAAAGAAAGGATATAGGTTTGATGTAAAGAGTGCAGAGAACAGAGGGTTTAGGTTGTTCTCAGCACTCAAAATTAGGCTACAAAAAAATATATTCTAACCAAGAAAGACTGGGGTTCTGTGAACTATTGTGTCTGATAACTAGGCATTTTTGTAGTGACCTAAATGAAGTGTTTGTGGTTTTAAAAGGGTTGTTTTGTAAACTAAATGCCAATAGCATCTTTACTTTTCTCAGATGACACACACACAAGAAGTCAGTATAAATTGAAAACGGCTGGTTGGACAGTAGATTTTCTGCAGAAAGTTGCCTTCAGCCCGAGAGTAATTGATTGTTGGAATAAGTTATAGAGTTACGGAAGTAAATAGTTTGAAAAGATTTAAAGGATTTAACAAATTATTAAAAGGAATGTGCAAATGCAATTAAAAAAGTTTTTTTTTTTTTGCCCAATACTATATAAGCTTTGTTTCCTTGCATTGTGTTGCCAATACTAATATTAAAATTAAAAATTAGAGTGTAGCCTGAATATTAGCACATTTCAAATATCATTTTATTTCTTCCTTGCTTATGTTAGACAAATTTGGCATGATCAAGAAATCATGCACATACCTCAAGAGTTCTTATCTGTTACCCCAACTGAACATTTTATCTAGATGTTCTTGGGGCAGAAACATTTCAAGTGAACGGGTAGCTAATGCCAGGGAAGAGAGCCTAAAAAATTTCAAGAGTTGTGTTAGGGTTCTTAAATATACAAGAACAGTAAGTCTTAATTGTTTATATAGTAATGTTAGAAGTGTTGTCAATAAAATGAACGAATTCAAACTGCTGGTTAAAACAAGTAACGTGAACATAATAGGGCTTACAGAAACGTAGTGCCACCTGAAAATAGGGGATGATGAGTTTCAGTATGGCTTGTATAATGTATTAAGGAAGGATAAGGTAGATAGAAGGAGTGGTGGGGTAATGCTTCTTATCAGAAGCAGCCTGTGTGCGACAGCTTTCCCAGATTCAGACGTTTCACGTGCTAGTATAGAATCTGTATGGTGTGAGATAGTTGGAAACAGGTATAATGTGAGTAGGAGTAATCTATGGACCAGGTGATTGTGAAGATTATGATGAAAACCTCTACATGCAAATAGAATGGGCAAGTAAGCAGCAATGTCTTATTATGGGTGATTTCAATTTGCCTCTAACTGATTGGAGAAATTGGGAAGGAAACTCGACATGGGGAACAAAATTTTTAAATCAACTAGATGACTGTTATTTGTATCAACATGTCAGGGAAAGTACTAGAGAAAAGAATATCCTAGACCTCATCATCACCCATGAATTAGATGACATAACGGGGCTGACAGTAGAGGAACCAATAACAGGAAGTGATCACAGAGTTCTACAGTGGATAATGAAGAGAAAGGTAGCAGTAGTAAAAGGCAAAGGAATGAGTTATAATTTTAGAAAAGGAAATTACGATGCCTTAAGGTGCTACATGGCCTCTATTAACTGGGTAGATATCGCACAGAGAACGAATACAATTGAACTGTGGTATGCTTTTAAAATATTAATCACAGATGCCTTGAATGCGTATTTACCGTTAAAAAAATACTTCACAAGGAGTGTTCCAAGTTGGATGAATAGTGAAGTTGCCACATTACTTGAGCAGAAAAAGGTGGCATGGAAAAGTTACAGAGCAATAAAAAGTACTGAAGCCTATAACAGCTACAAGATGATCTGTAATAGAGAAAGGTTTGACAGGCAAAGGCAGTTTATGAGAAATCGCTAGCAAACAGAGCAAAGAGGTGGGATAAGGAATTCTTCACATATATAAATGCTAAGAAGAGCAGGACAAACCAGATCGGACCTTTACGTAAGGGAAAGGGGATAGTATTAATTACACAAGCTACCATTGCAGATGAACTCGACAATTATTTTGCATCGATATTTACAGAAGAAAAACCTTTTGTGGCAATGGGAAATTGTGGGAGCGAAGTTGAAAAATATGTAATTAATGATATTGAAATTTCGCAAGATTATTTAATGAAAAAACTTTTGAGCCTACAGGCCAATGAGGCTCCTGGTGTTGATGGAATATACCCTATAATCTTAAGGGAGGTGGCAAGTGAGTGCATTGGACCATTGAGGCTAATTCTCCCCAGAGTCTAGCATCACTAGACTCTGGGGAGATTCCTTTGGATTGGAAAAGTGCAATGTATCTCCCATACATAAGGGTGGTTCTAAGAGTGAAGTGAGAAATTATCAACCTGTCAGTCTGACTTCAGTGGTAGAGAAAATCATGTTTATCAAATCTGGTTCGCTATTTTGAAAGGGTTACTCATGAGCTGGATTTAGGGAATAATTTCAATATTGTTTATTTAGATTTCAGCAAAGCTTTTGACTCAGTTCCCACATGAGCGGTTGCTTTATAAGCTTTGTTGTTTTCTGTATTTATTAATGATATTGATGACGGTATACAGGCTTAATGTCTAAACTGCAGATGACACTAAGGTTGGCAGGGGCGGTTAATGACAGTAATCAGGGTAAGCTACTGCAACAAGATGTAAACAGATTTTGCATAGAGTACTGTGCTATCTTTCATAAATCATGATACCTGCACATGGAAAATTGCCCTTCGATTGAGTATTATGTTGCTTTTAGCTGTGTAGTTATCTGAAGATCTAGGTCTGCTATGCTACAATTCACACCTTTCGACTTCAAAATTAGCATTGTTTTCTACGTGGCACACTTCTTTCTAGAGATGCTGCTGTCCACCACTAAATATGGTGCCATTTGACTTTAGCACATTGTAAATGGCAAAAGTCACTGAAAACTTTGTTTTCAAATTGAGGAACAACTGCTGTTTGATTGGGAGGTAACGTTTATAATTTACTTTCCCTCTTTTTCATGTACAGATAGATTGCAACTTTGATACACTGTGCCTCCTTTTACTACAGCTCCAGATGTATCACAAATATGATCATGCCTTCCAAAATGGATATTAAAAAAGTACCATGTATGAGTGGGCAATCATATAATTCGAGGACTGGTGCAAGATCTTATCTTAATTTTCATCATCTGAATCTTCTGTGGATTTCTCCTTCTCGAAATACTCTCCCTTGAACTTTACACACTTTTGTCACCATCATACCCATGCATTATATGCTTCTTGAAAGCCATTTTTTGAAAGACTGCAAAGTGCTTCCATTGTGGTTCTGCAAGCATCATTGCATCAGACATGAAACACTTGCCTTTCAGAGCTTTCTTCCAACATGGAAACAGGAAGAAATTAAATGGGGCTAATTCCAGTGAATAAGGGGGATATATCAGAACCTTGGCACCTATGGCAGTGATCACGGGCTGTATAATATTAGCTGTATAGGGCCTGGCATTGTCTTGATGGAGAAACCACTTCACACTGAAAAGTTCTTGATGTTTCCTTCGAATGGTGTGACAAAGTTTGACGCTGAGAACCTCAGAGTATGCTTCCTTATTCATAGTTGTTTCATGAGGTGCAAAATGTGTAACAAGAATGACTTTTATGGCAAAAAAACACAAGAACCATTTGTTTGTCAGCCGAACAAGAAACTCTTAGGCCTTGGTGAATTAGAATGCTTCCACTCACTTGACTGTTGTTTTGTGTCTGGTTCATAGCGGAAAATCCAAATTTCATCACAAGTCACTATTTGATTTAAGCAGTTTTGACTCTGTGTTTCAAAACAATCAAGCATTTCTTTGCACAAGTCTACTCTTTGCTGTTTTTGTTCAGGATAAATTCGGTGGTCACAGATGCGTGACATTTTCAGTTGATCTTTCACAATATTCTGAGCACTACAATATGTGAAATGGACTTTGTAGTTCACAAAGTGTAATTTGCCTGTCTTTATCTTGGGTTATCTGCAACAGACTTGCGGCCTTCACTGAATAGATTGTGCCATTTAAATATGGCTGCCCTACCAAGACACTCAGTACCATAATCTTCATTCATCTCTTTAACTGTTTCCAATGCATTTAAGCTCCATCTGACACAATAACAAATCACATATTGCTGTTCAATCTCTATGTCATATGTCAGAGAACCAGTAATTTCACATTTGAAACTGGCAAAATTAAACATCTACACTACCAAATATAATTTTAATTCGTAAGAAATATGTATACATTTTGCTTATAACCAGTGTTTACTGCCTTTATTTTGAAAGAAAAATATTGCATTAGTTGCAGTTTAACAAATTTCTTTTTTTAAAATAACTTAAAACACAAGACTGAAATACAAAATACATTTTTTTTAAAAAATTTAGTCGTGGACCTCATAAAATCTCTTAAGTCATTAATTAAATGAAAAACTTTATTTATACAGCAGACCCCCGTTATAACGCGGTTCGCTTTACGCTGATTCGCTATAACGCTGTTCTTATATTATAACCAGTATCTGACTATAACGCTGTTATAGATCACTATAACGCTCTTTTACAGATTGCATTTTTGGCATATTTAACAAAATCGTTTCATATGATGGAGTCGATATCTTGAAAATGAATATAAAAATACGGTTAAAACGTTTCCCACGCTCAGTGAAATTCTCTCGCGCGCTAATTTAATTGCAGTACAGTGACTTGTTACGTAGTTCGGAGATCAACATTTTAATAAAAATGATCAAGTATATTGCTTGTAATATTTGCGTTATATGCATTTATCCGAAGTCTAGTGATCACTCAGTACAGTATTAGACATCGTGCGAAACGGACAGTTTACTTGAACATCGTATCGTAATTAATGCAACCAATGCAGTTACATTTTCGAAGGGTTAATATTGACCGATAAGATTGAAAAAGCAACAACATCTGAGCGCAATACAAAGACTATAAATGTAAGGAAAAAGACTGAATTTGAAAATAAAATTAGACGTTTTGAAGCGAATCGATTCCGGTCAAAGACAAGCGGATGTGTGCCATAATTTAGGACTTGTAAGTTTAACTGTAAGAACAATTATAAAAAAAAAATAATAAAGAATTAATTTTAGCAGCGGGAAAGATAGCTGTTTCACTGCAAGCAACTAGGGCTAGGCCGGCTATTAGGATTGAAATGGAAAGACGTTAACTAATTTTATTGAAGATAATATCCAATGCAGAATTCAGTTAAGTTAAATATTATAAATAATAAAAAAGAGAGAGAGAGAGAGAGATTAGCCTATATGATAATCTGAAAAAAACTCACCTAAAAAAAAAAAAATTGGAACCATTTAAAACTAGTAAGGGCTGGTTGAATAGATTTAAAATCCAGGGAGAAGCCGCAAGTGCAGATCAAGGAGCTGAAACTTTCAAAAAAGAACTTGTTAAAATTATTGAAGAGGGATATTGTGTGTTATACTTCTCAACAAGTTTATAACATAGATGAAGCAGGACTTTTGTGGAAATGAATTCCTAAAAGAAGTTTCATATTGAAAGAAGAAAAAAACATGCCAGGTTTCAAAGTGGCTAAGGATCGGTTGACTTTATTGTCGGGTGGTAATTAAACCGGGGGATTTAAAATTAATACCCCTTTTAGTTTATTTGGAAGAGGGGCCAAAGTTCAACCCAAAATCGGCACATTTTTCATAATTAAATTCAATTAAATTAAATCAATTTAGATCAATTAAATTCATGATTTTAATTGGAATTTTAAGTTTAATTTTGATATGTAAGTAGTTACCATATAATTATATACGTATGTAATGCAGACTATTTTATATGTACAAATATTTGAATATTAAATATTTTGACCGACATTTGTGCATATTTTCACTACTGTTTATTATTGATTAAGAAATATCCTATATGTGTCTTTTCCTATATAAAATATCCTATATCCTTTTCAGACACTATATGTGTCTGAAAAGGACTCCAATATTTAATTCTGATGAATTTTTTATTATTTAGTTTTCAGTGTGTATCATATTGGGAATAGGGATAGTTTTATTTCTTTCCAGTTACACTGAACATAACTCATTGCAACATTTGTTAGATTATCATCCTTTGGTTCTAGATTTATGTTGTGACATTTTTAACATCACTACATAGTAAACTGAAAAGAAAGCAGTAAGAATAATGAATTTGCCATACTTCTTTGCAAAGAAGTTCATTACATTCTGTACACTTTATTTTCCATGAGCTTTTTTGTAAAGAAGCTCATGGAAGATAAAGTGTACAGAATGATGATGGTGTGACGTTTCTTTTATTGATGTTATCTACAGGGTGATTCATTACCAGTGCGACAAACTTGCAGGAGGTGTAGGGGCCACAAAGACGAATCGGAATCACATAGCATTGCAGGGTCCGAAATCCTTCGTCATGCGGGAGGTCGCATGAACAAAGAAGCAAAGAAAAAGAACAGAAACAGCAACTCGTTAGTGTTACAGAAATCATGAAAAGTTTTACATTGGCAAAAAGCCATGCTACAGAAAGTGTTCGAAAGTTCGACCAGAAGCAGTCACACAGGCTTCACAGCGCCACCGCATGGAATCCCTAACGTTCTGGAAGATTCCTGGCGTGTCTCGAATCTCCCCGGCAGCTACAGAGATGCGAGCGACGAGGTCTTCAACTGAATCAATGGGGGTCTCATACACCAATGTCTTCCTTTGACCCCAGCAGAAGAAGTCCAGGCATGATAGGTCCGGCGATCTAGCAGGCCAATGAACCGGACCACCACCTATCCAATGCTGTCCAAATGTAACGTTTAGGTGTTGGCAGACGTCATTGGTGTAATGTGGGGGAGCCCCATCATGCTGGAACCACATTGAGCTGCGCAACGACTGAGGAACGTGTGCTTCTTCAATAAGTTCGGGTAGGACTTGCTGTAGAAAGATCAAGTATGCCCTACCATCTAGATGAGGAGGCAGAAGGTACGGTCCAATGAGGTGGTCTCCAACAATGCCGGCCCAAACATTGACAGAGAAATGGCATTGAGTTGCATGTGTTCGTGTACCATGGGGGGTTCTCCAAAGCCCACAAATGGGCATTATGTTGATTGAAGGTTCCCTCTCTTGTGAAACTTGCCTCATCCGTGAACAATACAGACACAGAAAATGCGCTGTCTGCCGCACTCTGTTGAAGAAACCAAGTAGCAAAAGTCCTCCGGAGTGGATAATCCGCAGGCTCCAATGATTGGACGCGTTGCAGATGGTATGAACTCATTTGGTTTGTTGACAGTATCCTCCATACAGTGGATTGGGAAATACCCATTTGTTGGCCTATCGCTTGAGTACTCGTACTCGGATTGCCTTCTGCAAGACGTGGGACATTCTCCTCTTTGTCTGGCATCCTCGTCGTTCGCTCTCGATTCATGGTACCTCTCGTGAAACAACCAGTCTCACGTAACCTTCTGTGCACACATGCGAAAATCGTATGATGAGGAGCACGCCTATGCGGGAAACGTTCCTGGTACAAGCGCAGAGCGGCGCGCCCGTTACAGTCCAGCTCCATATGCGAGGTGCATGTCGGCCAGTTCAACATTTGAATACTCGTCCATCCTATTGCCTCGGGAACTGGTTCACAAATGCTGACTTCCAGCGGGATCGCTGTTCACATGACCTCCCGTTCAACGTCCTCTACCGCATGACGAAGGCATTTCGGACCCTGCAATGCTATGTGATTTCGATTCGTCTTTGTGCCCCCTACACCTCCTGCAAGTTTGTCGCACTGGTAGTGAATCACCCTGTATGTATGTGTGAGGCTTTTATTATCCAACTAAAAAGTTTTTTTACTGTCTGTTTACCTGCTGAACTATAAATTAATTTACCTGTAGATGGTACTTCATTTGAAACTGATTACTGTTGGAAATTGATAATTTTTAAAGTTTATTTTTTATGTACATGCAATATTGCTTTTTAATGTTTTCACATGTACATTTAATGTTTTCACATTTTAAGAATTATGTACTGAAAAAGCACTGACAGACTGAATATCTGATTAGTTCGGAATGTTTAATAGTTCATATCTTTTAGTCATATTTATTTTTAAAAAATTACCTAACTTTTAGTTTCACTCATGTGGCTGTTTGACTTGCCTCCTGACACCTGCATTATACTGAGGTTGCGTTAAATTTAAATCTGATCCACCCATTATGTAATGTGGTCTGCAGAGAATTTGCAAAGGTGATCTAAAATTATGAACATCTTGCTTTATTATTAAATTAAGATTTCTTTAATTATATTGTACAATGTGAATGATTCTGATTTACATTTAAAATTCCAATTCAAAATTTTAATTATTTGAATATAATTTATTAGTATTTTGAAGATTTAACACAAGCCATAAACATTTTATCATGGAGATTACTATTTTCTTTCTTAGGAATACAATACTATCATTGACAAACAAAAGTTTATTGACTCACAGACTGAAAATATCATTACTCATGAGTAAGTGTAAATATCTTTATAATCTTTTATTTTTAATTTGATAAATTTAATATCATTTGCTTTACAAATCGTCAAAATATAAAGATATTCTGGTAAATTGCAGAAAAATGAAAAAAAAAATTTTTTTAGAGAATATAATGGCAAAATATTGTTATTTTGGGGACTTCAGTTTGCATAGAAAATGATATTAGAGCATTTAAACACTATAAAGACTATTATACACAGTACAGTCAGTCCTCGTATAACATGTGTTTACACTACACGAATTCGATCATACACGATTTATAAATAGGGGAATGATATCTTATATAACACTAACCGAATTCGCTTATGCATGATTCGCCTTTGTGTTTACAAGAAATGGCAGTCGAAAGCGGAATCACCCCAACTGAATGCAACACGATAGGAATGAAGAGAGAATTCTGAAAATGTATTTATGTGTTTTATATCAGTGAAGGGGAAACGCATTTCACCATAATAACGTAAAAACCAACACAATTTCAGCTATCGGTATAATCGCAAATGCAATTAGATCGAGTTTACTATCAGTTTATAACAGATTCCACTAGCAGAAACACAACTGGAAATTGTTTTTATTGTTTTATGGTAGTAACCCCTAGAAATGTGCTTTAGTAAAATGTGAGGTGTTAATAGTGTATCTCTGCCTTCACGGTGTTGTTTATTCAGTTGCTGCATGCGTGCAGCTTTGTTTATGTGTATCAAGCGTGCCTCCTTGTTTTGTAATTGTGCTTTATTCCCTAAAAATGAGTAAAATACTTAAAAGGTATGAAAAGGAAGTGTCCTGGTGAAGACACTGCAGATTCAGAGAGAAAAAGAAAAGCAATATCGATAAACAGAGGCAGCCTGGGTCAAAAATTCTTAACCCTGGAAAATTTGTAGTGGCCTCATACTAGCGTTTATGGCCAAAATCACACCGGCCTCCAGCCCACCCGGGGTTTCCCCGGTAAGGCTTATGGCCAGTCCGCCTCTGTTGATAGAGAAATTGTGAAACGCTTTGAGCGAAATGAAAGACCATGTGATATTGCATGTGCTACAGACCTAAATGAGGCAACGCCGAGAATTACAAAGAATGCAGAGAAAATAAAAACAACTTTTATAGCAGGAACAACTCAAAGTGTAATTAAAATCCATTAGATTAAGACACAAAGAATTGGAAGAGATGGAATGGCTGTCATCTGTTTGGATAGAAAATCAAACAAAAAACAAGTTTGCTTACAATAGAAGCAAAAGCATTAGCAATATTTTATTACGTAATAGTCGTAATAAAATACATAAGTAATTTATTATGATTATTTATTGTGTTTGGTAATGTTTTGGTTACAAATGTGTGTTCAATCTTGGGTGGCCGGCACCTAACCCTACTTTTCCCATAGGGCCTGTTGTTTATATTGCATGAGGGTTTCTAGGAACACAACTATCGTGCTATACGAGGACTGACAGTACAGAAAACATTTTGAGCATCTTTGTTGAGACTTAGGCACTGTTTCTGTGAGGTATCTAGTGTAAGATTATGAAGTTCACATGTCTTGAGGCACCTCCGTAGCCAGGTGGGAAGGAGCAGCAGTGCGTAGCACACACTTCTTGATTAGACCGGGGTTCAAGCCCGTCACCACCAAATACGGAGGATGTGGAAAGGTCAAGGAATGACCACTGCATATTCCCGGAGCAATATGGCCTTAGTTGCTAATGCTCCTAAAAACCAACCAACCAAACAAACAACAACAACATGTCTTGAAGAGACTGTTTAACTTGTTGACAATAGTGGTGCAGAGACAATTGACTCCATAGCCAGGTTGTTGCATCATACTCTAAGTATGTTGAGCCTTCATTTGGACCATATGTACAGACAAATTTTATTGCCAAACTTTCCAACTTAAATTTTGCCCTCATAACTCTGCAGGATAATGCTTTTAAACCAATTAAACTCTTTGACACCAGTTCTAAAAGCTATTGTTACAGCTTTTCCACACTGTTTCTTACTTCCAAAATCAACTGATTTATAATTATTGTTTAGTTGCGTGTGTTCATCTTGGTTTGTATTCTTTGAATTCATCTTCTTTTCATTTTATTTATTTTATTTAATATTATTCATCTTAAGTTTTATTTGTCATTCTTCTTCATCTTCGTCATTCATTCGTCATCTTCCTGTATTTGTCTTCTTGGTTTCTGCTATATCTGCTATTCTGATATCAAATGACTTAATTCTTTTCTTTGCTGTTTGAGCTTTGGACATTGTTACCTATCTTGATGGTTGTTCCAGTACATGATGATAAAGTTTTAGCCTGTATATAATTGGCAGCCCATCCTCATCTGTTCAATAGCTACATAACTAGCTTTCTATTAACAGCTTGTTGCAGAGAAGGTCGGGATTAGTTGTTGAATTTGTACTCCGCAATCAGTTCCCCACAATCCTAGCTTAGGAGTTGGGGAGGGGGATTCTGCTCCCCTTCAAAGATCAAAGGAAATAGCATTACAGGTTTTATTACCTTGCTGTGCTTTTAAACATCATGGTAGTTTGCACCATGAGAGAAGAGAAGGTGAAACATCTGGGAAAGTCATAGTGAATATTTGTAATTTTGTCCCAAGAAAAAGTGCTAATATTGATTAGCACTTTTTCTAGGACTTTTATGGGCACAGAGCTTATGCTGATGGGACAGAAGCCTTTATAGAATTGGCACCCTGTGTCTTAGGAATAGGAACTACTCTGTAGACTAACCATTAATCTGTGACAAAACTTGACTGAATGGCAGAGTTAAGTAACGTTGTTAAGGTCATCATAAAAATAAAAACTGCTGAATTTTAAGACAGATTTGAAATTTTGTTAAGTCCAATGACTACATTGACTGGAATATAAAGGTAGCTTAAAGTTGATGAGACTTAATTTCAGTGGATGGTGGACTAGCATCTGTTCTCAGCTGGGGTGATGCCTTAAGTTCTTAAAGAATATGCTCAGACCAGCATTTGATATCAAAGCTGTTCAGCAAATTGGTGTTTTACCTGAGAATATTTTCTTGCCTATGTAACAAGAACGAAAAATACTAATGACACAGACAATCACTAAGTTGCACTTCAAGTTCAGTAACGCTATTCTTTTGGAACTGATGAAACTGCATCTAACATCTGAGAACAACTAGTAGTAGACTGTGGGCAGAATTTTTTTACAAATTTTGAATATTTGTTTTCTTGCAAACTCTGTGGATAATACAAATTCCACCATGGATTTGAATGCAATTCCAGATAATACCTTTACTATGGCATTAAGCACTGGATTGATATAACTAGATATAATTTTTCATCTGGATGGCCAGAAAAAAATAGCTTTTTAAGTGTTTAGGGGGATGAATAGTAATATTGATGAGGAGTACTTTTGTGAAATTCTTTTGATGAAAATACCTGCTACCGCAAATGATAATGTAATATATATGAGGAGAGAACTTTTCAATTTGATCATTTGATCATAAATTGTATTGGGATGATCTGATTGAAAATTTATCATTGAGTATATCAAGATTTCAATGATTTGGATATTGGGGGAAAATCTTTCTGTCCTGTTATTTACTCTGTAAGTATTCTTTTCAGATAATAATTTTTAATTCTCTCATGTCTAATCCGTTTTGTGAATTAGTTTTCATTATATGTAATTTTGTATCACTTTGGTTTGTGCCTGCATTTTAAATATTCTGCATTGCAAATAATTGTAGGGATACATGCAGTTCCCGCTTTACGAGTTTTCGCTTTAAGAGTTATTTTTTTCAAATATCAACAAAATTGAAAATGTGAATGTTAATTTCAATAAATAAATTCTAAACGTTTATAAATACGGTATTTAGAACCACACGCATAGCTATATAATACAGTACTGCTGTGCTTACATTTGTTTGTACAGGCAGAGATAAGGAGAGAGGTCCAACTCTTAAAGAATTTTGGAAAGAATTCCATATTTTAGATGCGATCAAAATAACAAAACGAGCATGGGACAAAATTACAGAGAAGAACATGAAGTGTGTTTGGAGTAAACTGGCATTACTTTATTGATAACTTTGAAGGATTTCAAGAACCAGCAGAGATCATACAAAATGAAACAGAAGCAATAGTAAATGTTGATAATCAATTTCAGCTTGAGATTTCTACAACTGACGTCACTGATCTGCTACAGATTTAAAAAATGCTTATGCATGCTATCGTGAAATTTATAAAGAAAAGAAAAACTGCCTTGGAAATAAACAACTCTTGAACTTGACCCATTTCTGAAGAAAACTCCTTGTGCTTCCAACAAACCAACATAAATAATATATTTATTATTATAATTTGCTTGATTTTAAATGCTGTGTTTTCATTTCTTTGGATAAATAAATCATTGTGTATACTTAAACTATTGTTTTTTTGACTTTTACTTAACATTACTATGGTCAAATTTCATTGTTGATAACGTAACCCCTGTTTTTAACGTTACATCTATGGTAAATAAATTACCGCTTTATGAGTGTGCATGCTAAGAATAAATTAACTCGTAAATTCAGGAACTACCTGTATTTCTTTATTTTCAAAGCATTCATATTAAAAATATATTTACATGAATCCCATCTATAGTTTTAGTTAATAACATGCTATATTGTACGTTCCATTTGCAAAACATTGTCCAACACAAACAGCTTAAAATTCTTGAATATCCTTCACCAATTGGAGAATATTCAAGAGGATAAATTCCTTTAAAACTCATTTCTATCTTATTTTTCATGAAAAAAAGAGTTTACTGTTCTTTTGTTCATTTTCAGTGACACTCAGATTTCTAGACAAGATCACATATCTCTATTAGGAATTACCTTAACTTCTAATCTCTTGTGGCATAAGCACTTTCACAAATATTGCTTCCTCTGCATCCATAAAACTGGGTTTTCTTTTTTGCTTTAGATATTACTTTTCTTCTAACTGTACAAATCTCCCCTGCCATAGGATATTGTTCCTACATCTGGGAAATTACTGTTAAAACTTCTCTCATACTTCTGGACTCCATCCAAAAGAGGGCAGTTATGTTAATTAATGACCATTCCCTTACAAAATCGTCCCAGTCTCTGTCTCACAGATATTCAATTTCTGCTGCATACCTTTTCAATAGATACTTCTATGAGCACTATTCTTTTGAATTGGCACCTGTAGTTCTCCCACTGTCTTGCAAACCAGTCCAAAATTGTGCTGTAACCAATTGGGCTTGGTGCACTGTGGCCTAGATGCCGCTGCACCTTTAACATCCATCCAGCTGCAACCAGTCAGCATCTGTTCACTGTTGAACTCCAAACTCACAGAACTAACTTTTTGTTTTCCTCATTTATCCCTTCTACGTCTGTTTTCTGGAATAACATTCTTTCGCGTGTAATTTCCTGAAAATTACAATCTACAGAAATTGAAGTCTAATATCAACAAGTATCTTCTGTCTTTTAACCTACAACTCGAACATGGCATTAAGTACTATAAGCCATGTGCCTTTTGTGTTTGGGATTTTCATTAAAAAAGGGGGAGAAGGACAAGAGGACCCAATTTAGAGGTGTTTTGATCTAAGCCACATCTGGACATATGTTGGGACAGTCTGGCAGTTTGCATCTTTAAACTGCACCAGAGGTGGCGATTTTAGGTAAGTTGACAACATTTAGCAATGAAACTGTAAACACGAAACAAGAAAATAGGTATTTTTGGAGGCATTTGGCATAGATGAAAGAGTGGTAATGCTGGGGTGTGAAAATAAACAAGATAATTACAAGAGAGTGGTTTGGTTTTGCACACGGGTTGTGGTAAGCTTTTTTTAGAATAGGAAAGAGTGAGAAATTAAGTAGAATATTGGAGTTGGTTGAGAGTTCTGTGGGAGGAGGTTCAAACTGCTGAGGAAAAAGGGTTCGAATGATAAGGTTCATGAATTGTGGATTGAAGGTATGTATAAGGTATGTTTGTGTCAGATGGCACTTGGGATTTCTCCCATCTCCGCATGTGTTCGCTCTATCGAGGACATACACTGTCAAGCCAGAGACATGAAAGTGTGTGGGCCATGTCTGTGATGTGTTGTGCCCTTTGTTTGTCCCGCTTATTGGCCACCAGCTCCTAGTGGGGCCCGACGTTGCCCATACCTCGCCACGTGGAGACTAGCTGGGTGTGTCCAGTATCACAACAAATTGGTTTGGCAGGTCCTGCCACCTAGTTTCCTGGGATTTTAGTGGCTAGGATCTTAAAAAAAAAAAAATTCACGCATTTGATGTTAATGCTTAATGAGATTGCTGTTTGGAAATCGCTGGTTGGGTTGAACACTAGAGAGATGTGTTAAAAGGCTTAATAGGTCAGGCAAAATTTTGATGTTATTAAATTTTGAGGTGTGGGGCTATACACTAGATAAAAGATAATAGTGGAAGAGAGGGAAGGCTGAAAACTGGGGGGTAGAAGTAGAAATAAGGGGTCGATAGAAGAGATGACCCTTGCTAGGCAGTGTGGCATGTCCATGCTACACCAGAGGGAAGTTTGGATGGCAGGTGGGGAAGGTGATGAAAAGTTGCCTACCCTTGCCAGGGTTATGGGTTGGAAACAGGCTGGGCTAGGTGTCGAGCCTGGGTCGCCGTATGACTTAGGCAGCAGTCAGCTGCAGTCCTGGTCTTGGTTGTCCTTTTCTTGTGGTGCTGGTCAATTTTTCACATCCATGTGTTTGGTCAAGTATGATTGTCCTTTCATTGGGATCAATTTCCTTTTGTCTCATCTCTGGTTTAAATCAGGTGTGGAGTGCTGGTTGTCATTAATTCTTGTCAGTTGTGGTTGTTGAGTCAACTGTTGGGTTGAGAGGAAGCTGTTTGTGGTCGCTGTTTCTCTAGGTGTTTCGAGGTCACAAACTTTGATAATTTTGATATCATATACTTGGATTTCAGGAAAGCTTTTAACACTATTGCACATGTAAGACTACTGTACAAATTGGAGCAGAATGGTATTAAGGGTAAGTTCCTACAATGGATAAAAGGATGGTTGAGTAGGAGAAGGCAGAGGGTGGTAATCAATGGGTGCTGCTCTTTGTGGAATAATGTTTTTAGTGGTGTCCCACAGGGTTCGGTATTGGGTCCACTGTTGTTTTGGATATTTATCAATGATATTGATGAAGGTATATCAGGCTTAGTGTCGAAGTTTGCAGATGATACAAAGGTTGGCAGGGTTGTTAATGACAGTAATGGCAGTGTGCTACTGCAACAGGATCTAGAAAATTTGGGCAGATGGGCTGAGAAGTGGCAACTGAAGTTTAACTTTGACAAATGCAAAGTACTGCATATAGGTAGAAGTAACCCCAGAGAAATGTACCAACTGTGTGGTACTACACTTAAGGTGGTAGAAAATGAAAAAGACCTGGGAGTAATTGTGTCAGATATGAAGTTTTCTGAGCAATGCAGACAGGCTGCCAGGGCAGGTCATGGGGTTTTTTCAATGATATACAGGAATTTTGCTATCAGGGAAAAGAAGGTGATTGTTCCTCTGTATGCTCAGGCCACGCCTGGAGTATTGCATGGAGTCTAGAGGTCCCATTTTAGGAAGGATGTAGATTTGCTTGAGTGTGTACAGAGAAGGGCAACAAGATCGGTGAGGGGAATGAAGGGATCCTCTTACCAGGATAGGCTTAAGTTCTGCAAATTGCAGCAGCTGGAGACTAGGCACCTGCAAGGTGATCTGATTGAGATGTATAAGGTCTTTAATGGTGAGCACGCTGAATTCTAATGGGATTCTTCCACTTGTTCAGATGACGAATCTAAGGAGGCATAAATTGAAATTGAGAAAGGACAGATGTAGAATAGATGTGCAGAAATTTGCCTTTAGCCAGTGGGTGGTTAATTGCTGGAACAAACTTCCATCTGTCGTGGAAGTTGATAGGTTAAATAAATTTAAGGAGGAACTGGACATGCATTTGGAGGGAATGGTGTGTGTTTTTTTTTTTTTTTTTTTTTTTTTTTTTGGTGATGCTGCATAAGCTCATACCCTTGCTTTCTTGCATCACATGATACTACTACTACTTGCGATTTTCCTGTTTGTCACAGAAGGTGGTCACTTTATTGAGAGCTTAGGTAATGACAGATGAGTACTTTGTCTGTTGGGAGCTAGGTTAGCGCTTGGTTAAGGTACTGGGTTGCAGGTATTATGTCCTCTCCCGGATGACAATAGAGGGAGAAGAACATCTCTTCCAGAGGCAACACAATGTGGTCGCAGGCAGCCCAAGGTGAACAAAGGTGAGTAACTTTTGTGATTGTTAAGTCTGGGTTCTGCACAGTGATGGCTGCCCAAGGGGTTACACCATCTGCCTATACAATTTTGTACCTTCTGGGATATCCCCGGACTTTATTTGCAACTGTGCAGGGTTCCTGAATTAGTAGAATATTGCAGTTTTTTTCTTCTGCCTTTTTTGTGATTTGGCCTGCAACTGCATATGCTCTTTGGGCATTTATTTGCATAAATTTTAGACTCTTGTTGTTATATCCTTTATTCAAAGTTTCCATAATTGATTCTTTTCTGGTGGATGCTCTTGGCTTTCAGGTAAGTGGGACAGTTTCTATCGTGAAAGGAGTGTGTGTGTGTGCGGCATCTTCAGGTCCCTGCAGGTCACACAAACTGGGTCTTTATTCTTGTTTGAGCAGGAGTTGAAACTGTGTCCCTTCTCCCCACAGTGGCCACAGGTCACTGTTTGGGAACACAAGCAGAAGCACTTTGGGACCGCTACATGCTCCCTGTATCGATGTGCGCCCTAGTCTATGTATATTCGGGGCTGCTTCGTTATGATTCTCGAGGCGTCCGGGGTTAGTTCATCACCCAATTTAAAAAAGCAGGAATGGTGCTACCATTCCTGCTTTTTGTCCGATATTTTGGCTGTACCACTGTTGCTGGATCAACCTCTGGTAGGTCTTGTTGCAGTTTTCATCTGTAAATCTCCTCTATAATGGTGGTTGATGTTGTGTCCTTTTACATATCATTGAAGGTATGTGTGGGAGTGAGAGGTTTAGAGTTCGTGTTTGGAATTCGTGGAAGCAAGATGAAGAAAAAGAAAAAAAAGAGGTAGTGAGGCTGAGAGGAGGTGATGACATGGAGAGTTTTAGAGTTGGAGTACAGAAACAGAGAGAGAAGTGCAAGAGATCTAAGATGAAGAAGAGAAATAAAAGGGAAAGTAGTGATGGGTGAGGATGTGCGGATTGAAAGTGTTATTTTTGGGAGTGAGGAACATATGTTCTAAAGTTAAAGTGGTGTTGGCTAGTTGTCGGGTGGTCGGTGTGTCTAGCAACATAACCATATGCCATATTTCTGAAGAAATTCCATGTAGGAATCTACAGATATGTTTATATCCGGCCTGTTAGGAATGAGCCAAGTATGCAAGTGTGTAGAAAGAGAGTCCAGTCATTTGGTGGTTGGCATGCCTAGCAACGTAATGGCATGCTGTATTTCTGAAGTTAAAAATATGTAGAAAGCTACACATGCATTTAGGGTCCGGTCCCGTCCAGACTGAGCCAGGTATGTAGATATGTCTGTTGAGAAATCTACGTGAGTAGGAGTGTCCAGTCCATGAGCTGCCAAAGAAGAGATAGACCACCAGAAAGATTTGAAACTGATGTGAGAAACCCATCTGCCACGGAAAAAACCAGAGTGCCAAAGAATTGAAGTAGCAGCCCTTTTCGGAACATAAGTGTGTTTCAGTTTTTATTGAACCCTGAACTCAAGCTAAACTCTGTGAGAAATTGTTTGATAGTTTCTTTTAAAGGAAATCCTTTTTGTAATGTACAATTGCATTATTGACTTTGCATATAGATTAATATAAAGAACATGAAATGATGTAAGGGTACTAAAGGAGTAAAGAAGAAAGAAAAAAATATAAGGGAATTAATAATAGAATAAATCATAGGCGTAGTAGGATGAGAACGTGGTAACCTATATTATTATTCTATACAATGTGTTAACAGATGATAATATAGAGGATAAGATTCTAGATAATGTGTTAATGTGTAAAAGGAAGAAAATATTATATTTTATTGAGAAACCTTGAGAGAAAGGGGTAACCCTATCCTGTATCAGAACAAGGAAGTAACAAAGGTGCTCGTGTGTGAGGTTGTAATAAGCCTATTATTATTATTGTTGCTCTTAGATTATTTCTCCCTGATTGAGGGATTCCACTCCGTGATGGGTACTGCTACCAAGTATACAGGGTGGTTGTAATGTCTGGTGTTACTGTTGGTCGAGGAAATCTCTGACTATCCTACAGGTCTTCAGGATTGCGACTTTCTGGAGTTCCTTGTAGATGTTCTCTGGGAGACCTATTGCTGCTAGGCTAGGCTTACTCAAACCATTCAAAGCCTTAAACACCTCAATTAGATCACCTTGCAGGTGCCTAGTCTCTAGAAGCTCCAATTTGCAGAATTTTCTTGGTAACAGCAAACCATTGTTCCACTCACCAATCTCATTCCCTTCTCTGTACTCATTCCAGCAGTCCTACATTCTTCTTGAAATCTCCAGACCTGTACACGGTACTCAAGGTATGGCCTGACGGTTGCCTTTTACAAGGGACAATCACCTCCTTATCCCTGCTAGCAAAATTTCTGTATATCATTGACAAGACACCATGAGTTACTCTTGTAGCCTGTCTGCACTGCTCATAAAACTTCATATCTGACTGCATAATTATCCCCAGGTCCTTTTCATTCTCAACTATCCTGAGTGTAGTACCACACAGTCTGGGATTACTGCTACCCATATGCAGTACTTTACATTTGTCAAAGTTAAACTTCATTTTCCACCTCTCACAAGGGGAGGCTACGACGTGGTTCTTAGGGATTTCAATAATACCATTTGTGTGGATAAGTCTTGGTATGAACCTTTATTGAGCAAACGGAGAAAATGCACTTCTGAAACGTTTTTGAGAAAATCGAAGTTAAAAAATCCCAAGTGACTTATGAGTAAGTTTTACAGAACGTTTCACCGAAGACTGCATGGCATGGTGGCAGCGTGCCTGACTCGTGTTTGCAAGATCGCTGGTTTGAGTCTCGATGAGTGAACTTTTTTTTCAAATCAGAATGCAATTTTTACATAAAATAATTGTAAATCACATGGGTTTATACATTTTGTCTATTTTCTTTTAAAAATGTGCATTTTCCCTTTTTTAATCTGCTCGAAAATTTGATTTTGGAACAATTAGAGAATATATGTACATTTTATTTTATGTAATTTTGTAAAGCAATTTTAATTTACCTATTTGGTCTGTGTTGATGACGAACTCCTTGTCAAAATTTGGGATTATTGCCCACATCTGTTTAGGAAAGATTTCTGCTGCCGACAAAGTTTCCTCCATCGTGACGGTTTCTTTTTCTGTGACGTATTTCGTGATTTTTCTTTGTCAGAATTTATGCTGCTTTTTTAAATTTTTTAATCCATGAGTCAGATGCTTTGAAGTTAAAATTGTCGAACTGACTTGCAGCACTCAAAGCCCGTTATTACAAATTCCTGGTTGTTACTTGCTGATAATTTTCTCTGGCTTCCACGAAGTGATCATATGTCCAGGAGTTAGTGATGCCATAATTATCAATGGTCATTCCTCCACTTTTAATGTGTTCTTCCCACCTCTTCAAATGCCTGATATTTTTTAAGTGTGAGAATCCTTTTTCTGAAGATTTTGTAAACTCCACTTAGGATGTTCTTTAGCAATGTTGACGATCTTTACTTTATAATCCAGGGGAATGTATTCCATTTGTTTCATCTCCTTTTCATGTGGTACATACTTGTCAGAATCATCATCCTCAAGCTCGTGAAAAATACATTCTTCATCGAGTTCTTCAGTAGTTATAAATTTCCGTTGGCCTAACATTTCGACAGTAGAGTGATATATTTCTTTGCCAATTTACATAGTTTCTTCAGAAATTGTTGGAGATGATTCCAGTGTCACCAGGTCATATTCCACTAGCAGTTGTTAGTAATACACAATTACATCTTTCAAATGTAATTTCGACTCTTTAATGTGAATCGAATCACCATCACATTCACTTCCGACGTCAGTGAAGGACCAGGTATAGATTTCATGTTTAAAATGTCCACAGTTCAAGCCATACACGATCGTCCACCTTCTGCTTCAGTAGCTAGCAGCCAAACCTGCTTTGTCACTGAATAACGGGACTTTCCCTTCCCTTCTTATCCTTTGTTCTTTGTTGTCGCCTGCCTGCGATATCTGCTTCGAGGGTATAACATTATAAGGAGACATATAATACGTTGTTTTAAATTGCTCCAAACCATTTTATGGAAATGGATTTCAGGAAATTTTCAAATATGATACTGTATAAATTTTCTATTTTTTAAAAAGTACAAAAAATTTATTTTTCGTCATTTTTTTGAATTTATTTAAATCCTTAAATAGTCAAATTATTCATAATGTTCTTACATACCCCAATGTAAAAATCTTTAAATAAATTTATTTTTAATAGACAGCAATTCCAAAATCAAATTTTTAAGGCAGAGGGTAAAAAATGGAAAATGCACATTTTTAATAGAAAATAAATAAATAAAATGTATAAACCCATATGATTTACAATTATTTTATGTAAAAATTGCATTCTGATTAAAAAAAGTTCACTCATCGAGACTCGAACCAGCGATCTCACAAATATCAGGCAGGCACGATGTCACCATGCCATGCGGTCTTTGGTGAAACGTTCTGCAAAACTTATTCATAATTCGCTCGGGATTTTTAAACTCGATTTTCTCGAAAACGTTTGAAAAGCGCACTTTCTCCCTTTGCTCAATAAAGGCTCATACCAAGGCTTATCCACACAAACAGTATTTGTTGAAATCCCTGAGGACCACATCGTAACCTCCAGTTGTCAGCCCATCTGCTCAATTTTCTACATCCTGTTGCAGTAGTATACTATCATTACTGTCATTAACAACCCTTTCAACCTTTGTATTGTCTGCAAACTTAGACATTCACCCCTGATATACCTTCATCAATATCATTGATAAATACAGAAAACAACACTGGGTCCAAACACCCAACCCTTGGGGGCTCCATTAATAACATTAGTCCACGAAGAGCTGTGTCCATTGATTACCACTTTCTGTCTTCTCCCACTCAACCGTTCTTTTATCCATTTTAGCAACATGGATAAAAGAACTTCCCCCATACTGCTCCAATTTGTACAGTAGTCTTCCCTGTGCAACAGTATTAAAAGCTTTGATGAAATCCAAGTATATGATATCAAAATTATTTTTTGCATCCAGTTCTTTTGTGACCACATCATAGTATCCAATCAAATTTTTGAGAAAAGCCTTTCCCTTAACAAATTCATGCTGTGTCTGAACTATAACAGCATTCTTGTCTAGATGATCCTGCAGTGCTTCTTTAACTAGTGACTCCATTATTTTCCCTGTAACGGAAGTTAAATTAACAGGTCTGTAATTACTCGCGTCACCCTTTGATCCCTCTTCGAGAATTGGGGACACATTTGCACATCTCCAGTCCATGGTAACTTTCCCCAAGTCCAAGGAAGCTTTCATAATTAGGGTTAAGTGTCTGCTTACTTTCTTTGCTGCCTCCTTTAATATAACGGGATAGATCCCATCCATCCCAGGTGCCTCTTTTATGTTCAATTTCAACAATTTCTCCTCCGTTTTGCGCTCAGTTATTACAACATCATTTAACTCCTTGCTAGAGTTAGCATTAGTAGAGGCATATGATGCAAGAAAGCAAGCTTATGCAGCATCAACAAAAAAAAAAAAAAAACTCTCCCATTTCACCCCACCGTTCGGTCCAAATACCTGTCCAGCTTAGCCTTAAATTTATTTAGGCTATTAACTTCCACAACAAAGGATGGAAGTCTGTTCCACCAACCAACTACCCGCTGGAAAAAGGCAAACTTCTGCACATCTATCCTACATTTGTCTTTCCTCAGTTTGAATTTATACCCTCTCAGATGATTATTCTGAGCAAGTGGAAGAATCCTATCAGCATTGAGCATGCTGAAACCATCCAAGGCTTTATACACTTCAGCTGGTAGATAACTTTCATCAACCGGTGAAATACCACCACTTTGCTTATTGGAGGCTTGAAGTGGTGAAACCCATGTTTAGTCTCTAGAGCAAAGTTTCCGGCATCCCCCCCCCCTCCTCCCGCCATACTTCTCCTTCAACCCATGCACGGTACTAAGTACTATAGGTTTTGATACTTTTCGTGTTTGGGTTTTTCATAAAAAAAAAAAAAAAAAAAAAATCACCTCACAGGTGCTTGGTCTCCAGACACTGTAATTTGGAAAATTTAAGAGTTTCTTCGTAATAGCAACCCTTTGTTCCATTTACTAATCTTGTTGCCCTTCTCTGTACTCATTCCAATAGTTCTACATCCTTAAAATGAGGCCTCCAGACCTATATACAGTACTCAAGGTGTGGCCTTACCATTGCCTTATACAAGGGGATAATCACCTCCTTATCCCTGCTAGAAAAATTAATGTATATCATTGACAAGACACCATGAGCTACTCTTGCAGACCTTCTGCACTGCTCAGAAAACTTCATATCTGCCTGCACAATTACCCCCAGGTCCTTTTTGTTCTCTACCACTGTCAGTGTGGTACTAAAGAGTTGATACGTTACTCTGGGATTACTGCTTACCACATGTAGTACTTGACATTTGTCAACGTTAAACTTTGTTTGCCACCTCTCAGGCCATCTGCTCAACCTTTCTAGATCCTTGTTGCAGCAGCGTACTGTCATTAGTGTCCTTAACAACCCTGCCAACCTTCGTATCATCTGCAAACTTGGACATTAAGCTTGATATACCATCATCAGTATCATTTATAAATACAGAAAACAACAGTGGATCCAACACTGAAACCTGAGGGACTCCACTAATAACATTAGTCTACGATGAGCAGTGTCCATTGATTACCACACTCTGTCTTCCCCCACTCAACCATCCCTTTATCCATTGCTGCAGTTTACCTCCAATGCCACACTGCTCCAATTTGTTCAGCAGTCTTCCATGTGCAACAGTATCAAAAGCCTTTCTAAGATTCAAATATATGATATAAAAGTTATTCTGTGCATCCAGTTCCTTTGTGACCACATCATAGTATCCAATCAGATTGGTCAGGCAAGACGTTCCCTTAACAAAACCATGCTGTGTCCAAGCTATAACCGAAGTCTTGTCTAGATGATCCTGCAGTGGTTCTTTAACCAGTGCCTCCATTAATTTTCCTGGAACAGAAGTTAAACTCACAGGTCTATAATTACTTGTGTCAGCCTTTGATCCTCCTTTGTGAATTGGGGTCACATTTGCAAATCTCCAGTCCATGGGTACCTCCCATCAGTCCAAAGAATCTCTCATAATTTTGGCTAAGGGTTTGCTTACTTCCTTTGCTGCCTCCTTTAATATAACTGGATGGATCCCATCCACCCCAGGTGTCTTTCTTGTGTTTATCTTCAACAATTTCTCCTCTACTTTACTCTCAGTTATTACAAGATTCTCTAGCTCACTGCCAGAGTTTAACTCACCTCTGGCAGTCCCCTCCCTGAATAACTCCTCATATATGAATGTAGATGCAAAATACTATTTATTTGTTAGCCACCTGAGCAGGATCATCAACAATTGAACTATCAATATCCAGTGGACTAATCTGAATCATCCCTTTCCTTCTAGAGTTTAAATAGATAAAAAACTCTGTTGTTTTTCTTTGCATCCTTTGCCAAAGTAAAGTAAAGTAAACTTTACTTTACTTTGGCAAAGTAAAGTAAACTTTACTTTGGCAAAGGATGCAAAGAAAAACAACAAAGAGTTTTTTTGTTGTTTTAACCCAAAGTAAAGTTTACTTTACTTTGGCAAAGTAAAGTAAACTTTACTTTGGCAAAGGATGCAAAGAAAAACAACAAAGAGTTTTTTATCTATTTAAACTCTAGAAGGAAAGGGATGAATCAGATTAGTCCACTGGATATTGATAGTTCAATTGTTGATGATCCTGCTCAGGTGGCTAACAAATAAATAGTATTTTGCATCTACATTCATATATGAGGAGTTATTCAGGGAGGGGACTTGCCAAAGATTTCTCAAATCTGCCTTTGTCTGCTTAATCTCCTTTGTGACTTGGTTACAGACCATATTTATCTATCATACTTATATCTATCATAGGCTTCCATGTCATCCATTAATTTATATGTATCCCATGCATTTTTCTTCTCTGCCATATGTCTCATTAGTTTATCTGACATCCATTTAGGCCTAAACCTTGAACAATATTTCTTAGTTGGTATGTAAAGCCTAGTAGCTTCCAAGATAAATTCTTTGATTACTTCCCATTTTGAATTTGCTTTTGGTAACCTCATCAGTTAGTCCCAACTTATAGAATTTAAATACTGTCTCAGACCACTGTAGTCGCCTTTATGAAAACAAAAACCCTTTCCTGTACCCCTGATGGTAGTTACCTCTTTGAGTAAATCCCACTTCAGCACACTGTAATCACTGCCACCTGGTGGTTCCTTTATCTGCAGATTCTTAATGCATGAAAAATCACTACTGATAATCAGATCAAGAGTATTACTCCCTCTAGTTGCCTCCCGAACATGCTGATGGAGAAAACAATCATCCAGTAAATCCACAAAAGCTTTGCTAGTGTGTGAGTGACCAACCCACAAATTCCAGTCAATATCTGGAAAATTAAAATCCCTCATTATAAGACTCTCTGATTTACTGGCCCACTCTATTTCCCTGTACAGTTTCTTATTATACTCATCAGTCATTAGGCCTATAACACACTCCTACTCTCAATTTTGATCTCCCGGTGCTTATGTCACACCAAACTGACTCGACAGTGCACTGTCCAGTGAGGTCGATTGGCTTCACTTTCTTTAATTTTATGTGTTTCTTAACTAATAGCATAACCCCTCCTCCCTTCCTATCCTATCTATCCTTCCTGTACAGACTGTACTCCCCAAATTCCAGTTCTGCATTTCTTATAGCTGTGTGACACCACGTCTCTGATATCCCAAGAATATTTGCTTTCGATGTTTTAAGCAATCCCTCAAATTTATCAAATTTATTTACCAAACTCCTTGAATTGGTGTATGCAAGTATACATGCATCTGTTCCTATTCTTAGCTACCTTAACACAACTCATGTGTTTACTTGTACTGCAATGACTCCCAGCAGTCTCTGAAATACCCTGCATCTTGTTTTCCAGGCTGCTGCTCATTCCAATAGAAGCAGTGCAAGAATCACTTTCACCTCTGCCAGTGCCCACTGTTAATCTATTAGTCCTGTATCCCCACCCCAAGCTAGCAGTTTTCTGACCCACCTAACACTGCCTCAATAGCTTCAGCAAATATTCTTGCACCCTTTCTATTTAAGTGTATCCCATCCCTATAGAAGCAGTGTCTCCTGTTAACAAGTACAGACCAGGCTGAAAAAAATTTTACCCCTTGAGCCTTGCACAATCTTTCCAGGGCCGAATTGATCGACAAGGCTCTCATCATATACTCCCTCCTATCGTGTCTGGGCAGGATTGCAGACACTTTCAAATTCAACCCTAATTCACGGCTTTTTTTCAATAGTAGCCTGTACTTGTTAAGTAATTCTGCCGGTCTCCCACTCTTAATATCATTAGTGCCAAAGTGTACAACAATATCACCTTTTGTGCCCTTAAAAGATGATATCCGCTCTACAAAGTCATCAACCTTTGCCCCTGGCAAACATACCCTGATTCTGTTTCACCTATCCTTTTTACATACCATGTTCCCCGTTTCCCTGATAATAGAGTCACCAGCATTAGGGGTTGCTACTGTGTTGGATCAAGTGCAAGCTCTGGCGTTGATGTGGGCATCTGAGAGCTTGATGGGCCATCAATTTTGTCCTTCGAGCACATCCACCCTGTCCTTCAAGCTTTCATATAGGCCCATAACAACGCTGAGTTGTCGCCTGATTTCCTCACACTCCTTACATTGCGCACACACAAAGACATCCCCTTTGGCAATATCATGTCCCATACCTGATTGCTCCACAAACATCAAGCAAGCAGTGCATTTTAAAAGGCTGTGATTCAGAGGGCAACTGTCCCCCTCAGTTCTCCCTGAGCCACAGCACTCTATTTAGCTTGAACCTCTTGCTTTTCTGCTCTGAGTCATGATTTCGATTCAATTTCAGTACAAAATTATAACCCTAAGCATCCCAATGCAGTCAATAACACTATATATCTATATATTTTTTTTTTAGTATCGAGTATTATCTTCGAGTTCCGTTATATAACTTCCGTATCAAGTTATGTATTAATTAATTATGTTACGTTTGTAAAATCTAAGTCGTTATATGTACAAAGGGTACTAGGAAAGTTTTGCAATACAGCTTTGTTTATTTAATTTTTTCAAAGTAATTTCCTCTACATTCAATACACCTCTCCATCCTCCGAAACCAATCTTTAAACTAGTTCTGCCAAGTTTCACTAGGGAGTAAAGCACACTCGTTGTCCCAAGCCCGTAGAAGGTCCTCATCACTGGAAAACCGCCTCCCTTTTAGCTTCATTTTCACATGCGGGAACAGTGCAAAGTCGCAGGGAGCAAGGTCTGGACTGTAGGGAGGGTGCTCGAGAAGTTTCAGTCCTGTCGTGGTCAAATATTCGGTACAGGCTTTGGCGCGGTGAGCTGGAGCATTTTTGTGATGGAGGTACCAGGTGTCCATTCTTGACTTTGGCCGCAGGTTCTTCATAGATCCAATGACTTTAGGCAGGCATTGTTCAGTATACCACTTAGCTGTGACTGTGTTCTGCGTGTCCAAAACGACACGTTCCACAATTCCACTCGATTTGAAAAATACAGCTATCATTTTCTTCTTTACAGATTGGGATTTTCTGACAATTACGGGTGTGTCGTCATCATCAAAGACCCAAACTTTGCTTTGAGCCTTGGTCGGCAGATCGTAATAGTACAGCCAAGTCTCGTCACCTGTCACGATGTTGTTCACATACCGAGATTGTCCCTTATTAAACTTTTTTAACATCTCCCGGCACCAAGTCACACGTCGTGTCATCTGCTCTTCAGTCAGTTGATGCGGCACCCAGAGAGAACAAAGTTTCTTCGCGTGCAAATGATCTTGCAGAATCGAACGAATTGCTGGTGCATTTAGGCCCAAAGTATCCTCTATCTGTTGGTAGGTCACTCGCCTGTTTTCGTCAAGCATTTTCCTCACAGCAGTAACGTTTTCCTCCGTAACTGACGTTCGTGGCCTTCCCGGCCTCTCAGAATCCTCCAGAGTGAAATTTCCCCTTTGGAATTCTCTATACCACCTGAATATTGTTGTACGATGTGGACAATCATCATCTAGTGCAAGAGTCATTTCTTCTAAGCACTGGTCTATGGTTAAACCACGCACGAAATTATACCGCAAAACTGTCCTTATCTCATTTCGTGACCACGATGCCATCGCAAGCACTTTACACTGTCACTACTAATGAATAACTGAGCCCATCGACTTGGCGCGGCGGCTACTATGCACGTATGAACATGTTTCAACATGCAGCAACAAGCAGATTCCTGTGATTCATTGTTGCGTCATATTGCAAAACTTTCCTAGTACCCTTTGTATTTAGTTAAAAAGTACAATTTAATTGACAAAGAAGTTTAACAAGATTAATAAATTTTACCGATTAATTGAAAATATTATATACTATACTAAGCTAACGCTATCTAGTTCGGGAATATAACATTATATCGTATAACAATGGCGGCAAGTTATGAACAGTAAATCTGTGGACACTTAAGTATTAATTAACTTCCAAAATCTTGCTGTCTCAATAAGCTTCTGGCCTCCACTTCCAGACAGACTTCCTCATTTGTGAATGTAGATGTAAAATACTCATTCAGTTTGTCAGCTACCTCAGCAGATTCTGTTAGGGTAGCCAAGAATAGAAACAGGTGCAGGTATACTTGCGTGTACACCAATGCTAGGAGTTTAGTAAATAAATTTGATGAATTTGAGGTATTGCTCAAAACATCAAAGGCAGATATTGTTGGGATATCAGAGACGTGGTGTCACACAGATATAAGGGATGCAGAAATGCAATTTGGGGAGTACAACGTCTACAGAAAGGATAGACAGGATAGGAAGGGGGGAGGGGTTATGCTATTAGTTAAGAAACACATAAAAACCAAGGAAGTGAAGCCAGTCGACATCACTGGACAGTGCAGTGTTGAGTCAGTTTGGTGTGACATAAGCATTGGGAGATCAAAATTGAGAGTAGGAGTGTGCTATAGGCCTAATGACTCTGATGAGTATAATAAGGAACTGTACAGGGAAATAGAGTGGGCCAGTAAATCAGAGAGTCTTACAATGGGAGATTTTAATTTCCCAGATATTGACTGGAATTTGGGGGCTGGTTACTCACACACTAGCAGGGCTTTTGTGGATTTATTGGATGATTATTTTCTACATCAGCATGTTCGGGAGGCAACTAGAGGGAGTAATACTCTTGATTTGATTATCAGCAGTGATTCTTCATGCATTCAGAATCTGCAGATAAATGAACCACTAGGTGGCAGTGATCACAGTGTGCTGAAGTGGGATTTACTGAAAGAGGTAACTACCATTAGGGGTAAAGGGAAGGGTTATTGCTTCCGTAAAGGCGACTACGATGGACTGAGACAGTATTTAAATTCTATACAGTGGGACCAACTGATGATGTTACCAACAGCAAATTCAAAATGGGAAGCATTCAAAGAACTTATCTTGGAAGCTACTAGGCTTTACATACCAACTAAGAAATATTGTTCAAGGTTTAGGCCAAAATGGATGTCAGATGAACTAATGAGGCATATGGCAGAGAAGAAAAATGCATGGGATACTTACAAATTAACACATGACACAGAAGCCTATGATAGATACAAGTTGATATGCAACCAAGTTACAAAGGAGGCTAGGCAGGCGAAGGCAGATTACGAGAAATCCTTGGCAAGGGATGCAAAGAAAAACAGCAAAGAGTTCTTTACTTATGTAAACTCTAGAAGGAAGGGGATGAATCAGATTGGTCCACTTGATATTGATGGGTCAACTGTTGATGATCCTGGTCAGGTAGCTAACAAACTAAATGAATATTTTGCATCGACATTCACACATGAGGAGTTATTCAGCAAGGGGAATGCCAGAGGTGTATTCAACTCTAGCAGTAAGCTACAGAATCTTGAAATAACTGGGAGTAAAGTGGAGGAGAAACTGTTGAAGATAAACACAAGAAAGGCACCCGGGGTGGATGGGATCTATCCAGTTATATTAAAGGAGGCAGCAAAGGAAGTAAGCAAACCCTTAGCCATAATTATGAGAGCTTCCTTGGACTCAGGGGAGGTACCCATAGACTGGAAAAGTGCAAATGTGACCCCAATTCACAAAGGAGGATCAAAGGCTGACACAAGTAATTATAGACCTGTGAGCTTAACTTCTGTTCCAGGAAAATTAATGGAGGCACTGGTTAAAGAAGCACTGCAGGATCATTTAGACAAGACTTCAGTTATAGCTCAGACACAGCATGGTTTTGTTAAGGGGAAGTCTTGCCTGACCAACTTGATTGAATACTATGATGCAGTCACAAAAGAACTGGATGCAGGGAATAACTTTGATATTATATACTTGGATCTTAGAAAGGCTTTTGATACTGTTGCACATGGAAGACTGCTACACAAATTGGAGCAGTGTGACATTGGAGGCAAATTGCTGCTATGGATAAAGGGGTGGTTGAGGGGGAGAAGACAGAGAGTGGTAATCAATGGACACTGCTCATCGTGGACTAATGTTATTAGTGGAGTCCCTCAGGGCTCAGTGTTGGGTCCATTATTGTTTTCTGTATTTATAAATGATATTGATGATGGTATATCAAGCTTAATGTCCAAGTTTGCAGATGATACAAAGGTTGGCAGGGTTGTCAAGGACTGACACTATGCTGCTGCAACAGGATCTGGAAAGGTTGAGCAGATGGGCTGAGAGGTGGCAAATGAAGTTTAACATTGACAAATGTAAAGTACTACACATGGGAAAAAGCAACCCCAGAGCAACGTATCAACTCTGTGGTACTACACTGACAGTGGTAGAGAATGAAAGGGACTTGGGGGTGATTGTGCAGGCAGATATGAAGTTCTCTGAGCAGTGGAGACGGGCTGCAAGAGTAGCTCATGGAGTATTGTCAATGATATACAGGAATTTTTCCAGCAGGGATAAGGAGGTGATTATTCCATTGTATAAGGCAATGGTCAGGCCACACCTAGAGTACTGTATACAGGTCTGGAGGCCTCATTTCAAGAAGGATGTAGAGCTGCTGGAACGAGTACAGAGAAGGGCAACAAGATTAGTGAATGGAACAAAGGGGTGCTCTTACGAAGAAAGGCTTAAGTTTTGCAAATTACAGTGTCTGGAGACTAGGCACCAGCGAGGTGATCTGATAGAGGTGTATAAAGCCTTGAATGGTTTAAGCATGCTCAATGCTGATGGGATTCTTCCTCTAGCTCAGAAAAATCACCTGAGAGGGCATAAATTCAAATTGAGGAAAGACAGATGTAGGATAGACGTGCGGAAATTTGCCTTTAGCCAGCGGGTGGTTGGTTGGTGGAACAGACTGCCATCCCTTGTTGTGGAGGTTGATAGCCTAAATAAGTTTAAGGCTCAGCTGGACAGGTATTTTGAACGAACAGAGGGGTGAAGTGGAAGTGGGTTTTTTTTTTTTTTTTTTGGCTGATGCTGCATAAGCTTGCTTTCTTGCATCAAATGCCTCTACTAATGATTCATCAACAATCGAATTGTCAATATCAAGTGGACCAATCTGATTCATCCCCTTCCTTCTAGAGTTTACATAAGTAAAGAAGTCTTTGTTTTTCTTTGCATCATTTACCAATGATTTTTCGTAATCAGTCTTTGCTTGCCTAACCTCCTTTGTGACATAATTACAGACTTACTTATATCTGCCATAGGCTTCTGTGTCACCTGGTAATTTATATACATCCCTTGTATTTTTCTTCTCTACCACGAGTCTCATTAGTTCATCTGCCTTCCTTTTAGGCCTCAATCTTGAACAGTGTTTCTTATTTGAGACAGAAAGCTTAGTAGCTTCCAAGATTAATTCCTTGAATGCTTCCCAATTAGAATTTGCTGTAGATAGCATTAGCATTAGTAGAGGCATACGATGCAAGAAAGCAAGCTTATGCAGGTTCAATCAAAATTAAAAACCTCCCATTTGTTCCAAATGCCTGTCCATCTCAGCCTTAAATTTATTTAGGCTATCAACTTCCAAAACAAAAGATGGAAATCTGTTCCACCAATCAACTACCCGCTGGCTAAAGGCAAATTTCCGCACATCTATTCTACAATTGTCTTTCCTCAATTTGAATCTATGCCCCCTCAGGTTCTTAATTTGAGCAAGAGGAAGAATCCGATCAGCATTCAGCTTGCTCAACCCATTCAAGGCCTTATACACCTCAGTCAAATCACCTCGCATGTGCCTACTCTCCAGGTGCTGAAATTTGCAGAACTTAAGACTTTCTTGGTAAGAGCACCCCTTTGTTCCCCTCACCAATCTTGTTACCCTTCTTTGTACTCGTTCTACATCCTTCCTAAAATGAGGCCTCCAGACCTATACACAGTACTCAAGGTGTGGCCTGACCATTGCCTTGAGCAATGGGATAATGACCTCCCTGTCCCTGCTAGCAAAATTCCTATATATCATTGACAAGACTCCAAGACCTGCCCTGGCAACCCATCTGCACTGCTCAACGAACTTCATATCTTACTGCACAATTACCCTCAGGTCTTTTTCACTTTCCATTTCCCTGAGTGTAGTACCATACTGTTGGTATGTTTCTCTTCGGTTATTGCTACCCATATGCAGTACTTTGCATTTGTCAATGTTAAACTTGAGTTGCCATTTCTCAGCTCATTTGCCCAACTTATCTAGATCCAGTTAAATTAGCATACTGTCTTTACTGTCATTAAAAACCCTGCCAAACTTTGTATCATCGGCAAACTTGGACATTAAGCCTGATATACCTTCAATATCATTGATGAATACAACTTACCCTTAATGCCATTACCACTCCAATTTGTACAGCAATCTTCCATGTGCAACAGTATCAAAAGCTTTCCTGAAATCCAAGTACAGTATATGATATCAAAATTATTTTTTGCATCCAGTTCCTTTGTGACTACATCATAGTATCCAACCAGATTGGTCAAATAAGAGCTCCCCTTAACAAACCCATGCTGTGTCTTAACTATTACTGCAGTCTTATCTAGATGATCCTGCAATGCTTCTCTAACCAGTGACTCCATTATTTTCCCCGGAACACAAGTTAAACTAACAGGTCTAGAGTTACTTGCATCAACTTTTGAACCCCCTTTGTGAATTGATTATACACTTGCACCCCTCCCATGGGAACCTCCCCTGAGTCCAAGGAAGCTCTCCTAATTATGGCTAACAGCTTGCTTCCTTTAATATAACTGGATAGATCCCATCCACCACAAGTGCCTGGCACCTCTGTAGCCAGGTGGGCAGGCGCAGCAGTGTGTAGCACACGCTTCTTGATTAGATCATGGTTCGAGCCCGTGACCACCAAATACGGAGGATGCAGAAAGGTCAGTTAATGACCACCGCATATCCCCAGAGCAATATGGCCTTAGTTGCTAATGCTCCTAAAAAAAAAAAACCAAAACCAGACTGCAAGTGCCTTCTTTATGTTTAACTTCAAATATTTCTCCTCCACTTTACTCTCAGTTATTACAAAATCACCTAGCTCCCTGTTAGAGTTTGATGAACTTCTAGCATTCCCCTCCTTAAATAACTAGTTATGCATGAATGTAGATGCAAAATACTCATTCAGTTTATCAGCTGCCTGAGCATGATCATCAATAGTCAAACCCATCTATGTTAGGTGGTCCAATCTGAGTCAACCCTTTCCTTCTAGAGTTCCCATAAGTAAAGAACTCTTTGCTGTTTTTCTTTGCATCCTTTGCCAAAGATTTTTCATAATCTGCCTTCACCTGCCTATCCTCCTTTGTGACTTGATTACATGGGCTTCTGTGTCACCTGACAGGGCATCTACCTACTCTTCAAACTCTCTTAGATGCCCATCAGAATGATGAGTTGGCACCTAACTTCTTCATATTCTCTGTACCTAGCACACACAAAGACATCCTCCATGGCTATATCATGTCCTGTTCGAGAGAGATCCACAAGCATGTCGCATTTTGCACATTTTTTTAGACTGTGATGCATTGGGGAATCACCCCCTTCGGTTCCCCCGAGTCACAGCACTCCTGCTACTTTGTGCTCTAGTCTGGGGCATGATTTAAATTTAAATACGATTTAATTAATTAACAATGAAATATTCTTTCATTGTTAATTAATAAAATATTTTTTATTAATAAAATTACTTGAGACATTCAACTGAACTTTATTAAAATAAATATACAAAAATAAGTAACTTAAAAATAAATGAAGGGTGAATAAAGACAGTATACTAAAAGTGAAAACAGTATACCTATAGGGAAAAAGAAATCCAAAGAAGAAAAAATTAGTCAAGAAACACTTGTCATGATGAACCGAAGACGACAAATGAAGAGGAAGAAAAACACTGACAGGGAGAAAATTGAGTATACTGAGTTATGCAAAGCCATTAGAAAGAGACTCAAAGAGGAGATAAGAAGATTTAACACAAGAAAAGTAGAACAAGCATTAAGGGAAAACAAAGGATTTAAATCAACAGCCATGAGCAGTAATACAGAAAGACAAATGATACTGAAACTGAAGAATAGCGATGGTGTACTTATAAACAGCAGAGAAGGCATAATTCAAATAGCAGAAGACTACTATAGAGAATTATACAAGGAGCGAGGGAATGATACCAGCAGTGGGGAAGATGGATTGCAAAGTAGCAACACATACGACATACCCGGTATTCTTCCTGATGAGGTAGAACATGCATTGAAGAAAATGAAGAATCGGAAAGCCCCGGGGGAAGATGAAGTTACTGTAGAGTTGTTAAAATTGGGAGGAAGAGACATACACAAAAACTGGCAAGGCTCTTCACAAAGTGCATTAGAAAAGGTGTGATGCCTAAGCAGTGGAATAATGCAATCATAGTTTTGCTGCATAAGAAAGGAGATAAATCAGAAATTGGAAATTATAGACCAATTAGCTTGTTATCCCATATCTACAAGTTGTTCACAAGGGTCATTACTAACAGATTAGAAAGAATACTTGATGAGAATCAACCGAAAGAGCAAGCTGGCTTTAGGACAGGATTCTCAACTATGGATCACCTTCACGTAATATCACAGCTAATGGAGAAAGCAAATGAATATAAAACACCATTATGCCTGGCATTTGTGGATTATGAAAAGGCATTTGACTCCATACAGCATAAGGCAATGTTTAGAGCACTGGAAAGACAAGGCATAGATACCCCATATATTATGATTTTGAAGAAAATATATGAGAATGCTACCTCCTTTATTAGACTAGACAAAGACAGTAGGAAATTTAAAATTGAGAAATGAGTTCGACAAGGAGACACGATATCTCCGAAGCTGTTTACTGCTGCTCTTGAGGAAGCTTTCAGAAGATTAGACTGGTCGCAGAAAGGAGTCAATGTGAACGGAGAGTACCTAAACCATTTACGATTTGCGGATGACATTGTGGTCATAAACCTTGAAACGGTGCTGTCTGGGAGGCGGTACCCACCAAGAATAAGTATTAATAGACTTTTCTGTTAATGAAGCGTTGCTTATTCAAGGTAGTGCAATTCATGGTAACTCGTGAAGGATGATCACAATATGAGATACAGATGAAATGATGCCTGTTATACTGGTACTACTTTTGTAGTTTTCTCTTTAAGGGCTATCTATGCTGTATTTACACCAATATTAAATAGATAATTTCAAGCTCTTATGATATTATTCCTAGTTGCAATTAGTTTTTATTTAAATAACTATACATTTTTAAACATAGATGTATTAAAGGTGCCCCATAAATGTTATACAGGGTGTCTCAATACATGGCATAACTTCAGGAATGAGTTCCTCATATGTAGACAATAAAAATATTTTATATCAACATAGTTCCGGAAATGCTTGGTTCCCGAGTTATTAACCGGAATGTCTTATCTCCCGCAGGTGATTTCCTTCATCACAAAGTACTGACAGAATCTGTTGGTTTTCCATTCCGACCATGTACTCAAATCAGGAGCAAGCAGATATGCACTTTATGTACTGTTTGGCGGACGGCAATGCTCTGGAGGCTCGTCGTTCGTACCACGAAAGGTTCCCAGAACGAAGATGTTCAGACAGGAAAATGTTTGATGGTATCCATTGCCACCTTTGTGAACATGGGACCTTTACACCTCGTGCTGACGACAGAGGATGACCATGATCTACGACTCCTGAAGTAGAGGAGGAGATTTTAGATGTTGTGCATGCCACTCCTAAAATCAGCACATGCAGAATAGCAATGAAACTGGCTGTTCAACATTCGACTATTTGGAGAGTGTTGCGAGAACACCAACTGTATCCTTACCATCTGCAACGGGTACGGACCTTGTCACCAGCAGATCAGCAGATTACCCTGCACGAGTAACGTTTTGCCAGTGGTATTCAGGCAGAAGGTGGACATTTTGAACAATTACTATAAGGTGATGTGAACAGTTAAGTGTCATAGACAGACCTTCAAAACTCGGAAACCAAGCATTTCCGGAACTATGTTGATATAAAATATTTTTATTGTCTACATATGAGGAACTCATTCCTGAAGTTATGCTGTGTATTTTTGAGACACCCTGTATATGTATAATTCTAAGGCACTAAATTAAGAACAAATTGTTTCTAATCTTGGTTGGGAATATCAATATAATATTTACCTGTTTGATAGTATAAACCAGAGCTATGATGCTCAATACATTCTACTTTGATTTCAATATTTGTAGAAGAATAAGAGAACTTTACCTCAATATAATACGTAGAGCACTTCCATATGATACTCTCCAGAAATCAAAACGAATATAACATTAACGCAAAATGATTACAGTAAAAAATAAATTGAAAACAATTAAAAAAATTTAAAAAGTTTAATGTAAATTTTGAAAAACAATTTTTCCTTCCTGAAGCTGACAGAGCTTTTTAACCATATGTCGTGATCACAGGAATGGAAATTACAGAGTACGTGTGAACATGAATCTAAAATAGAGATTATTTGTCTTCACGCATGCACGTAAAAGACCACGAATTTAAGATTAGATGTGGGCAGCGAACATTAATAGTTCTTATGTAATTTAATTTCGACGATTTCTGCAATTAATGGTCTCCTATAATTATGTTGGACACTAAGTATTTGGCCCTGAATAAAAATGTATGTTTTTTGTTAATAGCATGAAAGGCTAATTCTGACGCTGCTGAACGAGAAGTACAAACTGAGGACACATGCTGTTTTACTCTAAAATTCAGCAGAAACTGCATCAATCTGTAAGATGATGCAGTTTCTGCTGCAGTTTCAGACTGTAAGATGTCATTTATTTGTGTTGCAAAAGAGGAAAGGACTGAGTGATTGTCCATTATAACATGTAATTTCCGTATTGGTCTGGCCACAACTTTAATTCAGTATCTTTAAATAATATGTTAAGCGTTTTGTGCCACTCTTCAACGTATGGAACAGAAATAAAGTTTGTTGTTACTATTGTTGGTTGGTGTAGTTTTTGTATCCTATCCTTAGCTTCTATCTTAATTCGGTTTATTGTAGCAATGGGGTAACCCCTGTTTAAGAATCTGCTGGTTAATATCTGTATTTCCAAGTCTAAAGCAGATTCCATCATTGATGGAATCTGCTTTAAAAGATAATAGCCCTTTTGTAGGTGAATGAGTGATAGCTATTATAATGCAGAAGCATACCGGTGTTTGTTAGTTTATGATAGATGTTAAATTGGATTTTATTCACATCCTGAGTAAGCGTGAAATTTAGAAAATTTAATGACTTAGTATCCCTATTTTCCCTTTCCAATGTAAAATTGAATCTTGGATGAATATTATTAAACAAGTGTAAAATGTCTTGAATAGCGCTACTATCAGTAATAATAACAACAACATCGTCTATATACCTCCCATAGTACGTGATATGGGGTAGAAAAGGGATCAAATGTATATGCTCATTCATTGAGAGATAGACCTCCGATATTAAGCTACTTAGACTCGGTACCATTGGCAAACCAAAAATTTGTTTGTATACTTTGTCTCAAAAAGTGATATAGTTGGCTTCAACTAAGAGTTTAATTAAGTGAAAAATTTCTTTAATAGGAAGCTTCGTATAATTAATCAATATATAGTTATTATTTAACATATCCCAAAGAATATCTAAGGTGTATTCAATGTTAACATTTGTATATAACGAAGTAACATCCATTGAGAATAAATTATCATTATTGCCGAGTTTGCAGTCCTTAAGGTTATTAAATAATGTATTGTAGTTTTTTTTTATCCCAAATTGTATCGCCTGTCTAAAGGGTTTTGTAATACTATATACATGTGTGGCTAAGGGTGAAAATCTTGAGTTTCTGTAAGAAACAATGGGAATAGGAAATCCAGTTTTATCTTTTTTTTTTTTTTTTTTATGAAAAACCCCAAACACAAGTGATATTATAACCTGTAGTATGGGTTGGAGATTGAGAAGACAAACGAAGATATTTGTTGACATTAAGACTTGAACTTCTGTAGACTGTAATTTTCAGGAAATACATATGAAGGAAGATTGTTCCAGAAAACAGCAGTTGATGGAATAAAAGAGGAAGATGAAAAGTTAGTTCTGTGAGTTTTGAAGTTGGACAGTAAATGGCTGTTGACTGGTGGCGGCACATGTTTGAACTGTTTTGAAAGAGAAAGCAGGAATTATAGAAGCCAATTCAGAAGAACGGTGCCCATGGAAGTAGCTGTAGAAAAGGCATGCAGCAGAAACAGTACATCTATGAGACAGAAAGTGGAGAGACTCTGTTAGAGATTATTCATTAATTAATCTAACTGTCCTCTTCTGAATGGAGTCTAGAAGCTTGAGAGAGGTTTTGGGGGCACCGCCCCAGTTGTGGGAACAATATTCCATGGTATGGTAGATTTGCGATTTGTACAGAGTGAACAACTGTTTGGAAGAAAAGTAATGCCGTGAGCAAAAGACAAAACCAAGCTTTTTAGATGGCGAGGAAGCAATATTTGTAATGTGCTTGTGCCAAGAGAGATTAGAAGTCAGGGTAATCTCCAAAAGAGAAATATCATCTTGCCTAGAAATCAGAATGTCACCAAAGATAAGCATAGGAGTAGAAGAATCCTTTTTGCGAGATATAAGACAGTACTGAGTTTTAGAAGGATTGAAATCAACTCAGTTGTCTTTGTCCGACTGTAGAATTACCTGGAGATTGGCATTTAAGGAATTGGTAGCAGATATTTGACAAGTTGAAGCTGTTTGTGCAGGGCAAGGTTACCCAAACTGGAAGATGGAAAGAAATGTGCTATCATCAGCAAAACTATGGTTAGATTTCCAGTCAATGGAAAGTCATTAATATACAAGAGGAAAAGAGTGGGGGAAAGAACTGAACCTTGGGTGACACCAGCATTAGGGGAGAAGTTAAAAGACAGAGAGCCATCTACCGTCACCCTCAGTGAGCGGTCAGAGAGAAAACTGGATAACCAATTACAAAAAACAGTTTGCAAACCATAAGGTGGAAGGTTGTTTAGAAGACCTTTATGCCAAACACAATTGAAAGCCTTTGAGATGTCAAGAGCAACTGCTTGTGTTTCAATGAACTTTTCCATTGAATCGAATTTGTCCATAAATGGGTAACATAAGCCAGAATATCATCAGTAGATCGACACTAATGGAATCCATACTGGCGATCGTTGATCAGACAGAAGGTTTCTAGGTAGTTTAAGATTTGACAGTTAAGTGATTTCTCCATTACTTTAGAAAGAGTAGAAGTAATTGCAATGGGACGATAATTGGATGGGAGAGATTTGTCACCCCTTTTAGAACTGGCTGGATATGAGCAAATTTCCAAGCAGAAGGAAAAACAGCTTTGAAATAAGAAAGTGAAAAAAGGTGGCAAAGAACAGGAGTAAGTTCAGGAGCACAACCACGGGAGGCATTGAATGGAGCGTGATGGGAATAATGGGTGGTGTTTTATCAAGATCATTAATACATGAGTTGGAGGGAAAATGGGACGCTAGCAGGTCAGCTTTATACTTGGCTAAAGTGACAATAGAACCTTCTGGTTTTGACAGAGGTGGGAGTGGAGATGGGCAAAAGTTGCAGCCAATAGCTTTGGCAAGAGACCAGAATGCTCAGCTACCATTAGGGCAAGAGGCACATTTTCTACTCTTAACCTGATCAAAATCTAGTTTGGACTGATTAATAACTGCTTTACAATTGTTGCTAGCTTTGGTGTAGGCAGAAATTGAAACTGAAAAATTGGAAACAAACCAATTATGATATGCAGCATTCTTCTCTTGAACAGCCTTATCATTCCATTCCTACAAGAATAATTTTACTGACACGATCTGAGAAAACTGTCAGAAAAGTGCAGGAATGTTGTATGTTCTGGCTTTTAGTTTCTTTAACTGAGACATAGTGCTGTAGTCATTTTTTTGATACGTTGTTAATGTTTTATTGTACTGATTGACCAAATTGGTAAATGGTATCGGGCCTACTTCAAGATAAGTGAAGGTATCTGATATAATTGAATCTAACTTATTTATATAATCAGTTTTATTGAGTATTACAACTGTATCTTCTTTACTTGCTCTCTAAATAATAATGTCTTTATTTTCCTGAAGTTCACATAAAGCTGAACTTTCATGTGTATACAATTTAGGAAGTCCCATGTCTTTTATGTTCTTCACACCAACTGTACTCTGATCAGAACATGTTGATTATGAATCTGCACATAACAAATGTACATGCCTAGCTCTGTGTGAATGTCTGCAGCCAGTACCACTTGTCTACAGCTCTACACCATAAAAATGTTTGCTGCTTAATTTTTTGAAATATAAATCACTTTATAATGAATTCACATTAGCCTGGGGTGATAGTGAGGTCACTAAGCAGAGGTTACCTGTACAATGAAATTATAGTATCTTCTGATTATTTCTGCTATTGGCATCATGTTGTACTGGGTGTGTTTTGGAACTTTCTTCTTCTTCCTGTGCCTTGTGTGGTCCCCTGGATGTTTTGGAAATGGTGTTTTTTATTCAGATGTTTTATGAATTTTGAGTGTAACATGCTGTTTACTATTAGTTGATGCTCTTAAACAACGAATCATAAATTCTTCTTTGAATTTTTCTTCTCAAAAAAAAAAAAAAAAACCTGTTGAGAGAACAATTGGATTGTGAGATATGAAAAATCTCACAATCCCTATTTCTTTTTCCTGCAGTATTGTACATCTTTTATATGCTTTTCCATTATTTTGTTTATAAGATTTTGTTTTATAAGATTCTTCTGCATAGGAGGAATTGCAAGAGAACGGTGAAAAATATATGGAGCCTCCAGAATTAAGTAGGGGGTTACTGCTTCTTAGAGAAAAGGGTGGTGATCCTTTGTAATAGGTCTGGATGTTGTGAGATCTGACTTCTTTAATTATGGCACTACTGCTATTGTTGTGTATAATTGAGTGGAGTGATCATGCTTGTCTCTCATCTAGTTACATTAGATATAGCATTCAGTGCCATACAATTTTTTGTTTCCGTTGATTTTCAGTTTTACCCATTGAGTTTAGCATGTTTCACATTAAATTAGCTTTAAACTTCAACTATTCACCATAATTGCATAATAATTGATTTCTTTACTTTATTTACCCTCTGTAGGCCTTAAGATGGGTCAGCGTTTTAAAACTATTTTAAGTGTGTATATTGTGGTGCAAAAGCATTTTAATAAATATCTTAAATGAGTTTCACCTGGTATAACAGTGTATATTTAATTATCATGTATTAATACTCATTATTTCCAGTTACTTTGGCAATGTGCACGTGTGTGTGTGTCTGGTACCTTGCCGACTGGGCTAGCCGGGTGGGTAAAGTGCCTGCCTGGCAACCCAAAGGTCACGGGTTCGAATCCCGCCTCGGGCTTGGATCAAAGTACTGCAAAAACCTTGGGAGGTGCATTATGGCCACAGAAGCTGATGCGCCAACAACTACCAAAAAAAAAGTGTCTGGTACCAATGAATACAACAAAATTGTGCCACGATTTTCTCCTAGCTTCAACTTACAAGATCTCATGAACATCTCGAATAATTAAAACAATAAATAAATAAAAAATTCACCTGCTTAACGTAAGAACTACACAAACAATACCTTTACCAGAATTCTTATTAGAACTTTAGAATTATAACTATTATTGATTGCATTCATTGTACATTACAGCATGTTTCTCTGACAACATAAATACAAACTTGTAATAAGTTACGTAATAGGAAAGAAGTTGTTGACTCCTGAAATTGGCACTAATATACACCTCAATCAGATCACCTCGCAGGTGCCTAGTCTCCAGACACTGTAATTTGCATAACTTAAGCCTTTCTTCGTAAGAGCAAGTTGAGTGTGTATGTTATACAATTTCCCATCAAATGGTGATTGTCCTTTCTTTCATAAGAAGATGGTCAGTAGCACTAATTATCTGGATGCTTTAGCTATTTTCTATATACTGCAGGTGGAACAGCTACAACCAAATGTTAATTTTTGTAGAATGACAGTCAGTCCTCTATATTAGAGTTAGAGAATACGTAGATAGTACATTTCCAGGCTGGTTGGTGGATTGGATGAGGAAGGCTCATTTCTTGACCTCCCCACTCTTCAAATATACCTCCTTTGAATTTTTTTCTTCTTGGATTACATTAACGAAGAAATGTATTGCACTAAGGTTCAACCCTTTATACATATGAAGAGTGCAGTTACTTCCGTGAAACTATAGATACTGGGCAACAGGCAGCATGAAATTGAATATTGTTTTACTCTTCTCTGAGCTGCAAATGAAGCCCATGTGGAAACATTATTAATGTTTATATGAGAACCTTTTGAGTTCTTTTAATTAAAATAAACTGTTTCTCTTTCTCTTTGTCATAAAAAGAAAAGAATACTTTTCTTTTTATGACAGTTTGTAATGCAGTGAAATAATATATATGCCTACCCTGTATATTTTATTATATTTGATATTTGCTTAACTATAAAATAAACAGTTCTTTCAAGTGTAATTCGGTGGGAAGCATGTACTTTAATGCTGTATTTGTATTTGTTTTATTCAGTTATGTCTTTTGGATCGGAGATCTGAATTTTCGACTTGAAGATTTCACAACTGGTCAGATCTTGTCTTTAATAAAGAACAAAAATTTGAAAAAACTGCTTTCTAAAGATCAGGTGAATATTTAAGTGTTCTGTAAGCATTAATTTGAGAGTACAACAGTTTGCCATTACCTTAGCCATTTCCTATTAAATTATACATGAAATGAGCATTTTGTAGTTTACCATTTTGCTTTTAATTTTTGAAGAATGAAAACTTGTTTATGCAATAACCTTTCTATGATTTAATCATACTATTTTGACTCAGTAATAATCTTGGACAACCAAAATAACATAATCTCTTGGGATGTTCAGAGTATATCTTTAGAAAAAGTTTGTCTTTATCTTTTTTTTTTTTTTGAGGCAAAAAAATTCATATCAGTGTTTATATTCTATGATATATTTTTAAACTTTGGTTTGATAAAAAGACTTAATTTAATATGTATATCAAGAAGTTTATTGCTTAGATAACCAGTGATACTTACTAATCGAAAAAAAGTTTTGTGTTGGAATTTGGGAGCAACAGTCTGAATGGAACCTGAACAGTGTCTATTGTTTAGGTTCAGCACTGCAGACATGCACAGAGGACTGAATGTTTGCAGTGCCACCTTTGGACTTTCACTTGTATGTCTAAAGTGCTAGTAGAACTGATGTTCTGGTCAACCTATAAGCTGTGTGGGCAGAACTGCAACAAATCTACTTGATCCACACCAAAATCTTTTCTCATTACCAGAGTAATACTACTAGCTTGTACTAAAGGTCAGAAGTGGTCAGTGTTGTATTTGGACTCCAGAATGAAATTCTGGCTTTCCCTTTCCTCAGCCAAACCCATCTGTCATATGGTGTTTGAGTGATATGTCTTTAGAGGATATGAAGATCACGAGAACATGATATGTAATACATTGATTTTGAGGTTGCATCTTCAAACAGATATAGCTCAGTTTCTAGTTAGACAAGGAATAATATCACTGTCACTGCTTTGCCAGTGATTGAAGGGAATAAGAGTGGTGTTGCACAGTGCTGTAGTTGTAAAATTAGTAGAAGGTATACTCTACGAATTTTACGAAAAGCAGAGAGTATATTGTGCATTTCAGGCTTATTAATTGAATGCCAGAGGATATATGGCATATAGCTGTGTGTGTGTGTGTGTGTGTGTGTGTGTGTGCGTGTGTGTGTGTGTGTGTGTGTGTGTGTGTGTGTGTGTGTGTGTGTGTGTGTGTGTGTGTGTGTACACCAACACGAACAGCATATATATTTAAAATAATAAAACTATAAATATTGCCTAAGAATCAAATTCCAATAATTTTCGGTAAATATTTTAATAATATTTGTTTTTTCAAGTTTTTCAAAAACCAGAAGGTATATGCTATTCAACTAAAAAAAAATCCAGAGGGTATATGGCATATACCTGCATATACCCACCACTACAGCCCTGGTGTTACATCAACGAGACAACATTTTGTTAAAAAGTTATATATATGAGGGGCATTTTAAAATTTCTTGGCCTGAATATGAAGGATTTATTTGAGGGGGCTGGTAACGTGTTACTTTTCAACTCGGTCCCCTTTGGAATCAATACGCATTTGTGCTTCCATTGCTGCAATTCGTTGATTCTAGCTATGAAGAAAGTTTTCTCTTGGGCCTCCAAGAATGTAGCCACTGCAGCAGTAATGTCACTATCGGTGAGAAAATAGACCAGCCAGGTATTTTTTTCAAATTAGAAAATACAGTCAGTTCTGCTATAACGTGCATTTTCGCAACACGAATTTTCTCCAACGTGATTGATATATTAGGGAACAATGCGGGTATAACATGATTTTCGCATTGGCTCATGCGCGATTTCGTCTGTAACACCAGGTGAACGTAAAACCCAGCACCAAGCTGAACATAGTGACCTGCACAGCAGTATATACAAGTTTAAATTTAAAACGTTAAATGCATGAGAGCTATATTTTGCATTTACTGTAATTGTGTTGGTTGGAGAAATTGTTATCAAACTTATCATTCGCTGTATTCACAAGATTTTCTGTTCAAACAGAAATTTTGTGAGACAGGATAGTGTGAGCAGAGGAGCACATTTCTGGAGGTCACTACCATAAAATTAAAAACAATTTGCAGTTCCCAGTTTATTGGTCTTTTCAGTTAGTGCAGTCTAATTATAAATGGGTAGTAAACTTGATCTTATTGCATTTGTAATAATACCGATAACTGGAATTCTGTTGGTTTTTACATAATGGTGAGGCCAACCAGGCTAGCCGGGTGGGTAAAGTGCCTGCCTGGCAACCCAAAGGTCGCGGGTTCGATTCCCGCCTCGGGCTTGGATCAAAGTGCTGAAAAAAAAAAAAACCTTGGGAGGTGCATTATGGCCACAGAAGCCGATGCGCCAACAACTACCAAAAAAAAAAAAAAAAAAAAAAAAAAAAAAAAACATAATGGTGAGATGTGTTCCCCCTTCCTCTTCAATCATGTAAAAAAATTAAATAAACTTTCAGAATCTTCTCTTTTGTTCGTGCCATGTTCATCGTTATTGATTGCTCATCTTTTTTACTGTTTTAAATTTTACAATCCAAAAAAAAGAAAAAGGAAAATGTCGGTGAGCAGAAATATCAAACAAACAAACTTCATATCTTGTCAAGGTAAAGTGCTATATTTACTGTAATATTTATTTATTTATTAGAAATTTAAGATGTTTAAACCTCTGTTAGCAATATTATTGTGTTTCTAACTCTTTTTTACTGTTTTACTTACCAGACTGAACATTTTTTTTTAATGCTCTGCCCCTATCCCTATTTTCCTCATAAGTTCTGTTGTTTTTAATGTGTGAAATACCATACTGCGGAGGTTTTTAGGAACACATGTACTGCATTATAGGTGAAAGTCCAATGGTGCTAGATCTGGTGAATATAGAGGATGGTCTGAGATTTCATAGCTGCCCTCATGCAGTGCAGTGCAGCGCAGCACAGCTATGGCAATAACAGACCTGTGAGCAGACACATTATCCTGGTAGAACAAGAATCCTTTGCTCAGGATTTGATGTTTTTTTGCACAGACACCTCAAAAGTTTTACATAATATGCCTCAGTGACTTTCTCACCTTTGTGAAGATAATCCACTTATAACACTCCATCAGCATCCCAAAGAACTGGTGCCATCTTCTTGCAAGCAGAAGGAATCAGCTTAGCTTTCTTTGGATGGGGACAAGAGCTCTGTTTCCAGTGTTTGGGCTGCTTTTTTGTCTCTGATTGAAAGTGATGGATCTGTCTCATGCATTGTCACAAGCCTTGCAAGGAAATTTCTGGATTTGCTTGAAAATGATGAAAATGTTCACTTGACTTTAAAACTGTTGTGTGTTTTTGATCTGCTCTCAACAACTTATAGATTCATCTTGCTAACACCATTTTCATAGTGCATTTTCTGTTATTATGTGGTATACATGTTCAGATAAGATGCCCAAGATGCTGGCAATGTACCGAACTGTCAATCATCAACAGATAGTGCACACTCTCAACAGCTTCTGGAATGATGCTGGAGCTTTTATATTTGCCTGTTGCATGTCTTCCACAATGTGGGTCATCTTTCAGGCTCTCCCTCCCTCATTTAAATTCTTCTGCCCACTTCTTAACCATGGAATAGAAAGGGGCATCCTCCTCCAATCTTGTAACCATATCCTCCTGAAGTGCCTTTGGCTTTAGTCCCTTTTCCCATAAATACTGGATGACTGCATTGTGACTGATTTGTCCATCTTTCCTCATATACACAACTTTGTTGATTTTAGAACCCTTAATTAAAAAAAGATGTTGATACTGCATGAAACTTAGTGAGTTACTATTATACATTAACCACAGAAGTTTTTAACACTGTACCACTACCCTTTCCTACTCAGGCCACAAACTTTTCAACCCCCCCCCCTTGTACTTTGCTTGTGTGTTTAAAATATCTTAAAATTAGCATTAATATAAGAATGGCTAACTGATAGTAACAGGTAGACTTTTTGTATCTGCACAAAAGAAAAGAAGCACGCACATGCACACACACACACATACACACACACACACACACACACACACACAAACACTTTCCACATTGCCACAGTATTACCATCCAATTCTACTTGCCTTCTGTTACTACCCAAGATTTTATATTTGCCTTCTATCAGTGAGAATATACCCATCTTGTTTATTTTATTGATCCCTTTCAGGGCCTTATACGTCTTAACTAGGTTCCCTCCCCACCTGAAGATGTATGCAACTTCACAGTCCATTCTTTTCTTCATATAGTCAATAACCACCCTTCGTACCTTCAAATAATCAGGAGGACTGTCAGCTTCCCCAGTTATTTCCCTGATCAGTGTCATTAAGGGAGGTTAGAAACAGGAGGAGTCTTAGCACTGAATCTGAGGGATTCTATTTACCATGCCGGTCTTCCTCAAAGAATATCCATTTATAAGAGACAACTCTCTGTTTCTCATCATTTAGATGAACCCTGATCAAAAGGAGCTTACCAATAATCCCAATCTACTCTGGGTTATATAATAACCTTTTGTGCAGAACTGTATCAAAAGCTCTACTAAAATCAAGCTAAATAAATGATAAGGTAAATTGTGTTTTTGCTCTCAGATGTTACCTGGCTGATCAGGGCTTCATACTTGGACATAGTATTCCAAGTGCAGTCTTATAATTGCCTTATACAGTGGGATTATGACCTCCCTGTCTCTACAGGCTATTGTTTGATAAATCATATTAGTGAATAAAGGAGGCACCATCAATGACATGTGGGTTGTTTATTATAGCAGTGGGGAGTGATGGCACCTCCGTAGCCAGGTGGGCAGGAGCAGCAGTGTATAGCACACGCTTCTTGATTAGACTGGGATTCGAGCCTGCGACCACCAAATATGGAGGATGCCGAAAGGTCAGGGAATGACCACCGCATATCCAAGGAGCAACATAGCCTTAGTTGCTAATGCTTCTAAAAACCAAATAACAACAACAACATGGGGAGTGATGTTGATAGAGTGAATCCTATATCCACATGCAGAGAAGTGAACTGAAAGGGAAATTTAACCAGAGATATGCATCAAGGTTCTACTTTCACCCTCTTCAAAGAATGTTTGTGAGAGACAAATATAACATATGGAAAGAGACACATCAACCAACAAAACATACTTAAGCAGTTATAGTGAATGTGTAAGGGTAGTAAAATGTAAAAAATGTGTTTATATGGTAATAACAAGGACATTGTTAATAAATTGAATAAATTTGAAATGTTCAAAGAACTAACTAAGACTTGGTGTCATCCGAGTCTCAGTTAGAAATTGATGATGAGGAATTTTACTATACTGATTATAATGTGTTTGGGAAAAATAGAAAGGGACACAGTGAAGGGGATTATGGTTCTTATCAAAAATGAAATGAAAGCAGACTGCTGCCAGAGTCTAATCAAGCCCAAATGAATGTAGAATCGGTATGGTGCAAGTTGCTTGATGATAATGGAAAGTTGATAATATGCTGCAGGTCTAATGACTTTGAGAAGTATGATAAAAACCTGTTTAGGCAACTTGAATAGGCAAGCAAGACTTTAATTTTATGGGTGGCTTTAACTTACCCCTTATAAATTGGAATTCTTAGTCAAGCTTTACAGAATCTGTTTTGTTTTGTTTTTTTCTTTTTTTTTTTGAATCACCTGGATGATTGTTACTTATTTCAACATGTCAAAGAAAGCACAAGAGACCCAAATATCCTTGACTTGGTTCTCACTAAGTACTCAAGGATTGTCAAAGATCTGACAGTACAGGAAGCATTAGCAAATAATGACCACAGTGTTATAAAATGAGTAGTGTCCAAAGAAATTTCAGTGATCAGAGACATGGACTATAGAGTTTTGAAGGTCTTCTTAGGCTCTATCAATATAGAAATTTCATGCAATTTCATTTGCCATGATAACATGTCACTGGATATGAATGCTCTGTGGGAAATGTTTAAACAAATTATCTTGGAAGCTACAAATGTATTTGTTTCAGTGATCACAAAAGAGGATAATAAGAGAGTTGACAGATTTTATATAGCTAAAGAAGGAAGCATAGGATAGTTACAGATAATTGCATGACACTGCCACATATGAGAACTATGAGCAAATGTGTAACAATGCTATGGATCAGATCAGATTTAATACTCTTAAGAACTAATAGCTTGCTTGTTGCATCATTGATTTTTGCACCCACTGGGTGTAAACCACTTCACCTTTTCACTCCAATCAGGGTAAATCAGACATCGGGATACGTTGATCTGGAGTGAGAATCCAACAAAAAACTTCTGAAAACTTTTGATTGGTTTAACAAATATATAGGTTCTCAATTCGAATCTTAACAAGCTTCTTTCCATCTGCAGTCTGGTAATACTATATAATTTTTCCTAACCAAATCACAATTTATGAATTTCTCAAACACTGGAAATGTTGTTTGCCTTAATTAATCATTCTGATTATTTGTGCTTTATGATCTCCTGCCCTGTTTTTCATTTCCTTTTGCTCAATGTCTCTTTATCCCATTCAGTCGATTTATTCTCCTTGTTTTAACTTTTCTACTGAAATTTTTTACTCATTAATTTTCGTTAACTTTGTTTCTTGTTAACAGAATAGATATTCCATCACTCATTTAACACAGTGTCTTTTTTTTCTTCCAACAACTTTGCAAAATTTGGAGTAGATGTCCATAGGTACCTGAAATTACAAATTGGTATTGAATTTGAATGTTTTCCATATAAAATCTCTTTCTCAAAAATTTTCAGCATTCCTTTCTATTCTTTTTTCTTTGGTCTACTACTGTTTTAAATCTTTTTATCATAACGTTTGAGGTTAGAATATTATTTAATAATATTTAAGATAATATTAAATATTTTTCATTTTATTTGAAACACTCGTACATTATCTCTACCTTGTCTTTCGAACAAATATGCTGAAGATTTGTTTGAAACAAGAATAAAGCATATCAATACTGGCTTACATCTAAATCCCCAACTTTATTTTCTGTTACAGTAAATCTTTCAACAATTGTGTGAGTAATTAATAAACTTGACTTCATTTTGAAAAGTACATATGATATAAATATATGATAACAATTTGACATGACATATCAAAATCTTTCATATGGCAAATTCTGAAAGTGTGAATATGTTTAATGAATACAGCAGCTGTGAATGAGTGTCATCTATCACCTAGTATTGCCTAGTAACACAGAGGGGGCACCACTCCTCTGTGTGTGGTGTGGGTGCCACACCTCAACCACTGCTTACGTTGGTTCGCACATGGGTGGTCATCTCCAATATGCTGGGTACCAGATTTCAGGGTTTGCACATGGGGGTTATATCCAGGGTTACTAACAGTCCCTGGCGTCTCCGTAGCCAGGTGGGAAGGAGCAGCAGTGCGTAGCACACGCTTCTTGATTAGACCGGGGTTCGAGCCCGTCACCACCAAATACGGAGGATGCGGAAAGGTCAAGGGAATGACCACCGCATATTCCCGGAGCAATATGGCCTTAGTTGCTAATGCTCCTAAAAACCAAACAAACAAACAAACAAACAAACTAACAGTCCCAGAATTGTGAAGGTGCAAGCAGAGGATTTGGCTGTTACAGACCAACTGGACTTTGCCAAACTTAGGTACACTTGGCTTGAATGTCACCTGAATATCAGTTCCATCAACATTATAGACTCCCAGGTGGCAAGCACAGCTTGGCATGCCTGAGAGAATGTCTGTGACAGCCTCAAGGACTTCAGTGTGAAGAAGCTTACTAATTACTTTGAGGTGTATAAGGCCTTGAATGGGTTGAGCACACTGAATTCTGATGGGATCCTTCCACTTGTTCAGATTATGAACCTAAGGGGGCATAAATTCAAATTAAGAAAAGACAGATGTAGAGAATAGATGTGCGGAAATTTGCCTTTAGCCAGCGGGTGGTTAATTGCTGGAACAAACATCCATCTGTCGTTGTGGAAGTTGATAGGTTAAATAAATTTAAGGAGGAACTGGACAGACATTTGGAGGGAATGGTGTGATTTTTTTTTTTTTTTTTTTTTTGGCTGATGCTGCATAAGCTCATACACTTGCTTTCTTGCATCACATGCCACTACTACTACTACTACTATTATTACTTTTTTTTTTTTTTGGTAAAGAATGGCTAACTGCTTTGACATCCAAGAACATATGTAAATTGCAGCAAGGTATAAACTATCAAATTGTGAAGATTAAAGATTATGACAGGCTACACATAGAAGATATACATTATTAAATTCCATAATGATTATGAATTGTGTTGCAAAGTTGAAGACATAAGTCCAAATAAATCTGGAAATTAGAGGGGAACAGGTATTCTGTGTGTTGTCAGGCACTCAGTCTAAAACACTGATGGATCCAATATCTTTTTATTACAGAAGATTTAGGAGAAGTCCGGTTGGCCTGCCTCCCTAAAATCCACTCATTAGCATTAGTAGAGGCATTTGATGCAAGAAAGCAAGCTTATGCAGCATCAGCCAAAAAAAAAATAATAAATAAATAAATAAAAAATAACCACTTCCACTTCACCCCTCTGTTTGTTCGAAATACCTGTCCAGCTGAGCCTTAAACTTATTTAGGCTATCAACTTCCACGACAAGGGATGGAAGTCTATTCCACCAACCAACCACACGCTGGCTAAACACTCATGTACATCTTCTTGGTGGTAAGCCCTGTTACGTCACTTAGGTGGCAACGAACATGTAGAGTGGTTCTCTTCAAGATGCCTGGTCAGCATGAAGAGGAAAAGGCCAAACCCTCCAGCATATGACAGCACGACGAAACAAATGGCCCTCAGTCCCCAGCGGCTTTCACTCCCCCTCTTACGGCAGCGAGAGGATCAGAGTGGAAGCAGAAGGTGCTAAGAATCTCTGGGTACGACCAGGCTACCACTCATGGAAACTGAACTTGGCCTGTTACAACGTAAGATCGCTCATCAGTGAAGACAGGATATTAGAGCTGGAAAAGGAACTAGAAAATGTGAATTGGAATATCATCGGTTTGGCTGAAAGAAGAAGAAGAAATGAATCACTTATAAGTTTACCAAGTGGAAATCTGCTGTACACCAATGGAAACAGTGAAAGGAGCGAAGGTGGAGTTGGGTTTCTGGTCCATAAAGATATAAAAAAACAACATTTTGGAATTCAAAAGTACGTCACCAAGGGTGTCAAGACTAATACTCAACATTTCTATGAGGTACAAGCTAAAGGTTATAATGATTTATGCACCAACATCAAGCCATGATGATGAAGAGGTTGAAGAAATGTACACCGAAATTGAGAGTCTTCTAGATGAGCAGAAAACCCACTACACTATTATTATGGGAGACTTCAATGCTAAGGTTGGAAAAAGACAAAACAATGCAGAAAGGGGAACTATAGGAAATTTTGGAATTGGTGAAAGAAATGATGTGAAAGACTAGTGTAATTTGCAGAATATCAAGGATTGTCAGTAATGAACACTTTTTTCAAGAAAAGGGTGAAAAAAAAGTGGACATGGAAGAGTCCAAATGGATTAACAACTAATGAAATCGACTTCATCCCCACTAACAGAAGATATATTGTGAATGATGTTACCGTCCTGGATAAGGTAAATGTTGAAAGTGATCACAGAATGGTAAGATGCACTCTTGATATAGATGTAGAAAAGGAAAAGACTGACTTGAGTAAATAATACGAAGGTCTTTGAGATAACTGAAGAGGGAAAAAAGCAGAATGTACTAGAACTTAAGAACAAGTTTGAGCTTCTGCAGACTGCTCAGGACCAAGATATCGATGAGGAATATTACAACTTTCTGAAAGTGATAAAGCCCAAGAAACCTATAGGGAAAAAGAAATCCAAAGAAGAAAAAATTAGTCAAGAAACACTTAGATGAACCGAAGGTGACAAATGAAGAGCAAGATAAACACTGACAAGGAGAAAATTGAGTTATGCAAAATTGAGTTATACTGAGTTATGCAAAGCCATTAGAAAGAGACTCAGAGAGGACATAAGAAGATTTAACACAAGAAAAGTAGAACAAGCATTAAGGGAAAACAAAGGACTCAAATCAGCAGCCATGAGCAGTAATACAGAAAGACAAATGATACTGAAACTGAAGAATAGCGATGGTGTACTTATAAATAGCAGAGAAGGCATAATTCAAATAGCAGAAGACTACTATAGAGAATTATACAAGGAGCGAGGAAATGATGCCAGCAGTGGGGAAGATGGATCGCAAATTAGCAACACATACAACATACCCGATATTCTTCCTGATGTTAAAATTGGGAGGAAGAGACATAACACAAAAACTGGCAAGGCTCTTCACAAAATGCATTAGAAAAGGTGTGACGCCTAAGCAGTGGAATAATGCAATCATAGTTTTGCTCCATAAGAAAGAAGATAAATCAGAAATTGGAAATTATAGACCAGTTGGCTTGTTATCCGACATCTACAAGTTGTTCACAAGGGTCATTACTAACAGATTAGAAAGAATACTTGATGAGAATCAGCCGAAAGAGCAAGCTGGCTTTAGGACAGGATTCTCAACAATGGATCACCTTCGTGTAATATCACAGCTAATGGAGAAAGCAAATAAATATAAAACACCATTATGCCTGGCATTTGTGTATTATGAAAAGGAATTTGACTCCATACAGCATAAGGCAATGTTTCGGGCACTGGAAAGACAAGGCATAGATGTGCCTCCGTAGCCAGGTGGGAAGGAGCAGCGGTGCGTAGCACACGCTTCTTGATTAGACCGGGGTTCGAGCCCGTCACCACCAAATACGGAAGATGCGGAAAGGTCAGGAAATGACCACCGCATCTCCCGAAGCAATATGGCCTTAGTTGCTAATGCTCCTAAAAACCAAATAACAAACAACAACAACAAACAAGGCATAGATACCCCATATATTATGATTTTGAAGAAAATATATGAGAACGCTACCTCCTTTATTAGACTAGACAAAGACAGTTGCAAATTTAAAATCGAGAAAGGAGTTCGACAAGGAGACACAATATCTCTGAAGGTGTTTACTGTTGCCCATGAGGAAGCTTTCAGAAGACTAGACTGGCCTCAGAAAGGAGTCAATGTGAATGGAGAGTACCTAAACCATTTACGATTTGCAGATGACATTGTGGTCATAAGCCACGATCCCAAAGAATTAGAGGAAAATCTTAATCAGTTATGCACAGTTAGTAAGGATTTTGGACTAAAGATGAATATGGCTAAAACAAAAGTAATGATGAACAAGTATGCCACAGAAAGGGACATAATGATTGAAGGAGCAGTAATTGAAAAGGTGGAGTCATATACTTATCTGGGATAAGTCATTAGCTGTAATAATGATAAATAGCTAGAAGTCAAGAGAAAAATAAATTTTGGATGGATAGCATTCAGGAAATATAGTCACATACTGAAGAGCAAAGTCCCAGTTTGTCTGACGTGTAAAATAATGAACCAATGTATACTCCCCACCTTGACTTATGGAAGTGAAACTTGGGCACTTGCCAAAAGAATGGAAAAGAAGCTGAGAACTACACAGCAAAGAATGGAACGAATTATATTGGAAATCATACTGTTAGAAAAGAAGAGAAACACATGAATTAGGCAGCAAAATCAAGTAAAGGACATAAACTAAAGGATATTACATAAACTAAAGGACATAAACAAAAGGATATAAACTAAAGAACTAAAATGGTCTTGGGCAGGACACATCACTTGAAGACATGATGACAGATGGACTAAGAAAATAACAGAATGGTACCCAAGAGGAGCTAGAAGAAAACCTGGAAGACAAAGGCGGAGATGGATAGACAAAATTCATGAGTTTGTAGGTAGTAAATGGATGGCCATTGCACAAAACAGAAGGAACTGGAAAGTTGCTGGAAAGGCCTTCATCCTGCAGTGAATTGAAAATGGATGATGATGAAATCTGGAAATTTGTGAAATAGTGAGCACTTAAACCTGCATGGAGTGTAATCTGCCTTTGATTTCTTAAATAATTACAAATTATTCTTAGACATGTCATGTTACTTTCTGTACCACCTTCTTCACTGACTGTAAAGACAGCAGAACCAGTAGATTATATTGACTTGATTTACATAAAGAGTTAATTTGACTACATAGAATATTTGATTACATAAAATAATGTTTAAGATCCAAGTAAATCCACATGAAAGGCTACTAGAGGAAGTGGAATAGCATGTTAACACGTGTCATTCCATGTGTTTAGTCCATACTATGTTGAAAAGAAACTGCATTACTGAATATGGAAACCTCCTTATGTCCAAGAACTGTGTTTGTTCGGAATTTGATGAATGTATGTTATTATATCAAATTTCCAAGAAGTTTGAATAAACACAATAGAATAAAATTGATTTTTTCATGAATGGTCCAAAATGTGTTTTCAGACTTCACAAATTTCCAAGTAGAAGAGTAAGGGTAATGAAATAATAGCAAAGAAAAACAAGCACTAATGCATAACCTTTTTATATATATATACTGTCTTTTGTAGCTAAAACAGAATAAAACTGATTATTTGTTTAGTTTATGCACTTACTGTATTCGCATAATAGTAATCAATATGCAAATTAAATTATTTAACATAATTTTTTTGGGATTGAGGTGAGACAGGTGTCTGATGAGTCATTTTAAATTTTTGGCAGCTAAAATGAACATTTTAATGGGGGGTGGGAAGGATTCTGCTTAATAGTTTTGGCAGATATTTCCTATACACCATCCTTGTCTTATTCTTCCCCCTTCTCTCTCTCTCTCTCTCTCTCATTTTCATTATTAAGGTAGCAAAAGATTCTTGAACAAACTTGATGATACCAGCATGTGTTTTTTTTTTTTTCCTCTCCTCTGGTCTGAATTCATTCTAATCTTAGCAAAACCCAGAGACCTCCTGTCTAAATTTAATATCTTTTCTGCAGATGAAACAATAAAAGATGTCCTAATTAAATAACAAAAATATTTGCTGCAGTTACATGTTATATACAGGGTGTCTCAAAAATATTGGTACAAATATTTAGGGGAGATAGGTAACATCTAAAGGAATGTGAATCGCACAGGAACCCATAACCGGAAACGTCACCGTAAGTCGGTACACGGCGCTGTTCATCAGTTTGCGAGAGGGAAAATTTCTGGTTTACTCATTCAAGAAGTAGTCGCCACACGAAGAGCATGCATCGATATATGAACTGTGAGCTGGCAGACATGCACCTAGTGTATGGATTAGCAGAGGGCAAGGGACGAGCCACTCAACGAATTTATGGAGAACGCTTCCCAGACAGACATGTACCGGACCACCGTTTGTTTGCACGTGTGCATCAAAATTTGTGCGATTATGGGTCATTTAGAGGTAACAAGAGTAGTGCGGGCAGACCACGTTCGACACGAACTCCCACCATGAAAAAAAATGTGTTGAATGCCATCCAGAATAATCCTACTACCAGCACACGTGCCATTGCCTCTGCCTTAGGAGTGTTCTCGTTGCAGTGTACAGGTGTCTGGCATGACGATTCCTTACACCCCTTTCATCTCCAAAGGGTTCAGTTACTGCTCCCCCAAGATCATCCTTCACGTGTGGCTTTTGCGCAGTGGTTTCTCTGAGAAAGTGTTCAAGACTTGAATTTTTCAGCCTATGTTTTGGTCATGGATGAGGCTTATTTCACTCAGGAAGGCTTATTCAATCAGCACAATGCTCATGTGTGGGCTCACGACAACCCACACAGTGTGCGCCCCCATGCGGCACAACATCGCTTCGCAATAAATGTGTGGGCGGGTATGGTCGGTGACTGCTTAGTCTGCCCATACCTGTTACCATCACGCATGAACTCCGCTAATTATCGGATCTCTCTTGAACAAGTTCTGCCAGGATTACATGATGATGTTCCAGCAAATGTGAGACGCAACATTTGGTTTCATCATGACGGGGTGCCTGCCCATTATGGAAGGTGTGTTCGTGACCATTTGAACAGGCGTTTTGGGCTTCGATGGATTGGCCGGGGTGGACCCGTTGCCTGGCCCCCACCCTCGCCTGATTTATCGAGCCTTGATTTCTTTCTGTGGGGGGCCCTCAAATCTATCGTGTATGGATCGCCTGTGGAGACGGAAATGGATCTCGTGGCGAGAGTCGTCTGCGCTGCTGCTACTGTCAAAGAAACTCCAGGTGTGTTCGACCGTGTCCACCAGTCCATGCTGCGTCGGTGTCTCATGGTGGAACCTTCGAGCATCTGTTGTAACATCATGAAATGCACCCATCTCGTACTCCATTATTAATATTATGTCAAATAAATGTTTGCCACTAATTACTGTCTTGTGTCATTTCTGCTTCTTGTGCCTCTGCTACTACTTTCCCGTGACGTTTCCGGTTATGGGTTCCTATGCAATTCACATTCCTTTAGATGTTACCTACCTCCCCTAAACGTTTGTACCAATATTTTTGAGACACTATGTATAGTGTCTCTAGTATAGTCAGGAAATGGACTGTTAGTGTCAAATTGTTTTTAGTTTGAATATTTTGTGATATTGTCATACTGTGGGCATTGGCATTTGTTATTCTTGTCTTCTCTCAAGAAAGTTATCATTCACACAGATAGTAATAATTACTGATTTTTCTATTTTAACTTTATCAGCCTTCTCCCTCAAAATGCCTGACAGTTCGCTCATTGGAACAAAAATATGCATGACTGCGATATATCCACTCATTTGACAAAAAAGTGTTAGAATTAGCAATCTAATATAACTTTAATGCAAACAAAAACCTACAATTTCAGACTGCAGTAAAGATTTATTTTTGTTTTAATGTATGGAAAAGTAACATATACTAATACATAAAAATGAAAAATAATGCAGTGGAACTAATTTTAATAAATAACAGATCTTTAAATTAAATTATAGCAATTATGAGGACCGGTACAAAAGTAATGCCTCCTAATTTTTTGCTTTCAAATGTTGTGCCATAGATCATTTTGCTACAGTATCGTGTACAATACTGTAGATGTCTGACATTGTTGACAAACCCCGAAGCAGCCAGCCAGTAACATTGATCCAGTAAGAGCTGGATCGATGTGCTGATCAAAGAGGACTGCTGCATCACAACACACAAATTGTGCAATGCAGTAGGTATAGGGAAACCTTCTGTGATAACCATCGTAAAGGAACTAGGCTCCAACAAGGTTTGTACCCAGTGGGTTCTGAAAATGCTGACACATGAGCACAAAGAACCCTGGAAAGTCATCTGTATGGAACTTCTCCATATCTTCTCTGCTACGAGTGAAGGAGAGGTTTTTCTTTCACACAGTCACAGGTTATGAAACCTGGGTCCACCGTTATGACCCTGAAACAAAGAGACAGACAATGAAGTAGGACCATCAAAATTCACCGTGCAGGAAGAAGTTCAAAAGACAGCCATGTCAACCGTGTTTTGGGACAAGATGGGGTCTTGCTTGTGGATTTCTTGGAGTGTGGCACAACAATCAATGCAGATCATTATGTGGAAATGTTGAAAAGGTGGAAAGCCCACATCCGTAGAGTTCGACCGGACAAAATCTGTAATGAGGTTCTTCTTCTTCGTGACAACATGTGATCTCACACCAGTCTGCACACGATGGAGGCCATTTAAAAACTGTGGTGCTCTGTTCTTCCTCACCCCTCGTATATATTCTGGATCTTGCACCTTCCAACTATCACCTCTTCAGCCCGCTAAAGGATGCACTCTGTGGGCATTTTGTGGATGATTACCAGCTCAAGCACAGTGTTTGCAAAACCCTCCGGAGCAAGAATAAGAACTTTTACAGAATTGGAATACAGAGTCTGACTTAGAGGTGGCGGAAATGCATAGAAAATGGTGGTGACTTTATGGGGAAATAACAGTGTTTATTAATGATTGAGGATTAATTGGTGTAAAAGGCATAGTTGTAGAAATTAAATTTTTTGCCAAAAAAAATAGGAGACGTTACTTTCATACCACTCCACGTAAAATTTATTAATTCAGCAAAATGATTTTATCCCCAAGAAGTTTGTTGCAATGGGATTCTACTTCAGTGAGTGTGTGTGTTGTCCATGTAAAAAAAATAATATAAGAAATTATTCTTTAGCTCCGCCATGCAATGAAGACAGGTCAGGCATTTAGTGAATTTACTGAGACACCACCTTCCTTTCCTCCTACGTACAAATATGTAATAGATGGCACTGAATTTGATACTGAGTAAGTATATATAAGAAAGTTTCTTAAGAATAAAATGTTTATGGTTCTTAATTTATAACATTGATAAATAAAATAATGTTATCTTTATTCACTTTTTTTTCTGAAATGTTGTTATAAAAGATTTGTATTGCTGGATACAACATAATAATAATAGATTGGGCAACTTTCTCTATGGGATTAATAAGATTAGCACATGCTTCTTGATTAGACCGAGGTTCGAGCCCATGATCCACCAAATACGGAGGATGTGGAAAGGTCAGGGAATGACCAGCGCATATCCCCGGAGCAATGTGGCCTTAGTTGCTAATGCTCCTAAAACCAAATAACAACAACAACATCTCACCTTGCCATTGCAAAATACCAATTCTCTACTTCAGTGATATCCAAATTTTTTTGGTGATTGGTTACATGAAACTTCTGGTTTGGGATCATATATAACAGGGTACTGAAAGTTCTGTAGCTATGAAGCAGAGGACTCACACCAGTAGTTGTGTTTCATTTTTAAATTTGGTCTACAGAGTTGCACACTTTCTCCATTGATGCTGCATTGCAGCTGTCCCACATATGAAAATGATTTTTCAGTGCCTCAGAAAAATGTTTTCATCGTCAAAATAAGCCCTTCGTTTGTTTTAAATTTTTGTCCATCCAAGTGAAATTTAAGTTTGGGAAACAAAATTAAGTCTGACTGGAACAGATCTGGTAAATAAGATAAGTGTGACAGTAGTTTGTACCCACTGTTACATTTCTCGAAGAAATGTAAATGAAACCAATCACACATCATTGCTGATGTAATAGTAATAGAGGCACATGATGCAAGAAAGCAAGCTTATGAGCTTATGTAGCATCAGCCAAAAAAATAAATAATAAATAAAATAAAAAATTCACACAACCATTCCTTCTAAAAGTTTGTCCAGTACCTCCTTGAATTTATTTTAGCTACCAACTTCCACAAAGACAGATGGAAATTTGTTCCAGCAATTAAACACCCACTGGCTAAAGACAAATTTCTGCACATCTAGTCTACAACCGTCTTTCCTCAATTTGAATTTATGCCCCCTTAGGTTTGTAATCTGAGCAAGTGGAAGAATCCCATCAGAATTCAGCATGCTCAACCCCTTCAAGGCCTTATACACCTCAATCAGATCACCTTGCAGGTGCCTAGTCTCCAGCCATTGCAATTTGTAGAACTTAAGCCTCTTTTCGTAAGAGTATCCCTTCATTCCCCTCACCAATCTTGTTGCCCTTCTCTGTACACACTCAAGCAAACCTACATCCTTCCTAAAATGAGGCCTCCAGACCTGTATGCACTACTCCAGGCATGGCCTGAGCATTGCCTTATACAAAGGGATAGTCACCTCCTTTTCCCTGTTAGCAAAATCCCTATATGTCATTGACAAATTCCCATGACCTGCTGTTGCAGCCTGTCTGCATTGCTCAGAAAACTTCATATCTGACTGCACAATTACCCCCAGGTCTTTTTCATTTTAAGTGTAGTATTGCAGAGTTGATACGTTTCTCTGGGGTTACTTCTACCCATATGCAGTACTTTGCATTTGTCAATGTTAAACTTCAGTTGCCACTTCTCATCCCATCTGCCCAAATTATCTAGATCCTGTTGCAGTAGCATACTGCCATTACTGTCATTAATAACCCTGCCAACCTTTGTATCATCTGCAAACTTCAACACTAAGCCTGATATACCTGATATAAATATACAAAACACAGTGGGCCCAACACCAAACCCTGTGGGACTTCACTAATAACATTAGTCCACGAAGAACAGTATCCATTGATTACCACCCTCTGTCTTCTTCCACTCAGCCACCCTTTTATCCATTGTAGCAACTTACCCTTAATACCATTCTGCTCCAATTTGTACAGTAGTCCTCCATGCTCAACAGTGTCAAAAGCGTTCCTGAAATCCAAGTTTGTGATATCAAAATATCATTTTGGTGAAATGAGAACTCTTCTATCAGCATTCCCTTTCTTAAGGATAAAATGTTTGTGGTTCTTAATTTATAATATTGCTAAAATGAAATGAAATCTTTTAGACTTGATAGTATCTCATAATTGAGGTAATAGGTTAGCATGGTATATTGCTGCTACAGTTTGGCTTGGCGGAATATATTCCATTGTTGTTATTTCTTTGGAATCCCTAAAGACTACTGACATCATCTTTCCAGCCTATAGACCTGGTTTTTGGTTTGGTAGTGGTGAACTTGGTGTTTCCATTGTTTTAAATGCTGCTTTGACTTAGGCTGATAGTAGTGGATCCCTGGCTTGTTCATGATTACAAATATGAACAATTTTCTGAATCTGCTTCATAATGTTCCAGAAATTCTGAGGAAGTCTTGCACTAGTATTAATTAGTAATTGAAGTAACAAATGATTCAACGGAGCAAGCTGATACAGTATCTGCAAAAAAATCCCCATTTTTCCATAAATTTATTCAAATTACCAATTTACACATCTCTATCCTGCAGCCATCATTCCTGAATTTCAATTTATGTACCCTTATGTATATTATCTGAGTGTGAATAAGGAAAAGATGTCATCAAGATTAAGCTTAGTCAATCCATTCAAAGCCTTAAACTCCTCAGTCAGATCTCCTCCTAGGTGCCATCTCCAGGAACTTCAATTTGCAAAACTATTGCTCTTTCTTGGTAAGAGCGGCCTTTTAGAATTTTCAGGAATTTTCCCTTCTAGCAAAATTCCTGTATATCATTGATAAAAGTCCATGGGCTGTCTGAGCTGGAATGACTCCAAGCTTGAAGTCATTTCACCTCAGAAGAAGCCAGGTGAACCGAGGTTTCTAGGGTAAAAGCTGACTTCACCAAATGTGGCTACACAGCCCGTGTGTTGGACAAGTGCTCACTACAAGCACAAGAATTTGCAACTCACCCGAGACTCTCGCCCCCTCATGACAGGGAAATGGTATCTACTGCTTATATTCCATATTACCTGGACACCTCAGATCAGATTAGCATTAGTAGAGGCATATGATGCAAGAAAGCAGCATCAGCCAAAAAAAAAAAAAAAAAAAAACCACCCATTTCACCCCTCCATTCGTTCGAAATACCTGTCCAGCTGAGCCTTAAATTTATTTAGGCTATCAACTTCCACAACAAGGGATGGAACTCTGTTCCACCAACCAACTACCCGCTGGCTAAAGGCAAATTTCCACACATCTATTCTACATCTGTCTTTCCTCAATTTGAATTTATGCCCTCTCTTGTGAATATCCTGAGCAAGAGAAAGAATCCCATCGGCATTAAGCATGCTCAAACCATTCAAGGCTTTATACACCTCTATCAGATCACCTTGCCGGTGCCTAGTCTCCAGACACTGTAATTTGCAAAACTTAACCCTTTCTTCATAAGAGCAACCCTTTGTTCTGTTCACTAATCTTGTTTCCCTTCTCTGTACTCATTCCAGCAGCTCTACATCCTTCTTGAAATGAGGCTTCCAGACCTATGTACAGTACTCAAGGTATGACCTGACCATTGCCTTATACAAGGGAATAATCACCTCCTTATCCCTGCTAGAAAAATTCCTGTATATCATTGACAAGACACCATGAGCTACTCTTCCAGCCCGTCTGCACTGCTCAGAGAACTTCATATCTGTCTGCACAATTACCCCCAGGTTCTTTTTATTCTCTACCACTGTCAGTGTAGTACCACAGAGTTGATGCGTTGCTCTGGGGGTTACTGTTTCCCATATGTAGTACTTTACATTTGTCCTTTTTATTCTCTACCACTGTCAGTGTAGTACCACAGAGTTGATACGTTGCTCTGGGGTTACTGTTTCCCATATGTAGTACTATGCAGTTGTCAGTGTTAAACTTCATTTGCCACCTCTCAGCCCATCTGCTCAACCTTTCCAGATCCTGTTGCAGAAGCATAGCGTCAGTAGTGTCCTTAACAACCCTGCCAACCTTTGTATCATCTGCAAACTTGGACATTAAGCTTGATATACCATCATCAGTATCATTTATAAATACAGAAAACAATAATAGACCCAACACTGAACCCTAAGGGACTCCACTAATAACATTAGTCCACAATGAGCAGTGTCCATTGATTACCACCCTCTGTCTTCTCCCCCCAAACCATCGCTTTATCCATAGCAGCAATTTGCCTCCAATGCCACACTGCTCCAATTTGTGCAGCAGTCTTCCATGTGCAACAGTATCAAAAGCCTTTCTAAGATCCAAATATATAATATCAATGTTATTCCCTGCATCCAGTTCTTTTGTGACTGAATCATAGTATCCAATCAAATTGGTCAGCAAGACTTTCCCTTAACAGAACCATGCTGTGTCCAAGCTATAACTGAAGTCTTGTCTAGATGATCCTGCAGTGCTTCTTTAACCAGTGCCTCCGTTAATTTTCCTGGAACAGAAGTTAAACTCACAGGTCTATAATTACTTATGTCAGCCTTTGATCCTCCTTTGTGAATTGGGGTCACATATGCACATCTCCAGTCTATGGGTACCTCCCCTTAGTCCAAAGAAGCTCTCATAATTATGGCTAAGGGTTTGCTTACTTCCTTTGCTGCCTCCTTTAATATAACTGGATAGATCCCATCCACCCCAGGTGCCTTTTTTATGTTTATCCTCAACAATATATCCTCCACTTTCCTCTCAGTTATTACAAAATCATCTAGCTCACTGCCAGAGTTTACTTCACCTCTGGCATTCCCCTTCTGGTATTCCCTCATGTGTGAATGTAGAGGCAAAATATTTGTTTAGTTTATTAGCCACCTGAGCAGGATCCTCAACTGTTGAGCCATCAATATCCAGTGGACCAATCTGATTCATCCCATTCTAGACATAGGTAAAGAACTCTTTGCTGTTTTTCTTTGCATCCTTTGCCAAAAATTTCTCATAATCCGCCTTTGCTTGCCTAATCTCCTTCGTGACTTGGTTACAGACCAGCTTATATCTGTCGTAGGCTTCCATGTTACCCATTAATTTATATGTATCCCATGCATTTTTTTTCTCTGCCACATGTCTCATTAGTTCATCTGACATCCATTTAGGCCTAAACCTTAAACAATATTTCTTAGTTGGTATTTAAAGCCTAGTAGCTTCCAAGATTAATTCTTTGAATGATTCCCATTTTGAATTTGCTGTTGGTAACATCATCAGTTGGTCCCACCGTATAGAATTTAAATACTGTCTCAGACCTCCATAGTTGCCTTTACGAAAGCAAAAACTCTTCCCTTTACCCTTGATGGTACTTACCTCTTTGAGTAAATCCCACTTCAGTACACTGTGATCACTGCCACCTAGTTGTTCCTTTACCTGCAGATTCTTGATGCATGAAGAATCACTACTGATAATCAAATCAAGAGTATTACTCCCTCCAGTTGCCTCCCGAACATGCTGCTGTAGAAAACAATTATCCAATAAATCCACAAAAGCCTTGCTAGTGTGTGAGTGACCAACCCACAAATTCCAGTCAATATCCGGGAAATTAAAATCCCCCCATTATAAGACTCTCTGATTTACTGGCCCACTCTATTTCTTCACAATTGCTCATTATATTCATCAGATTCATTAGGCCTATAACACACACCTACTCTCATATTTCCTTTTCCAGTGCTTATGTCACACCAAACAGACTCAACATTGCATTGTCCACCAACATCAATTGGATCCACTTCCTTTGATTTTATGTGTTTCTTAATAAATATAAAAGTTATAGAATTCTTATAATACCGTGATAATAGACTAAGTATTAAATAACAAATGCTTAATGTACGGTACTCACCTTGAATATAATCTGCAATAGTTTTATGAAGAGACTGATGGCAAAATTTAAGGTGGAATAATTAAATTAATGAATTAAGGCGGGATAAAAAATAAGTTAATTTAACGGAATTTAAGATAAGTGCAAGGAAGCAGAAGTGCACCACTCCATCCCTGGTCGTTGTAAGGTAGAAAATTTATAAAGCCAGTAGTCATAACAACGGACTTTCATTAAGTTATTACATGTTCAGTTGGCGAAGTAGACACGTGCTGTTCAATTCATGTTCAGTTGACGAAGTGGGGAGTAGACACGTGCTGTATTAAAAGAATTATCTATACTCTTGTGATGCTCTTTGGAACACGTGGAAATCTCAAATGTGAGAGATTCCAGGCCGGAAAAAGATTAAAGGGGAGTTTCGCATTTATAATATTGAGATTAGAACAGTGTCGGAACCATTCAGTGATGAGAGCTTCATATTGAAGAATTTTGTGGCTGGTTTTAAGTCTAATAATAGTGATAGCAGAATCGATTAGGGGAGTATGATTGTGGGTATGGGCATGTATTGTTAGTTCCGTGCTAGATTGTCCAGTTCTAAAACTATTATAGTGGTAGTATGTGGGAGTATTAGAGGTTTTGGTAGAACCAAACCTTGTAGTACTACCAATATAGCAGGCATGACAGTTTGGATCACATTTGATCAGATAAATTATATTGTTCAAATCGCTAGTCAGGTACTTATGTGTGTCTTTGTACGTATTAAATAAGGATCCGAGTTTATTATAAGCTGAAAAAATGAGGGAGATATCTGTGCCTGTAAATACTCGGCAGAACTGTCCGGCAAGTTCACTATGGTAAGGGAGGATGATGTGTGTATTTGCCTTAGTAGTGGGTTTGGATGGGTTGTTAATTTTACTTTTGGCGGCAGAAATGGTGTGTTGGATAAGTTAGGTTGGGTAGTTCCTAGCTATAAATTTTTCTGTGAGGTATTCAAGTTCGTTAGTTAAGTCATTTTGTGAGGAACTATATTCTCTTCATAAAACTATTGCAGATTATATTCAAGGTGAGTACTGTACATTAAGCATTTGCTATTTAATACTGTGTTTCTTAACTAACAGCATAACCCCTCCTCCCTTTCTGTAAATATTGTACTCCCCAAATTCCAGTTCTGCTGTGCTTATGTCTGTGTGACACCATGTCTCTGATATACCAACAATATCTGCCTTTGATGTCTTGACTAGCACTTCAAGCTCATCGAATTTATTAATTATACTCCTAGCATTGGTGTACGTGGAAGTATACATGCACCTGTTTCTACTCTTAGTTACCCTAACACAGCCCATGTATTTACTTGTTCCACTATGACTCCCAGCAGTCCTGGAAGTTCCCATTGCCTTGCTTTCCAGGCTGCTGCTCAATTGCATTTCAATAGAAGTAGTGCAAGAATCACTTTTACCACTGCCTGCGGCTACTGTTACTCTATTAGTCCGTGTCTCCCCCCCAAGCTAGCAATTTTCCGACCCACCTAACTCTGCCTCGATAGCATCAGCAAATATTCTTGCACTCTTTCTATTTAAGTGTATCCCATCCCTGTAGAAGCTGTCTCTCCTGTTAACAAGCACAGACCAGGCTGAGAAAAATTCTACCCCTTGAGCCTTACACAGTCACTCCAGGGCCGAATTGATCGACAAGGCTCTCATCATATACTCCCTCCTATCGTGTCTGGACAGAATTGCAGACACTTTCAAATTCAACCCTAAGTCACGGCTTTTTTTTTTTCAACATTAACCTGTACTTGTTAAGTAATTCTGCCGGTCTCTACAATGTCATCAATCTTTGCCCCCCTGGGAGACATACTCCTAGTCCTGTTCCATCTATCCTTTTTGCACAATATGTTCCCCGTTTTCCTGACAATAGAGTCACCTACAACAACTAGTTCCTTTGGGACCAGTGCATTCTGCATTGGGGGTTGCCGCTGTGTTGCATGATGTTCAAGTGCAAGCTCTGCCATTGATGTGGGCAGCTGAGAGCTTGATGGGGCCCCTCAATTTAAATCCTTCGAGGGCATCCACCCTGTCCTTCAAGCTCTCATATAAAAGCCCATAACAATGCCGAGTTGGTGCCTGATTTCCTCTCACTCCTTACATTGCCCACACACCAAGACATTCCCCTTGGCAATATCATGTCCCGTTCCTGATTGCTCCACAAACATCAAACAAGCAGTGCATATCAATAGACTGTGATTCAGAGGACAACCGTCCCCCTCAGTTCTCCCTGAGCCACAGCACTTCCACTAGTTCAAGCCTTTTGCTTTGCTGCTCTGGTCTGAGTCATGATTTCTATTCAAATTCAATAAAATTCCAATACAAAATATAACCCTAAACCTATATTCCAATGTAGATATAATACTATACATATGTATTTCAGTATCTAATATTATCTCCGAGTTATGTTATATGAATTTCTAATCCCCTGTCAACTTATATGTATTAATTTATGATGTTACGTTTGTAATAACTAGGTCGCTATATTTATTTAGTTAAAAAAGTACAGTTCAATTGACAATGAAATTTAATAAGATTAATAAATTTTATTGATTAATTGATACTACTATACTCGCTATCCAGTTTTCTGTTAAACCTTACGCTAGCACACGTATCGTATAAAAATGGTGGCAAATTTCGAACGGTTAATCTACAGACACGAGGTATTATTTACTTTCCAAATTGCGCTATCTAAATTCAAAATAAACCACGGAGCTTGACTAGGTCTATAAGCTACTCATAGAAAATAATTTAATCTAAAAATTAAGTCAATAAAGTGGCTAAGTATAATTAAAAACTTTGCGTTTTTGGGAGCTGCAAAATCTGTCCACAAGTGGATTTGATACCCTTACCGATACTAAGTAATAACCTAAAAATCTCTATCTAAATTCAATTTAAACTAAAGTATTGTTACTAGGAATATAAAGCAACTCTAAAAAATAAATTAATATGCCAATTTAAGTCAATAAAAAAGCAAAAACTTCTCTATTTGCTGGAGCCGTAAAAACTTTGCCTGTTCACATGTACTCTCGCACCCACTCTCCTGTGAGTATCACGTGAAGTGCTTACGATCTCTGGTCTCGAGAATAAAAACACCCATCACCTCCTCTTACGCAGTGGTATTGTATACCGGATCACTTGTCACAATTGTGGCAGCTGCTGTATGGGGGAAAGCTCTAGACGACTCCAGGATCGCCTCGTGGAACATGATAGGTCCATCCGCCTGGGTGACTCTGCGCACTCTGCAATTAAAGAGCATTTCTGGTCAACTCAACATGACCTTAATCCCAGCCATGACAGCAAGGTGATCAACCAATTTTTGCACTACTATCACCGCCCATGGTTCGAGTCCCTAAACATATCTAGCTGTCACAAAGTTTTAAATCTCAGCAGAGGTACAAGACTACACCCAATTTTGGAGTCTGTAGTATTAAAGCACGACAAACACTGGCAGTCATCCCATATATGCACCATGCATATATGCACCCAACAATCACCTGATCTGACATAGTAAGTGATTGAACACTCTCGCTTTCATGTGCGCGCTCTCCCAGCAATCTGAGCACACACTGCCTATTTAGTTTATTCTATTCCTAATGTTTTATGTTATGTTTACTTGCTGAGGAAGAGGTTCGTTACCCCAAAAGCTTCTTTACCATATTAAAATTAATTTAGTTACCATATTCACTGGTTCTACTGTATCCTTCTTTTACATTTATATGTATTAGTATTTTATTTTACTTTTTTACTTTATTCTATTGTTATAAGTAGTGTTTTTTAAACTACATTTAATACATTTATTAAGTAACACATTTTTCTACTCAGTCACCTCTAGAAATTTTCATTAGTTCTCTTTTTTATGAATCATATTGTTAAATTCATTTTTTTATGCTCTTCTCCATTGTGGGAGTGCTATTGGTTTTGCTGATCAATAGAATGTGCTTGGGTCATTCATTCTTTTTGTCTCATTTATGTCATGTACCCATGGTATAGTCTCTTTTGATGTGATTCACCCTAAAATAAGCTGTTTTGATTTGCATTACTATTCATTTTACTGCTATGCAAGTGTCACAGACACCCACTCTCCTGTGAGTACCACATGAAGTGCTTACGATCTCTGGTCCTGAGAATAAAAACACCCATCACCCCCTCTCTTACGCAGTGGTATTGTATATTGGAGAGCTGTGCTTCTGTCTTCAGAAGCACAGCTCCAGCCAATTAATAAGTGACAATCAGGTGATTATGGCTTATCAGCTGCTTCATTTCATAAGGCACAAGGCCTGAAATCACTTCTTTCTTACAGAAAAATAATCACTGGATTTTTTTCTGAAGAAATGCCATCTATTTTGTATTCTCTGTCTACTAAATTCTAAAAATTGCATTTTATTTTTCTCCTTCATTTTTGACAATTACTATATGCAATATGCTGCATATACTGAAATTATTTTTGCATATACTGAAATGTGCATGAATAATTGCATATTTCAGTATATTAGTAATTATTTGTTTATAGGAAAAGGAAACCAGCATGGACAGATCGAGTTTTGTATCGTCTCACAAAGAATGCCTATGACCATGTCACACTTGATTTGAAACAGTTGCATTACTTCAGCCATCCACTTTATTTGCAGAGTGATCATAAACCAGTGTCGTCTTCTTTTTTTATTAAAGTGAGTAAATATTCATTTATAAATAAATATCCAAAATAATTATTAATATAAGAGGAAATAAAAAAAGTTGGAATCAAATTTCATAATAAAAAATAATCTCAATTTTAAAATAAGAGTAAACATTCTAATGAAAAAGTGGTTCTTTAGATATCACCAATTTAAGTACAGTATTTTCAGAATTCTTCTAGCATTGCACTACAGCAGATATTCTTGCACCCCTTCTGTTTAAGTGTATTCCATCCCTGTGGAAGCAGTCTCTCCTGTTTACAAACACAAACCACACTAAGAAAAATTCTTCCCCATTAGCCTTGCACAGTCTCTCCAGAGTGGAATTGATTGACGAGGCTCTAATTATGTTAATAATTAGAGTTAGGCTGTGGAATAGCACTGCTGGGCAAAGGCCTCCCCTCAACTTTCTCCATTCATGTCGGTTCAATACCAGTCTTGTCCAAGTCGGGCCCATAAGGGATGTTAACTCATCTCTCCACCTGGTTTTCTGTCTTCCTCTATTTCTTTTTCCTTCTCTTGGAAACCAAACAGTTGTCAGCTTATCCCATGAGTCCTCTTGTTTTCTGGCGAGATGACCTACCCACTTCCATTTTAAGGACTTGGATGTCTTGACGGCATCATCGAATTTAGTTTTTTGTCTGATGTAAGTAGATTTTATTCTGTGTCTTTTGGTTATACCCATCATATTTCTTTCCATTGCTCATTGACATATTCTAAGTTTATTTACTTGTGTTGCTGTCAAAGACCATGTTTTGGCTGCATTACATGTTAGAGTGGGTAGGATGATTATGTTGTATAACTTTCTTTTTAGGCTGATAGGTAAATCTCCTTTCATCCATTCTTTCATACTCCAGTAACTTCTCCAAGAGTCGTTGATTCTGGATTCTATTTCTTTGTCCATTCTATTGGTGAAGCATATTTATTTGGCCTAGATATATGAACTGTTCTTCATAGTTTAGTGTTTTGAATCTGATGTTGATGGGTGAGGCCGCATGGTTGGTCATTATTTTTGTTTTGTCATAGTTAATGTTTAGGCCAATTTCTTTGCATCTGAGGTTTAGATATTGGGATCCTTTGTTCCAATTGTAAACTGCTTTCAGAGAAGAGGGCTAAGTCATCTGTGAAACTGGGGTTGGTTAGTTGCCTGCCTAAAATGTTTATGCTGGTATCACTCCAGTCTAGTTTTCATCACCCATTACCATCTCTAGTGCTGAAGTGAAGAGCTTTGGTGCTATTGGGTCACCTTGTTTTACTCCCCTTTCTATTTTGAATTTAGATCCTGTTTGCTGTAGCTTGATGGCTGCATTGCTCTTGTTGTAGATATTTTGGAGAAGTCTGATGTACTTGTATTCTTTTTCTTTCTTTTGCAAAGCTATCATAAGAGGTTGGCATTCAATTGAGTCAAATGCCTTTTGGAAGTCTATGTAAAGTGGTAGGTTATATTCTGATATTTTTCGATGATAACCTGGTTAATTGTGTGGAGATGGTCAATGGTTGAGAAGTTTTTCCTGCACCCTGCTTGATCATATGGTTGGTACTCGTCAAGTTGATTGGAGATTTTGTTTTGGATGATTCTAATGAATATTTTTTAATTATGTGGTATCAGACTATGTAGTCTGTAATTATTTATATCTGAATTATAATTATTTATATCTAATTATGTACTCCCTCCTATTGTGTCTGGGCAGAATTGCAGACACTTTCATTTTAAGTAAATCCCACATCAGTACACTGTGAACATTTCAGCCTATTGTTTCCTTTTTTTAAAGAATCTTAATGCATGAAGTATCACTGCCGAAAATCAAATCAAGACTATCTTTCACTTGTTGCCTCTCTAACATGTTGGTATAAGAAGCAGCCATTCAATAAATTCAGAAAGGTTTTGCTACTGTGTGAGTGACCTACCCACAAGTTCTAATCAATATTTGGAAAAATTAGAATCCCCCATTATATGATATTCTGATTTATTAGCCCATTGTATTTGTCTGTCTGGTTGTTCATTATTCTCATCATGATGGGTGAAGTGTGTAGTGCATGTGTTCTTTTTTCTCTTCTTGGCTGATGCTATAGAAGCTTGCTTTCTTGATTCATTTGCCATTACTACTACTGATAATAATACTACTACTACCACCACAATCACCACCACCACCCATAAACAAAAAGCCAAATCTTCAACAACACTTATGGGCACATTCTTCTGGGATCAAAATGGCATAATTTTTATCAAATTTCTTGGAAAGTGGAGTAACCATCAACAAAGAAAGATACTGCTTGTTCTTAGAAAAGCTTAATTGAGCTCTGAAAATCAAAAGACCTCTTGACCGGCAGGACATTAAGTTTCATCAGGATTATGCAAGGCTGCACACAGCACAGATGACACTGTCAAAGATCACCCAGCTGGGATGGAGCATAATGCCTCACCCACCCTATGGCCCTCACCTTGCCCTATCAGTTTTTTTTTTTTTTTCTTTTGTTTGGGAGACTGAAGGCATACTTGTGTGGTAAGATGTTTGAGAGTGATATGGAACTCATTTCTGGCATTAAACATTGCTGTAGTTAGTATTAGTATTAGTATTAGTAACGGCCGCATGGTGCAAGAAAGCCTATGGCTTATGCTGCACCAGCCAAAAAAAAAAAAAAATCCGAACAAAACAATGATAATAAAAACAAAAAATAAATAAATAAATAAATAAAATAAATAACTAAATAATAATAATTAATACATAAAATAAAATAAAAAATAAATAAAAAGGAAATTAAACCTATCATCCTATGCGCTTCCCTTACCCGAAAGTACTATCCAGATGACCTTTGAATTTCCCCAAACTGTCTAGGCTATCAACTTGTTGTTGAAGTTGATAGCCTAAACAAATTTAAAGCTCAACTGGACAGGTATTTCGAACGAATGGAGGGGTGAAATGGGAGAGGGGTTTTTTTTTTTTTTTTTTTTGGCTGATGCTGAATAAGCTTGCTTTCTTGCATCATATGCCTCTACTAATGCTAATGCTAAATGCTGTCGGCCTCTACCACCCATGAAGGCAACTTATTCCAGTAATTTATAACTCACTGGCTAAAATAAAACTTCCTGCAGTCCAGTCTAAACATTTCCCCCTCGTAACTTGAATTTATGTCCCCTAGTTCTAGCATCATTTATAATCTTGAAAATTTTGTCCTCATTCATTTTACTGATGCCTCTCAGAGCCTTAAACACCTCAATCAAATCTCCTCTAAGGTCTCTAGTTTCCAAACTCTGCAACCCACATATTCGAAGTCTTTCTTCATAAGGACACCCTTTTGCTGATCTCACCAGGCGAGTTACCCTTCTTTGCACCCTGTCAAGAAGCTCGATGTCTTTCTTTAGGTGCGGTCTCCATACTTGAACACAGTATTCCAAGTGTGGTCTAACATAAGCCTTATATAATGGGATTATCACGTCCCTATCTCTACTTGCAAAAGTTCGATAGATCATCGATAGGACACCATGGGCCTTCCTTGCAACCTGTTTACAATGCTCAGAGAATTTCATGTCTGACCGTATCGTAACACCCAAGTCCCTTTCCTCCAGTACTGGGTTTAGTTGAACTCCACCAAGTGAATAAGTTTTTTTGGGATTACTGTTTCCCATGTGTAATACCTTACACTTTGTTGGATTAAAGCACAGCTGCCATTTTTCTGACCATTCCTGAAGTCTATCTAGGTCTCTCTGAAGAAGCTCAGCTTGACGGTGATCCTTAACTACTCTACCAATTTTAACATCATCTGCAAATTTAGACATCACGCCCTCTATCCCTTGATCAATGTCGTTTATGAAAATTAAAAACAACAGTGGTCCTAATACTGATCCTTGGGGAACCCCACTTCTTACATCAACCCAATCTGAGGAATAGCCATTTATGACAACCCTCTGCCTCCTGCCCTGAAGCCATCCTTCTATCCATCTAAGGATTTTCCCAGTGATTCCAACCTGTTCCAGCTTATAAAGCAACTGCTCATGTGGGACTGAGTCAAAAGCTTTGCTGAAATCTAAATAAACAATGTCGAAATTATTCCCTAAATCCAGCTCGTGAGTGACCCTTTTGAAATAGCGAACCAGATTTGTTAAACATGATTTTCCCTTTACAAAACCATGCTGAGTATCCTTGAGAATTTCAATTCGATCAAAATGATCCTGAATTCCACCCTTGATCATTGCCTCCATGATTTTCCCTACTACTGAAGTCAGACTGACAGGTCGATAATTTCCAACTTCACTTTTAGAGCCACCCTTATGTATGGGAGATACATTTGCAATTTTCCAATCCAAGAGAATCTCCCCAGAGTCTAGTGATGCTTGCATAATAAGCCTCAATGGTTCAATGCACTCGCTTGCCGCCTCTCTTAAGATTATAGGGTATATTCCATCAACTCCAGGAGCCTTACTGGTCTGTAGGCTCGAAAGTTTTTTCATTAAATAATCTTGCAAAATTTCAATATCATTAATTACATATTTTTTAACTTCGCTCTCACAATTTCCCATTGCCAGAAAAGGCTTTTCATTTGTAAATATCGATGCAAAATAACTGTTGAGTTCATCTGCAACGGCAGCTGGTGTATTTATTACTATCCCCTTTCCCTTTCGTAAAGGTCCGATCTGGTTTGTCCTGCTCTTCTTGGCATTTATATATGTGAAGAATTCTTTATCCCCCCTCTTTGCTCTGTTTGCTAGTGATTTCTCATAAACTGCCTTTGCCTGTCGAACCTTTTCTGTGGCTCTATTACACATCACCTTGTAGCTGTTATAGGCTTCAGTACTTTTTATTGCTCTGTAACCTTTCCATGCCACCTTTTTCTGCTCAAGTAATGCGGCAACCTCACTATTCATCCAACTTGGAACCCTTCTCGTGGAGTATTTTTTTAATGGTATATACGCATTCAAGGCATCTGTGATTAATGTTTTAAAAGCGTACCACAGTTCAATTGTATTCATTCTCTGCGCGATATCTACCCAGTTAATAGAGGCCATGTAGTACCTTAAGGCATCGTAATTTCCTTTTCTGAAATTAAAACCCATTCCTTTGCCTTTTACTTCTGCTACCTCTCTTTTTTTTTTTTTTTTTTTTTTTTTTTTGGCTGATGCTGCTTTCTTGCATCATATGCCTCTACTAATGCTAATCTGATCTGAGGTGTCCAGGTAATATGGAATATAAGCAGTAGATACCATTTCCCTGTCATGAGGGGGCGAGAGCCTCGGGTGAGTTGCAAATTCTTGTGCTTGTAGTGAGCACTTGTCCAACACACGGGCTGTGTAGCCACATTTGGTGAAGTCAGCTTTTACCCTAGAAACCTCGGTGCACCTGGCTTCTTCTGAGGTGAAATGACTTCAAGCTTGGAGTCATTCCAGCTCAGACAGCCCATGGACTTTTATCAATGATATACAGGAATTTTGCTAGAAGGGAAAATTCCTGAAAATTCTAAAAGGCCGCTCTTACCAAGAAAGAGCAATAGTTTTGCAAATTGAAGTTCCTGGAGATGGCACCTAGGAGGAGATCTGACTGAGGAGTTTAAGGCTTTGAATGGATTGACTAAGCTTAATCATCCACCGTAGAACTCCGTGATCACTTCCTGCTACTGGTTTCTCTACTGTCAGCCCTGTTATGTCATCTGATTCATGTGTGATGATGAGGTCTAGGATATTCTTTTCTCTAGTACTTTCCCTGACATGTTGATACAAATAACAGTCATCTAGTTGATTTAAAAATTTTGTTCCCCATGTCGAGTTTCTTTCCCATTTACTCCAATCAATTAGAGGCAAATTGAAATCACCCATAATAAGGCATCAGCCTCCTGACTTTTACCAAAGTGCATTTACTCCTTGGAAAGCCCCAAAGAAAATGCAGTGAGTGTGGTGGTTTCTTACATTGAGTGATATTTTCACAAAGTTGAAAGATCGTATTTTATGTATGTAAAGTATAGTTACAATATCTCGGATAATCAAGATGTTACAACTTACAGGCACTCCCCGGCTTACATAATACTCGACTTACAGAAATTCAACTTTATGTAAGTTTTTGCCAGCCGATGCAAACTTAAAAAAAAAAAAAAAAATCATGAAAACGTATTTTACATCCCATAGGAATAAATGGAGATATTGTGAAAATATCGTAATGTGAACCCAATAGCACATTGTTTCTCTTTTTTTTTTTTTTTTTTTTTCGTGGTAATTCATTCCAAGACCTTGGAAGTTGAAATTTTTGCTATATAACTAAGCTATTTATCTCTCTAAAAGATCATTTTTATAATGGAAATTGCACTACATTTTCATCGTTATCATGTTCCATTATAAGAATCAATTTTTAACGTCTTTGTGATATATTTTTCTAAAACACATTTCTGAAGGTCACTACCATAAAACAATAAAAATAATTTGCACTTGCTGGTTTATTGGGCTTTTCCATTAGCACAATCTGTTATAAATGGACAGTAAAATCGATCTTATTGCATTCCCGATAATACCGATAACTGAAATTCTGTGGGTTTTTACGTTATGGTATTATGGTGAAATGAGTTCCCCTTCATTGAAATCTTCAATCATACAAAAAACATAAATAAATTTTCAGAATCTTCTCTTCATTCCTATTTACTTATTGCAATGGTGAAGGGAAAGGTACCAGCGGAAAGTGCTGGTAGTGCTAGGAAACGAAACAAAATTGATTTAGAAATGAAGATGATTAATTAATAATTATGAAGCAGGACGAAGTTTGTCATCTATTGCACGGAATTAGGTCTCGCTGCTTCAACAGTGAATGCTATTTAAGGGACAGTGCACATATAAAAGAACATGTTAAAGGATCAGCACATTTAAGATTAACAGTGATCACAAAACAGTGTTTAGGTGCTATATCGAAGATGGAAAAGCTATTAATAATATGGATGGAAAGTTAGATTTAGATTCAGAAGCAAGTGCCCCTGAGTCCAATGGCCATTCAAGCAAAGGCAAGAAGTATTTATGAAGATATTAAGGATAAGTACGGCAAACCCCAAGCCAAGTTCGTGGCAAGCAACGGGTGGTTTAATAGGTTCAAGCATCATACTAGTTTTCAAAATATTAAAGTATGCGGTGAAGTCGCCGGTGCCAATTCTGCAGCTGCAGAGAAATTTGTGATGTGTTGGAAAAAACTCCTTATAAATCTCCACAGCCCTCAACTTCTGCAGCGGCGTGCTTATCAGCTGGAGAGGTAATTCTGGCAATGATGCTCAAAAGATAAAACTTGCTGACATTATGCCTGTCCTCTCTCTCTTTTTGTAATTTTATAATTTTGTAATTTTGTACACTTTGTAATTTTTACTGCACATGACATAAAAAAATTGAATAAATAATTCTATTTACATGTTCGTCGAACATTTCTTTTTTGCTTCAATCAAATTTGCGAGTGCTGCATAAGCATTTAGGGAAATTCTGACACATAAAATTCTGACTTATGTAGAGTTCTGCAGAACGCAACCCTTACATAAGTTGGGGAGTGGCTGTGTATTGTATGTGTGTGCCTATTTTGCTCTTAGTAACCTTAACGGTCCATACATTTTCTTTTCTCATGAGTACTCCCAGGAGGCCTTGTAATCCCCACACCTTGCTTTTTTAATCTTCTGCATGCCCTAATAGAAGCAGTACAAGGGTTTCATTTCACCTCCGCTTGCAGCTGCCATTAAACCATTAGTTTGTCTATCCCCCCCCCCCCTCCAAACTAGTAGTTTCTTACCTACCTAATACTGTCTAGATAGCATCAGCAAATATTCTTCCACAGTTTCTATCCCTGTGATAACAGCCTCTTTTGTTAACAAGTTGGACCATGCAAGAGAAAAATTCTACCCCTTGAGCCTTGCTGAGTCTCCCAAGGACAAATTGATCGAGGAGGCTTTCATTATATACTCCCTATTATTATTATCATCTATACGGTGCAAGGAAGCCTGAGACTTATGCTACACCAGCCAAAAAAAAAAATTCTCGCGTTACCCTGAGAGAGAGAGAGAGAGAGAGAGAGAGACAAAAGTAGAAGGGAATCACCAAGAAAGAGAAGAATGATGATATCCAGCTTAGAACCCTGGATGTGCCAAGCCCATACTCACCAGATGTGAGCCCCTGGGGTTAATGTCTAGGCAGAATCCCAGACACTTTCAAATGTGTTTCTGAGATGGAGCTAATAACACTGAACAAATATTTTGGATTATATTTTGTTATAGGCATGAAAGTAAGTTTACTATATAGATTTTGGGTCACCTTGTTTAATAAAAATAGTTTATTAGAAATAGTGCTTAAAATGGCAGATTGACTCTTGTTTTTGAAAAAAATAGTTTTTTATAATTATGCAAATTATCATCAAATTATGACAGTAAGATGTAGCTACGAACATACATGTGTCAAAACGGGACCTTTTTGCTTGTATTCAGCTTTGGGAGCATCCCTTTTCAACATTCAACAATAATCAGCTAACATGGTGGCACTCCATTTGCTCTTGTATCTTTGTTCCATCACTGCAGTGTCTTGATGGATGCACTCACCATTTTGTTGCTGATGGCACCACAGTTTAGTGGGAAGAAATGCATCTTCAATCATTGCACCCCAGTTTTTCATAAGAAGTAATGAGATCTTCTACAAGCTGCCTGTAGTTACTGGCTTGAACATTTCTTAGAGAACCAGTCGAAACATTTCAAAAGGCTTCCCATGCTGATTTCTTGCTATCACTAAGGACACATTCGAACTGTTTGTCTTTGAAAAGTTGCCTTATTTGTGGACCAATGAAAATACCAGCCTTGATCTTCTTTTCTCTGTACTAAGTCTTGGGAATTTATCTTGCAAGTATGTAAATGCAGAACCGTTCACTTCCAAACTTGTCACAAATTTTTTCATGAGTCCCAGTTTGACATGGAGTGGTGGAAGCAAAACTTTATTTGGATCTACCAGAAGTTCAAATGCTATGTTCTTCATTCCAGGTGATAATGATTTTCGTTGAAGCCAACTGCTCTTCTCATTGTGCATATCCTTGGCACGACTATCCCACTCGCAGAGAAAGCAACAATAATTAGTGTAACCCCTTTGCAATCCTAATAAAATGGTGATTACCTTTAAATCACCACATATCTGCCACTCATACTTCTGATAGTGCACACCTAAGAGGATGTTCTCCATGTTTGCATATGTTTATTTTTTGTGGGCAGCATATGCAAGAGTTATTGAAGGCAGCATGTTTCCATTGTGTAATAACACAGCCTTAAGGCTAACCTTAGAAATGTCTATAAATAGTCACCTTTCTTCGGGAAGGTTCCTTGTATTCATTGCTGCCATTAGACCAACAACTTCCTTACAAATAGGGAGTTCACTTTCTCTTTCATAGAATTTATCAGTCTTTATTTCGAGTAAGTGCATAACTCCCTCCACCTTCTGTTTTCTCTGTCCTTTCTGCACATGTTGTACTCGAAGTGTCGAAGTTTGCAGATGACACGAAGGTTGGCAGGGTTGTTAATGACAGTAATGGCAGTGTGCTACTGCAACAGGATCTAGATAATTTGGGCAGATGGGCTAAGAAGTGGCAACTGAAGTTTAACCTTGACAAATGCAAAGTACTGCATATGGGTAGAAGTAACCCCAGAGAAACGTACCAACTGTGTGGTACTACACTTAAGGTGGTAGAAAATGAAAAAGACCTGGGAGTAATTGTGCAGTCAGATATGAAGTTTTCTGAGCAATGTAGACAGGCTGCTAGGGCAGGTCATGGGGTTTTGTCAATGATATATAGGAATTTTGCTAGCAGGGAAAAGGAGGTGATTGTCCCTCTGTATAAGGCAATGGTCAGGCCACGCCTTGAGTACTGCGTACAGGTCTGGAGGCCTCATTTTAGGAAGGATGTAGATTTGCTTGAGCGTGTACAGAGAAGAGCAACACGATTGGTGAGGGGAATGAAGGGATCCTCTTACCAAGAGAGGCTTAAGTTCTGCAAATTGCAGTGGCTGGAGACTAGGCACCTGCGCGGTGATCTGATTGAGGTCTATAAGGCCTTGAATGGGTTGAGCACGCTGAATTCTGATGGGATCCTCCCACTTGTTCAGAATACGAACCTACGGGGACATAAGTTCAAATTAAGAAAGGATAGATGTAGAATAGATGTGCGGAAATTTGCCTTTAGCCAGCGGGTGGTTAATTGCTGGAACAAACTTCCATCTGTCGTTGTGGAAGTTGATAGGTTAAATAAATTTAAGGAGGAACTGGACAGGCAATTGGAGGGTATGGTGTGATTTTTTTTTTTTTTTTTTTTTTTGGCTGATGCTGCATAAGCTCCTACACTTGCTTTCTTGCATCAGGTGCCACTACTACTACTACTACTACTACTACTACTCCCTGTATTTAAATTCTGCATCTCCTGTTTCTTCACATTTAACTCGGTAATAAAATCTTTAACTGTGGTTTAACTGTGGTAATATGAGCTTTAACTTTGGTAATAAAATAACTTATTCCTTACCGCAGTTAAAGATCTTGGGGATGAGATTGAAATTAGCATTAGCATTACTAGATGCATATGATGCAAGAAAGCAAGCTCATACATCATCAGCCAAAAAAAAAAAAAAACCTTCCCATTCACTGATCCATTCGTTCCAAATGTTTTTGTCTAGTTCTGCCTTGAATTTATTTAAGCTGTCAACTTCCACAACAACAGATGGAAGTTTGTTCCAGCAATCAACTACCCACTGGCTAAAGGAAAATTTCTGCACATCTATTCTACAACTGTCTTTTCTCAATTTCAGTTTGTGCCCTCTCAGGTTTGTAATCTGAGCAAGAGGAAGAATCCCATCAGCATTGAGCCTGCTCAATCCATTCAATGCCTTATGCACCTCAATCAGATCTCCTCTCAAGTGCCTAGTCTCCAGAAGCTACAATTTGCAAAACTTAAGCCTTTCTTTGTAAGAGCAGCCCTTTGTTTCCCCCACCAGTCTTGTTGCCCTTCTCTGTACTCGCTCTAACAATTTAAATCCTTCCTAAAATGAGACCTCCAGACCTGTATACAGTACTCAAGGTGTGGCCTGACCATTGCCTTATACAAGGGGACAATCACCTCCTTATCCCTGCTCGCAAAATTCCTATATGTCATTGACAAGACCTCATGATCTTCTCTGGCAGCCTGTCTGCACTGCTCAGAAAACTTCATATCTGACGGCACAATTACCCCCAGGTCTCTTTCGTTCTCCACTACCCTAATGTAACACCACATACAGAGTCCATTCACATTATATCCAGAATATGCACCTTTCGCAGCATGCACGGCAGCGAACTGCTGTGGAAGGGACTCAATAAGTCTGCAGAAGGTTGCTACAGGTATCTGTGACCATGCAGACTACAGTGCACCCCAGAGTTCCTGTAAGTTCCTTGGTGGAGGATCCATCCATCTGATGTGTCGATCGAGGTGGTCCCATAGATTTTCAATTGTGTTAAGATCCGGGGAATTCGGTGGCCAAGAGAGTAGCTTGACGTCTTCGTTGTGCTCCTCAAACCACTCACGGACAATTCTGGTGACATGGCATGGCGCATTGTCTTGCTGATAAATAGCATCGCCCCCAGGGAACACAGTCAACATGTTATGGGTGTACCTGATCGGTGATGACCGATAGGTAACCATTTGCGTTCAGGGTGCCCTCCAGAGGTATCAGCAGACCCAAGCCATGCCATGCCACGAAAACATTCCCCAGATCATAACGTCGCCACCACCAGCCTGTCTTCTGCCAACAATCATGTCCGGGTGTCTGTTCTCAGAGGTTTCACACCTAATATGCCACTGTGTATCCACTCGGTGGAGCAGAAATCATGACTCATCAGAGAAGGCCACCTGTTGCCACTCGGCTGGGGTCCAGTGTTGGCCAGCTGTGCAAACTTGATGGCATTGTTTGCGATGAACAGCCGTCAGCATGGGTGCTGTCATCAAACATCTGCTCCATTGCCCAATGTGCAACAGGGTTCGCTGCACTGTCATGTTGCAGACCTTTCTGGTGTCCCCACCGTCCATTTGAACGACCAGTTAAACAACACTAGCACGCCGATTGGTCCTGACCAACCATTTCAGCCGGCATTCACCTCTGGGATCAGTGGTACATGTGGCTCCACAACTAGCATGTCGGGTCATCAAAACTGTCCCATTTGTCCAGTCTTGATACACTTTCACCACTGCAGCATGTGAAAATTTTACAAATTCCGCTTTTTTTTTTAATGCTGGCACCCCTGGCCCAATAGCTGATGATCATACCTTTTTCCAAGTCTGATAGGTTGTGTGCTATGCCCACGACAGAAGCTGTTACTATGTTCACGGATGCCGAACATCAAAACTTATATGCTTGCAGTGTGTGAACTTGACATGTGCACTGTATGATTTGTGTGTGATGTCTGCATTGGGGGACAGTCATAATAATGTGACTGGATGCTGTAGTTGGTACATTTCTCTGGGGTTACTGCTACTATATGCAGTTCTTTGCATTTGTCAATGTTAAACTTCAGTTGCCACTTCTCAGCCCATCTGCCCAACTTTTCCAGATCCTATTACAGCAGCTTACTGTCATTACAGTTATTAACAACCCTGCCAACAATATATTTTAACCAGAACTTCAAATTTATCAAATTTATTTACTATACTCCTAGCATTGGTGTAAAACAAGTATACGTGCACCCGTTCTTACTCTTAGTTACTTAGTTTGGGTTTGATAAGGAAACGTCTTGTCTGACAAATTTGATAGGATATTATGATGTGGTTACAAAGGAACTGGATGCAAAAAATAATTTTGATATCATATATTTGGATTTCAGGAAAGCTTCTTTTGACACTGTTGCACATGGAAGACTATTGTACAAATTGGAGCAGAATGGTATTAAGGGTACGTTGTTACAATGGATAAAAGGATGGTTGAGTGGGAGAAGACAGAGGGTGGTAATCAATGGGTGCTGCTCTTCGTGGACTAATGTTATTAGTAGAGTCCCACAGGGTTCGGTGTTGGGTCCACTGTTGTTTTGTATATTTATCAGTGATATTGATGATGATATATCAGGCTTAGTGTCGAAGTTTGCAGATGATACAAAGGTTGGCAGGGTTGTTAATGACAGTGTGCTACTGTAACAGGATCAAATGCAAAGTACTGCATATGGGTAGAAGTAACCCCAGAGAAATGTACCAACTATGTGGTACTACACCTATGTGGTAGGAAATGAAAAAGACCTAGGAGTAATTGTGCAGTCAGATATGAAGTTTCCTGAGCAATGCAGACAGGCTGCAACAGCAGGTCATGGGAATTTGTCAATGATATATAGGAATTTTGCTAGCAGGGAAAAGAAGGTGATTGTCCCTCTGTATAAGGCAATGGTTAGGCCACACCTTGAATACTGCGTACAGGTCTGGAGGCCTCATTTTAGGAAGGATGTAGATTTGCTTGAGCTTGTACAGAGAAGGGCAACAAGATTGGTGAGGGGGAATGAAGGGTTCCTCTTACCAAGAGAGGCTTAAGTTCTGCAAATTGCAGTGGCCAGAGACTAGGCACCTGCACGGTGATCTGATTAAGGTGTATAAGGCCTTGAATGGGTTGAGCACGCTGAATTCTGATGGGATCCTTCCACTTGTTCAGATTACGAACCTAAGGGGGCATAAATTCAAATTAAAAAAAGACAGATGTAGAATAGATGTCCGGAAATTTGCCTTTAGCCAGTGGGTGGTTAATTGCTGGAACAAACTTCCATCTGTCGTTGTGGAAGTTGATAGGTTAAATAAATTTAAGGAGGAACTGGACATGCATTTGGGGGGAATGGTGTGATTTTTTTTTTTTTTTGGCTAATGCTGCATAAGCTCATACACTTGCTTTCTTGCATCACATGCCACTACTACTACTATTCTAACACGCCCCATGTATTTACTTGTTTAATGACTCCCAGCAGTTCCTGATATCCCCAGCACTTGGTTTCCGGGCTGCTGCTCATTCCAATAGAAGCAGTGCAAGAAACATTTCCACCTCTGCCTGTGGCTATTGTTAATCAATTTTCCAACTCACCTAACATTGCCTCGATTGCATCAGCAAATATTCTTGCACCCTTTGTATTTAAGTGTATTCCATCCCTGTAGAAGCAATCCTTCCTGTTAACAAGCACAGACCACGCTGAGAAAAATTCTACCCCTGCAGTTTCTCCAGGCCAAATTGATTGACAAGGCTCTCATCATATACTCCCTGCTATCGTGTCTGGGCAGGATTGCAGACACTTTCTAATTTTACCCTAACTCGCTACTTTTTTTTCAACATTGACCTGTGCTTGCTAAGTAAATCCGAAAATTTCCCATACTTAAATGTCATTAGTGCCAACATGTACAATGATATCACCTTTTGTGCCCTTAAAATATGATATCTGCTCTACAACACCATCAACTTTTGCCCCTAGCAGACATAAAAGTAAAGTGCAGCCATTATCAACCCACTGCAGGATGGAAGCCTCCTCAACAATTCATGCTGAGGGAAATGGACCATAATCTGCCACGCTGGTCCAGTGTGGGTTGGCAGATTGACTGTATTCAGCAGTCAGGGACTTGAACCCCGGTCTACTCAAAGAGCGTGTGCTACTGCACTCCCGCTCCTGCCCACTCGGCTACGGAGGCCGTAGCCGAGTGGGCAGACATACCCTGGCCCTATTCCACCTATCCTTTTTGCACAATATATTTCCTGTTTCCGTGACAATTGAGTCACTGACAGTAACTAGCTCTTGTGGGACAGCCTATTCTGCTCTGAAGATTGTCGCTGTGTTTCCTGGTGCACAAGAGTGAGCTCCGCATTGAGTTGAGTAGCTGAGAGCTTGATGGGCCCCATTTTAATTCCTTTGTGGGCATCTACCCGTCTCTTCAAGCATCTCATAGATGCCCCTCAGAACGCTGAGTTGGTCTAATTTCTTCACATTCTCTGCACCTAGCACACACAAAGACATCCTCCATGGCTAGATCATGTTCTGTTCTAGAGAGTTCTGCAAACATGTCACATTTTGCACATGTTTGCAGAACTAGATGTAATGCAATGTCGAATTGCCCCCTTCAGTTCTCCCACGAACCACAGCACTTTCGCTACTTTGTGCATATTGCTTTGCTGCTCTTGTCTACAGCATGATTTCTGTTTAAATTCAATGTAATTTACAATAAAAATTAAAAGGATTTATAAATTTAATTGATTAATTGCCAATACTATACTAAGCTAACAGATTCCTACTACAGTGGTACGTATTACGCTATCTACTTTTACATTATACCTTACGCTATCAAGTTCGAGATGTATGTTACACTATTCGTACTACGCGATTGATTCTACAGAATGGTGGTAAAGTTTCGAATGGTACAAATTTTACTGATACTAAGTAATAACCTACATAATCTCTATCTAAGTTATCATAACTAGGAATATAAAGCTACTTCTAGATAATAAATTGATATGCCAATGAGTCAGTAAAATCATAAAAATTTAAGAAAAACGTCTCTGTTAGCTGGAGCTGTAAAAACCTCGTCTGCACGGAGCTAATCTCGTTTTCTTTAAGTTTTCATAGTGTATTTGTTTAGGTTTCAAAAAGTTAATAAATTCTTAAGTTGATTACATGTAGTGAATTGTTTTACCTATTGTTATAGCAAAGTTCTCTGAAGTTTTATTTTGATAACAGGTTTTCCATCAGCCAACAGAAAGAAGTGTAGAATTTTTTCCTATTTCACGATGGAAAATGAATCAGGATGGTGTAGCATGGTACAGGTTTAATGACGGAAGTTTTCCTAATATGTGGGATTGGATAGGATTGTATAGGGTAAGTAAACAAATTCCTCCATTCATAATTATTTTTAGAGATTTATTATTATTTGCATATTTAAATGTAGATATTTTCTTTTCGTTATGCTGACATTCTTCCATTCACCATTTTACTCCTTGCTGTCCTGTTATGTCTTGACGCTTTTGATCCACCCTCCTCATAGTCTATCTCTGGGCTTATTACCATTCATTGTTTCTTCAAATTTCTGTTTAGTTAATTTAACTTCCTCATCCCTCCTAGTAATCCTTCTTTATACAAAGAAGAAGAAAATGCACAAGATCACGAAATCGGACTGTTGTGTACTGGTTGTGGAAAAGTCTTAGATAATTCAACTGATGTTGCTGATGAATTGAATAGGTACTTTGCATTGTCCTTTAGTGACAAAAGACCCTTCATGCTGAGGAGATGCTCTGCAAGTGAGGCTGAGCCATATGAAATAAGCAATTTTTTAAATTGCAGAACACCATTTATTAGAAAAACTTTCAAGCTTAAAGGCAAGTAAGGCTCCTAGAGTTGATGGTATATACCCAGTAATTTTGAGGGAGGCTACCACAGAGGGTATTGAACCTTAAGGTTAATTGTGAGGACATCATTGGACTTGGGAGAGATTCCTTTGGATTGAAGAAGGGCCAGGATATAGAGACAGTTCTAAGAGTGAAGTCATTAACTATAGAACAGTTAGCCTAACTTCAGTGATAGGGAAAATCTTAGAAGCAATGATTAAGAGTGCAATCCAGGGTGTCATTTAGATAGAAATGGCATTCTGAAGGACATATATGGTTTTTAAGGAAAAATCATATTTAGCTAACTTGGTAAGCTATTTTTGCACAGTTACTCATAAGCTGGATGTACGGAACAATTTCAATATAGTTTATTTGGATTTTAGCAAGGCATTTGACTCTATCCCTCATGAGAGGTTACTTTATAAGTTAGAACATATTTAGATTACTAATCTTCAATCTCAGATGGATTGCAGGGTGGCTGCAGGGCAGAAGGTAAAAGGGCTGTGATTAATGGATTTTCTTCAGATTGGTGAAATGTCAGATGATGTAAAGATTGGGAGAGTTGCTAATGATTGGTGTCAAACAGTGTTCCTTCAGGATCTGGGAATTACAATAAAGACATATATGAAGTTTTCTGAGCAGTGTCAACAGGCGATCAGGAAAGCCGATTTATCAAGCAATATCCAGTTGAGATAGGCAGGTCATAATCCTGCTGTATAAGGCAGTTGTAAGACTGCATTTGGAATACTGTATCCAAGTATGGAGACCTCATCTGAAAAAAGACATTGGACTTCTTGAAAGGGTTTACAGATAGGCAACTAGCATGTTGAGATTGGTGAAAGGGTGACCATACGATAAAAAACTTCAGTATGTGGGCTACAGAGCTTAGTAACCAGGTGCCTTAGAGGGGGATCTGATTGAGATTTATAAGTCTCTGAGAGGGTTTAGTAAAATGAACAAAGGCAGAATTTTCACTGTTATAAAGAATTCCAGAACCATAAATTCAAATTACAGAGGGAGAGGTTTAGACTATATTATAAGAAGTTTTCCTTTAGCCAGTGAGTTGTTGATTATTGGAACAAGTTACCACTGCAGGTAGTCGATGTTGACAATTTGATGAAATTCAAAGGTCAGCTGGATGTGAGGAGAAAAGCATATAATTTGTATATTCTTATCTACTTTTTTTTTTTTGGCCAGTGCAGCAAAACTTGTAGCTTCCTTGCACTATATGGCTAATACCAGTCCTTTTTTTTTTTTTTTTTTTTTGTTAGTTGTTGGCACATCAGCTTCTGTGGCCATAATGCACCTCCCAAAGTTTTTGCATTTTACTCTGATTCAAGCCCAAGGCGGGATTCGAACCTGCGACCTTTGGGTTGCCAGGCAGGCACTTTACCCACCTGGCTAGCCCAGTCGGCCATAATACCAATACTAATGCTTATCCTAACCCTGAGACTTCCTTTTCCTTTCAAAAATTTTTTATATTTGGATGCACACAGGGTGTAAGAGACTACAATGTTAAAAATCCAATAATGTATTGGAGTTTATGAAAATTTCTTAAGTCCCCTCCCACCCCAGCTAATAATACTGTCTAGTTCACAAAGCTAAAATATCTTTGTATATTTTAATTGCATTTATTCAATTAAATATATTCAATATATTTAATTTATTCAATTAAATATATTGAATAATTTTTTAATATATTTTTTAATTACATTTATTCCAGTTCATGTTCTATTTGGCGCTAGTTTTTGGAAGTTTATAACATAGCTTTCAATAGAAAATTTTCCTTGAAATTTTATTATTAAGTCAAAGATAAGAAAAAGAAAGTTTTTGTAATACAGTAAAACCTCAAAAACCTGGCATTCAAAAAATCCTGTACTTTGTGAATATTTTGTATTTTGAATAGTCACCCATGTGAGGGCAAGGGAAAATAGGCTGGTCGGACTTAAAAAGAAGGTGGGGGAAGCAGCACCCTGCAGGTGCTGCATATATACATTTTGTTCCATTAATAATTTCCAAACACAAATTTCATTCTGTTTTACATATTTCCTAGATGGTCATTATTACTATAAATGTGGAATGTGCAAGATCATTCATTTTGTGAAACATTCATTACTATTTCACAGTATATTGCTTAATAATACATAGTCTATATTTAAGTTTTTAAGGCAGTTCAATTACTGATGTCATAGCACACTATTTATACCTTATATTAAAAAATATTGCACAATCATAACATCATAAAACATTAGATGTTTCTCTAGAGGTTTTATTCAAACCCATGACCATTATTAGTGACATTATTACCCACTAGTGGAGATTATAGGGATCAGATACTTAGTCTATACGTAACCCTCAAAAAAAGGAATTGTCAGAAATCTGGCACGTATTGGGTTCCGAGCATGCCAAATTGAAGATTCTACTGTAATACAATTTTTTAAAAAAACACTCCATTAGGTAGCATGCGCTTTTTTTTTTTGCATGCAAAAAAAAAAAAAAAATTTGCAAAAAAAAGTTTTTTTAGTTTGCACTCTTTTCAGAAATTTATAAAACAACTGCTAATCAAATCAAAATTTTTGCTAGAAATTTTGTTGCAAGATCAAATACATATCTAGGAAAGGTGCTATTTTTGATAACATGTAGCCTGCCTCATAAACCTAAAATTATTTTAAAATGCTTCTTTCAATCACTATTGATTTGCCATTTTTATACAAACTTTCCATTTCTCTTAAAAATATACAAAAGAGGAGATTTCTCTTCTAAATACATGTTCATATTTTGTTTCCATGATATTTCTGAAATTTGTTTTAGTGCAAACATTTGGTCATGACATCACTATTTGATCTTAAAACAGACTGTTCATTTCCAAAGAACATTAAGCAATACTTCTAATCCTCTTTTCTTAGATAACACCTTGCTCCAGTATTGTGGAATTTGTGTTTCAGTAAACAATCTGTGGTAATATGATGCAGACACTGGCACTTTTTTCCCCTCTGGCTTTCAGCATTTTGGGTCTAAATTCATAACTCCCTTTACATCTTTTCTTCTTTTTCATTGATGGCTTCAGCTCTTTTATTTAACAAATCATCAAATTATTTATTCTGTACATTTAAAAGTCCTTCTCTTCTGTTTATAATTTTTCTTGATAATTTTTGATTACCTTAGTTATTGTTTTTCTTCTATTCTGAGATTTAACTAAATGCTGAAACATTTTTTTCCACCTTTCTGTTACTTCTGTTCCCTATCTTTCCCAAAATCTTCCCCAGATTTTAGCCTCTTTCAGACATATCTTAGCCCTCTTGCACTTTTCTTTATGTTCAATAAGAATTTATTAAAGATCCTTTTCTATAATGATATGATGAATTATGCTTTTCTTGTCTGTATTATATTCATTTCAAGTAAATTTGTCACTGTCTTTATGTTGAATTGCTCTGTTTGTTTCTAATTAAGAGTACATGGCTTGTGCAAAATTGTGGTAGCATTTTACCGTTATTGTTGGATTTACCATTTTCTCAAAGTTTTTCTAGAGTATCTCTACAGATATAATTGTCATTTCCTACCTTGATATTTAAATCTTTAATGAGAGATGGGGATGGAGAGAGGAGGGCAGCCTTCTACAGGATGTTTATTATTATTTTTTTAACTGTTTTTAGGCTAATTTTCCAGATAAAGACGAACATATATGTTTTGTTTGGGCATCATCAAGACCTTCCATTTCAGCACCATATTCAGCAACTACAGAAAATTCACAAGACATAGTACCAATCACAGAAAATGCTCCTAGTGTGCCAAGTACAACAGCACAATGGTACAAAGCAATATTTGCAGATCAGAACCTACTAATAAAGGGCATGTATAGGCTGCTATTTGTTAGTTCACAGTTTGATGATGTACTTGGTATAAGTGAACCATTTGAGGTAAGTGGACATTAAATATTTAATTAAAAATTAAATAAATTGAGATCTCACTTCTGAATTGCATTAGATAACACTATCTTTCTAACAAGATAGCAGCATGCTACTAATTTGTTGGCTACTACATACCTGCTCTGCCCTGCCACATCCATACAAACAATAGTGCTTGTTATGTTTCATTTCACAATAACTATGCAAGGGGTGCAAATTTCTTTAAAAAAAGACAAGAGTCACAAGTCATAATGAATGAAAAATGAAAGTCTGTATTTACAGAGCATTTTACTTAATGTTCATCAACTCTTAAATTCACTTAGTCTTGATTTTTAGAAAACTTAAGCAGGAGAGAGTATAAAATTTACAATTTTATACTTATCTTGATCAGATCTTGGAAGTTCATGATAACTGATTAGGAAAATTAGGTAAAATTATGCGATTTTTTTGATAAAATTTTACCTAATTTTCCTAATCAGTTGCTTTATGTGTGTATGTGTCAATTAGAAAGTTGTTTTCCATCATCTTAGTCTAGAATATCAATAATTTTAAAATCTATCCCCTCAAAACCTGATGCATAAGAAAAATATATGTGAACGTCCTCTAAGCTTGATATTGAGCATGTATGATGCATCTAAAAAGCTGCTTTTAAGAATTAACTGTGATGAATGCCCTCTAGAACTTGCTACATTTTTTAAAAATAAGATAAATGTTGCATGCATAAGTTATAGTACAAGGAGTGGTACAAAAGTAATGCCTCCTATTTTTTTCCTCAGAAAATTTAATTCCTACAACTATGCCTTTTACGTCAATTAATCCTCAGTCACTAATAAACACACTGTTATTTTTACACATCATTTTCTATGCACTTCCACCATCTCTGAGTCAGACACTGTATTTCAATCCTGTAAAAGTCCTTACTCTTGCTCTGGAGGGTTTTGTGAACACTCTGCTCAAGCTGGTCATCTTCCGCAAAATGAGTTCCACAGAGTGCCATCCTTCAGTGGGCCGAAGAGGTGATAGTCGGAAGGTGCAAGATCCAGGCTATGAGAGGGATGAGGTAGAACAGTGCACCCCAGTTTTAAAATGGCCTCCATCGTGTGCAGACTGATGTGGGGTCGTGCGTTGTCATGGAGAAGAAGAACCTTGTTAAGGTTTTGGTCCAGTTGAACCCTACAGATGCGGGCTTTCAACGTTTTCACATATCGATCTGAGTTGATTGTGGTGCCACACTCCAAGACACCCACAAGCAAGGCCCTGCCTTTGTCCTAAAACACTGTCACCATGACTTTATCGTCATGTTCCCCACTCTTAAAGTGTCTTACCCAATGTCTAACAGTAGTTAGACATTGGGTAAGACACTTTATTTGGTTATATTGTCAATATAAATATTTTTGAGATGCATATGGAACAACTGAGAGCAATACAGCATCAGTAAAAAAAAAAAAAAAAAAAAAAAACACTTTCAATTTCACCTATCCGTTCCCTCCAATAATTTGTCTAGTACTTAATTGAATTTATTTAAGCTATCAACTTCCACAATAACAGATGGAAGTTTGTTCCAGCATTCCACCACCTGCTAACTAAAGGCAAACTTAGGTATATATATTCTGCAACTGTCTCCTTCCTCAATTTAAATTTATGCCCCCCATGTGTATGTAGTCTGAGCAAAAGAAACAATTCCCTTAAGCATTGACCTTGAGCCTGCTGAATCCTCTTCAAGTCTTAAACACTTCAATCAGATCATCTCGCAGGTGCCTAGTCTCCTGATGCTGCAATTTGCAGAACTGAAGCCTTGTTTTGTAAGAATGTCCCTTTGTTCCTCCATCAATCTCATTGCCCTTCTCTGTACTTATTCCAGCAGCTCTTCGTCCCTAAAATGAGACCTCCAGACTTGTATGCAGTACTCACGATGTGGCCTGACCATTGCCTTATATAATGGGATAATCACCTCCTTATCCCTGCTAGCAAAATTCCTGTGTATCATTAACAAGCTGTTCTGCACACCTGTCTGCACTGCTCAGAGAACTTCATATCTGACTGCACAATTACCCTCAGGTCTTTTTTATTCCCCTGTCCTGAGTGTAGTACCACACAGTTGGTAGGTTACTCTGGGGTGACTGTTAACCATATGCAGTACTTTGCATTTGTCGATGTTAAACTTTAATTGGCATTTCTCAGCCCATCTGCCAACTTTTCTAGATCCTGTTGCAATAGCACACTGCCATTACTGTCATTAACAACCATGCCAACCTTTGTTTCATCTGCATACTTGGACATTAAGCCTGATATACCTTCATCAATATCATTGATAAATACACAAAACAACAGCGGGCCCAACACCGAACCCTGGGAGGCTCCAATAATAACATTAGTCCACGAAGAGCAGTGTCCTTTGATTTACACTTTCTGTCTTCTTGCACTCACCCATCCCTTTATCCATAGCAGCAACTCGCCCCTTAATGTCACACCACTACAATTTGCATAGCAGTCTTTTATGTGGAACAGTATCAAAGGCTTTCCTGAAATACAAGTACATGATATCAAAATTATTTTTTGCATTCAGTTCCTTTGTGACCACATCATAGTATTCAAGCAAATTTTTCAGACAAGACCTCCTTAATAAACTCATGCTGTGTCTGAACTATAACTACAATCTTGTCTTGATGATCCTGCAGTGCTTCTTTAATCAGTGACTCCATTATTTTCCATGGAACAGAAGTTAAACTATCAGGTCTGTAATTACTCATGATACCTTTTGATCCCCTTTGTGAATTGGGGAATCTTTCACACATTTCCAGTCCACAGGGACCTCTCCTGAATCCAAGTCTGCTCTCATAATTATAGCTGACAGTTTTCTCACTTCCCTTGCTGACTCCCTTAATATAATTAATTAGATCCCATCCACTCTCAAGTGCCTTTCTTATGTTTAACTTCATCAGTTTCTCTTCCACTTTCCACTTTCAAGTTATTACAAAATCATTTAGCTCCTTTTTGGGTTTGATAAACTTCTGGCATCCATTTTCTTAAAGAATTCCTCATATGTGAATGTAGATGCAAAATAATACTCACTGTGTTTCTCAGCAACCTGAGCAGGCTCATCAACATTTGATCCATCAAAATCAAGTTTGATTCATTCACTTCCTTCTAGTATTTACATAAGTATAGTGTTTGCTGCTTTTCTTGGCATCTTTTACCAAAGATTTCGCATAATCTGCCTTTGCTAGCCTAACCTCCTTTGTGACTTGATTGTAGACTAGTTTATTTCTACCATAGACTTCTGTCACCCAAATTATTGGGTGACATAGAAGAAAAAATTTGGGTGACATAAAAAAATTGCCATGAGTCTCATTAGTTCATCTGACATCCATTTAGGCCTAATCTTGGACAGTATTTTTTAGTTGGTGTGAAAAGCCTAGTAGCTTCCAAGATTAATTCCTTGAAGGCTTCCCATTTAGAATTCACTGTTTTTAACATCATCAGTTGATCTCACTGTATAGAATTTAAAGACTGTCTGAAACCACTGTAGTCACCTTTACAAAAGTAAAAACCCTTCCCTTTACCCTTGATGGTAGTTACATCTTTAAGTAAATCTCAAATCAGTACACTGTAATCACTGCCACCTTGTGTTTCTTTTATCTGCAGATTCTTAATGCTGATAATCAGATCAAGAGTATTATTTCCTCTTGTTGCCTCACTAACATGTTGCTGCATGAAAAAAACATTCATCCAGTAAATCCACAAAATTCTTGCTAGTCTGAGTGACCAACCGACAGGTTCCATTCAATATCTGGAAAGTTAAAATCTCCCATTAGAAGATTCTGATATACTGACCCACACTATTTCTCTGTACATTTCTTCGTTGTACCCATCAGAGTCATTAGGTCTATAACACACTCCTACTTTCAATTTTGCTTTCCCAGTGCTTATGTGACACCAAAGTTACTCAACATTGCTCTGGCCACCCATGTCAACTGGTTGGATTGCCTTAGATTTTATGTGCTTCTTAACTAAGAGCATAACCTCTCCTTGTTTCCTATGTTTTTTGTCTTTTCTGGGTATCTAAATGCCGGAGGAACAACAGACCAACACAACACAACCCAACACTACACTACTCAGACCAACACCAAAACTTACCCTACCTCTGGCATTTACAGAGTTTGTACTGCAACACTGAGAATACTATGTGGTTTTAGGTGATCCCTCCCCCGGTGTGTCTTGACAATAAACACTATGCACTGTGTCGTTTCTGTACACATTGTGCTCTCCATATTCCAATTCTACATCCCTTATATCTGAGTGACACCATCTGTGATATCCCAACAATGTCTGCATTTGATGTCTTCACCAGCATTTCAAATTCAGCAAATTTATTTATTATGCACTTATTATTGGTGTGCATGCAAGTATACATGCACCTGTTTTTACTCCTAGTTATTCTAACACAGCCATGTATTCACTTGTTCCATGATGACCCACAGCAGGGCCCGAAATCCCTGACACCTTGCTTTCTGGGCTGCTGTATTTCCCAATTGAAGTAGTGCATGGATCACTTTCATCCCTGCCTGCGGCTCTAGTTAATCTATTAGGCTGTGTATCCCCTCAAGCTAGCAGTTTTCTGACCCACCTCTCACTGCCTCGATAGCATCAGCAAATATTCTTGCACCCCTTCTATTTAAGTTTATCCCATCCCTGTAGAAACAGTCTCACCTAATTAGCACACACCACACTGAGAAAAATTCTACCCCATGAGCTTTGCACCGTCTCTCCAGGGCCAAATTGATTGACAAGGCTTTCATCATATACTCCCTCCTATCATGTCTGATCAAAATTGCAGACACTTGCCCTAACTTGCGACTTTTTTTTCAACATTACCCTGTACTTGTTAAGTAATTCTGCAGATCTACTCTTATTGGGTATTGATGTGAGCATCTGAGAGCTTTATGGCCCCCTAATTTAAATCCTTCAAGGCATCCACCCTGCTCTTAAAACCTGCTTAAAGGCCTATGACAATGTGTGTAGGAGCCTAATATGCTCGCACTTCTTACATCGAACAACACACACATACAAAAATACATCCTATTTTGCAATTTATTATTATTATTATTAATGGGTTTTTTATACAGATTCTAGTCACAAGATCCCATTCGTCACTTTGTCGTCTTGTGGTGAGGTAAATGCTATGGCTGGCTGTTTGTGTGTGGTGCTGGAATATGTGAAGGTGTGGTGTTTTGTTGTGTTGAGTGGCCAGCATTAGGTGATTTAGCAACTGAGGGGGGAGTGACATACAAGAGTTTTATTGTCTCCCTATTTCTCATTTTTAGCTGTGCAGAGGCACGCCAGATTCATCCCCAGAACCAATGTTCTGGGGAAGCCTGTGGAAATATAGGAAAGGAGAGTGGATGTATAGTAAGGAGATGGGGAAGGAGGATTGTAGGGGGGAATATAGTGATAGAAAGATGGAGATGATAGTTAGAGGTATCCCCATAGAAGTAGGAGTTGTTAGTTTAAAGATATGAGTAGAACGCTGGACAATAGGTCCAGGAATCCCACCCCTCAGTAGGAGTCAGCAGGCAGCAAACATTCCACTCCCAGTTGGGGGTCGGCAGTGAAGATCCCACCCCAGGTGGTGTCAGCAGCAAAGATCCTACCACCAGACAGGGGTCAGCAGAGAGGATCCCACCCTGATCAGGGTCTGCAGTATTTTCTGCCAAGGTGTGGTTCTGTAGTTTAAGTCACAGTCAAAGTCCCATTAATGTGTCTGATCAATCTGATCTTGTTAGAGTTTACATGTCAGAATGTCGTTGGCACTGTTCTTGGGTAATAGTTACCCTATCCTTGAAGAGGGCATTAGCAAACCTACAGAAGGCTGCATAGTTAGTCCAAGTTGCAATTAATTCTGGTGCTTCATCTTGGGTGTAGCAGCCAGTCTCAATTCCAAGTTGTGTCCAGATGTCCATGTACAGGTGACAATTGTATATCGGGTAGGCCTTAGATTCTCTGTTTCCGCAGGTGCAAGCTGGGGTGTCTGTGAGGCCCATGCTGTGGAGCTTTTCATTGAAGCTACCATGGCCCATTAACAAGAATAGGGCATGGAGCCCTGGAGTGAACCATTTAGTATGATTTTTGCTGTTCTCAGTTACCACTGGTAAGAAATTACGGTTGCTCCGTACTGCGTATTGTTCCATTTTTCCTGCCACCTGGAGACTAACAGCATTCTTATTCTAGTCAGATCTTGTTTAGCAGAAATGTTGAGGTCTGTCTGCATGTTGTTAGCATTGTCCTGTATGTTCCTTTTGTGGAGAAACTTTATATGGTGATAAGAAACTTCCATATCATCCTTCAACTTCCATCCACTTGGCAATATCATATCTTGTTCCAGATAGATCTGCAACATCTAACAAGCAGTACATTTTACGTGACTGTGATTCAGAGGATAATCCCCCCCCCACCAGGTCTCTCCCTGAGCCACAGCAATCCCACTACCCGATGTTCCCTGATGTTCTGGGGAAGCATGTGGAAATTAGGAAAAGAGAGTGGATGTATAGTAAGGAGAAGATGGGGAAGGAGGATTGTAGGGGAGAATATAGTGGTAGAAAGATGGAGATGATAGTTAGAGGTATCCCCATAGAAGTAGGAGTTGTTAGTTTAAAGTTATGAGTAGAACGCTGGACAGTAGGTCCGGGAATCCCACCCCTCAGTAGGGGTCAGCAGGCAGCAAACATTCTCTTTGCTAAAATCATACTCTTTGCTTTGGTCTGAAGCATGATTTTGTTCAAATTCAATATAATTAAGAATACTACACTAAATTAATATAGCTAATGCAGTAATAACACTATGCACCGATTATGCTATTAAGTTTACGATATTAATTATATATATATTGCAATATCAAACGTATGGTATATGTATTTCGTATCTTCTGTCAGGAGTAAGTTATATGTATTACACTATACTGTTACCTTTGTAAATTCTAAGTAATTATAATAGATAATAAATATTTTTCTAACTAATACTAACCTACATGATTCAAACTTTCAAGCTTACCTATTTGTTACTATTAAAACACCAGAATTCCCCTACCGTGCACTCAATACTGTAACAATGGCTGCAAAGTTCAAAATATTCTTGTCGATACTAAACAATAGCAGTAAAAGTTGAATGTGGTTCTTTCAGCAGTTAAAAATGATAAGTAACAAACAAATTCCCCAATGTAATCAGAGAATCACAGATAATAAAAGTTAAATTAAAAAAGTTAAATGCAATAATAATCCTACTCCGATTCACCAGTTACATAAACAATAATACTACCATGCTACCAAATTGCATTATATGTATTTATGTTTTATTTATGCATTTACATTTTGCAGTTATATATATATATATATATATATATATATATATATAATATCACTTTATTGTCAAACAGAAAGAACCTCATGCCACATATAAACTGGCTGCCCTGGTTCATATACAGTCGATTATTTGGGACACATCGGACTAGTGCATTTTGGCCTGATTAAGTGGCTGCCCCAATTATCTGAAGTTTCACATAAAGAAAAGTTAAAAATACAATGGACCCCCTGCTTCACAATTGGTTCACTGTACAATCAAATCACATTACGACAGAGTCACCATAGTAAAGTACTGTTCACTATACAATGTGTAGTAAGCGCCAGTCATTGTGATCACGTTTGTGAATTGAATTTTAATTCTATTAAACAGGGATTCTAATTAGAGAAAATAAGAGGAATATTATCCATAGGCCATAAAAGTAAAGATATATTAAACACAAAATTCCTAACAAGAAATAACTTGTATGCTGAGGAAACCCATTGTAAATGGAAACACTCCTCTTGAAGAAGATTACCTTACCAATTAAAAAATTAAATGATACATGAAAATCAGAAGAATATATGTGAGAATCGGAATAATTAATATGTATTGTAATATGTACATACTAACTAGGGGACATTTCTGTTCACTGACATTTGTGGGTGGGGGTTAAAATTTAAAATAGTAAAAAGATAAGCAATCAATAACAAAGAACACGGCACACACAAATTGCAAGTAACACAATACGCGCAAGTGAGAACGAAGTAACAAGTTAAGAAGCTTTAAAATAGGAATGAAGAGATTCTGAAAATAAAATTTTTTATATGATTGAAGATTTCATGGAAGTGTAAACACATTTCACCATAATAACCCACAGAATTCCAGCTGTCAGTATTATCGCAAATTCAATAAGATAGAGTTTACTATCCGTTTATGATTGATTGCACTAACAGAAAAGCCTAATAAACAGGTGACTGCTAATTGTTTTATGGTTGTGACCTCCAGTGCTGCGGTTTCCTGCCCCGATCAAACGGCATGTTGTCCCAATTAAGCAAAGTAAACCCTGGCTATTTTCTCGATTGGGTTCTGTTTTTTAAGATTTGCTCCAAATAAACAGCTGCCCCGATTAACCGGTGGCCCAAATAACCGGAATCCACTGTGTGTGTATATATATATATATATATTATTCTTTAGTAATATGATAATTTATGTTGTATTTTACTTTTAATATACTTTTATAGTGGTTTTCCTTAAATTATTTCTAGATTTTTCTGTTGTCCCGGTAGCTGTTTTAGCAATGCCCGGGTACGAACAGAGTACATATTATTATTTTATCTTTCTATTGTGGTTTATTGTGTTTATTTTCTTAATTACGGGTGTTTTCTACTCATAGGTATTATGGTTAATACATTACTGGTCTTTAAGCTAGCCTAAACTCGGTTATCTTAAATGCCCAGGGCCTATTCATTTTTTATTTTTCAACTTGTTACGTATTGCTAAAGAAATTGTCATATTAATTATAGATGAAAAACTGTAGCAATACTACTTTATGACAAAATGATAAAATATTAAACATTTTTATACATTTATTGTATTACATCTTTATACATATTTGTATTACATCACATGGTCGTCAATCCCCTACTTCATCGGGGGCTTTGAGCGGATTAAGTAAGTAATGCATTACATCGAATGGACCGTCAATCCGCTCAAAGCCCCCGATGAAGTAGGGGATTGACGACCATGTGATGTAATACAAATATGTATAAAGATGTAATACAATAAATGTATAAAAATGTTTAATATTTTATCATTTTGTCATAAAGTAGTATTGCTACAGTTTTTCATCTATAATTAATATGACAATTTCTTTAGCAATACGTAACAAGTTGAAAAATAAAAAAATGAATAGGCCCTGGGCATTTAAGATAACCGAGTTTAGGCTAGCTTAAAGACCAGTAATGTATTAACCATAATACCTATGAGTAGAAAACACCCGTAATTAAGAAAATAAACACAATAAACCACAATAGAAAGATAAAATAATATATATATATATATATATATATATATATATACAGGGTTGTTAAAATTAAAGTATCCCTATGTAGAGGGCTCTGGAGCAAGTTCTAAGGCTCGTACTGAAGAGAAATTTGGACAACAGGTACGATAAAGAATGTGCTCGCCATTTACTGGGGGGAAAAAATTAGTTACAAAATTTGTCACTATGTGGCACTTTGGCAATACAAATCACTTGAACAGTGCTAAAGTTGTTCAATCTGTCCTGCATTTTGGTCAACAACAGTTTCCATTCGAAGAACAGCATTTTCTACAGCAGAATGTAACATGTCAACTGGAATAGCCAGCACATGACATCTAATGCTCTCCTTCAGATCTGTCAGAGTTTGACATCTATCCTGATACACCTGGTTCTTCAAAAAACCCCAGAACCAGAAGTCGCATGGTGTTAAGGTCCGGTGATCGGGGTGGCCAAGATGTCTGGAAACAACAGCTGATGACCCGTTCATCTGTAAAGTGTTGCCTTAGCAATCTTTGGACACAGTGGTGGATGTGGGGTGGTGCACCATCTTGCATGGATATGGTATCCTGAAGGCACCCATGTTGTTGCAGCTGTGGTATTGCGAAATTTGCCAACATTTCATAATATCACTGTTCGGTGATGAAGTGATGACAGTGATGAAGAACCTGAGGAGGCATAGATTCAGATTGAGTAAAAACAGTTGTAGAATATAAGTGCAGAAGTTTCCCTTTAGCCAGTGGGTAGTTGATTGCTAGAAACAGACTTCCATCTATCGTTGTGGAAGTCAGTTTAAATAAACTTAAGGCTGAACTAGACAAACATTTGGAGTGACCGTGACCAGATGGGTGAAATGGGAAGGGTTTTTTTTTTTTTTTTTTTTTTTGGCTGATTCTGTATAAGCTTGCTTTCTTGCATCATATGCCTGAACTAATGCTAATATCATCTAATTTGTGGTAATGATGAGGTTAAGAATATTCTCACCCTTAGTATTATCTCTGACATGATGGTATAAATAATAATCATCTAGTTTATTTTGAAAAATTTTTCCCTAAGGTGAGTTTCTCTCCCACTTATCCAATCAATATGAGGCAGATTGAAGTCACCCATAATAAGAAATTCATCCTTGCTTGTGCATTCCATTTGCATGTAAAGACTCTCGTCATATTCTTCACAATCTTCTGGTTTGTAGATTACTACCACTCTCATTATAGCTTTGTTTCCAACTAACTCACACCACACAGATTTTATGCTGGCTGGCAGATGTAACTTTAGGCTTAACAAAAGCTCTTTTTGCACTTAGGCTGGATTTGATAAGAAGCCTGTCACCACCATCCCTCCAATCTTTCCTAAATACATTATATATACCACAGTGTAACTCATCATCCCCAATTTCATGGGGCACCATGCTTCTGTTAGCACTATTATGTCAGCATTAGATATCCTAACCAGGAGTTCAAATTCTGCCATTTTATTGACAACACTCCTAACATTACTTTAGACCAGCGTTTTCTCAAACTGTGTTCCTTGAGATATGAACAAGAGTTCCATGAAAAATTGTAATTAATAATTAAAAATATAAAATAAAATAAATAAATTTTGCATATTTGTATACGTTACAAATATGCACCACTTTTGTACCATTATAATTTTTAACATTTTTTTTTTGGTTATTAATATACTGGCATGGATTAATAATCAAATAGACCACGGAACACTTTATTTTGGAGGGCTTTTGCATAGAGAAGTATGTGGAGAGGTAATGACATCTATGAAAAGTAGCAATGTAGTGATCTAATATGCCATTCATATGCGATTTAGCCTGGAGTACATGGGTTAAAGGAGAGGGGAAGCGAACCGATATCATAACAAAACTCACTTCCTTGTATAATTTTTTTTTTTTTTTTTTTTTGATAATTATCAGTATTTCAAAATATTATTATTAAAATAAATGACCATGGATTTGTGGTTGAAAAAAGGAACTTTTAAACGAGAAGCAAGTACTTCTAGTATTGCAACTGTAGTTGATGAAAACGAACACAATAAATATTGCTACACTTCAAAGTGAGGATGAACAATCGCAGCCTTTTGTTCCCAAAAATCCAAAGTGAAAAAACAGGAACCAACTAATAAAAGACCAAAACTCAAGTATGATGACAGTTATTTGAATTTTGGCTTTATATGTGTTGGAAACAAAGACGCTAGTGATTCACAGTGTGTTGTATGTAATAAAATATTAGCAAACAGTTCTTTTCCTCCCGCTAAACTTGTGTTCTGTAAAATATATTGTGAGATGAAAAGTGTTCCTTGACTAAAAAAGTTTGGGAAACGTTGCTATACTCAGAACATCTCGCCAACATCACTATTGTGTTAACAAACAAGAATTCTTGAGGTGAGTGCAAGTTACTTTGTCCCATATCATCAAATAAATGCAAATTTATATTACCCTTCTCCCCACTAACTAGCGGTTTCCCTGAACCCTTAAGTTGTCCTCAGTGATACTGACAAAAATCCTTGCACCACCTTTTTTGAAATTAATACCATTTCTACAAAATTGTAGAAATGGTATTAATCTCACACTTGTAGGAAGAAGATTCCTTCTACCTACAAGTGTGGGCCACACTGATAAAATTCCCCCCTTGCAGATTCCCTCAAGTCTCGATTTAGTTCACAAGGCTTTAAACATATAATCCTTCTTATCATGTCTGGGCAGAAATGCAGACACATATACATTCTTACCTAACTCCCAGAATTTTTTCATCATGGTCCACTGTATTGCAAAAAATATTACCCATTTCCCCGATAATAGTCTCCCAATAAAACTAGATCACCTTCAATCAGAGCAGTATGCACTTGACTGTTTTTATCTGGTACCTGAATTAGGGGTGCATCACTTGACAGATTATGAGATACTTGAGTCCCTGATGAGCTCCCAGTTACATTTGTTCTAGGGCAAGCACTCATTTGTTCAGTGACTCAAATTCTTCTCATAATGCACCAAGTTCTAATATGAGATTGGTGCACTTCTGAAATTGGATCTAATGAAAAGAATCGTCAGTTTGTCCACTAGACCAACCTTAGAATACATGTCAAAGGCTACACAAATGACAAACTTATGACTCACACCAGAAATGCATGCAGGCATTTCCTCTGGATCACGATATCCATGGACTTTATATTGCAAGTGGATCTTGTAGCAACCATTATTGACTTAAAATCTGAATTTTAGAAAGGTTACAAAATTTAAATTTACAATATATTACAGAATTTAAATTCCAAAATATTACAGAAATGAAACTTGACAAAACTTAGAGAAGTTTTAAGAGAAGTCTTAGACAAAACAACTAGAGAAGTTAAATTTAAGCTACTGAACGAAAGTTACAAAGTTCCCACCACAATGTCAATAACAAGGGCTATCTGAATGTTAATCTGTAGCTTTTCGAATACTTAACTATATACAAAAATAAACTAATCTATGTTACTATATGGATTCAAACTAGAATATATTAACTACAATTTATTATATTAAATAAATAAAAAAAAACCCTCAAAATTATTCCAAAAACAAACCTGCTATCATTGAAATTCCAAAATATCATCCAAAATTGAAATTCCCACTGTATACAGTCAAGTGCAACAATGTGCTATATGTATGTGGTTAATTTCCTCCCAACAAATAAGCAAAATACATCAGCTGCTTTCTGCAGAGAGTAAGAATTGTTGGTTATTAAGAAAATGCTCTCAGAGAAATTATTTTTCACCCTTCTGAGGTATTGTGTTGTATACTCCTGAAGTATACTTATCCAGTGATGTGGCTATATCATGTATCTTCATTTCTTCAGCCCTCATTTTCTGGGTTTTTATGACTTCTTGCATATAAGCTTACTTAAATGCACAATTTATCACTTTTTATAGGAAGAAGAACCTCACAGAAACTTCTAGAATGTTCCATAAACTATTAAGTATACATTAATCTCATTTTATTCTCATAAGTTACTACACTTACATGCTGATTCTATAGACTTTTTGGACATTTGTTTTTTATGTTGATTATTTCAAAATAAAAACATGAACATTTCATATAAAATGTTTCGTACAAAATGCTTCATTTTACAGCCTCTTTGGACACACCTTAAAGTAATATTGATATTAATGTATTTATTTAAAAATACAGTCGATTCCAGTTATTTGGGACACATCGGGACTAGTGCGTTTTGGCCCGATTAAGCGGCTGCCCCAATTATCTGAAGTTTCACATAAAAAAAGTTAAATGCAATGGACTCCCACTTTACAATTGGTTCACTGTACAGTCAAATCACGTTACGATGGAGTCACCATAGTAAAGTACTATTCGCTATACAATGTGTAGTAAGTGCTGGTCATTGTGATCACGTTTGTGAATCGCGTTTTAATTCTATTAAACAGTGATTCTAATTGGCGAAAATAGGAGGAATATAATCCACAGGCTATAAAAGTAAAGATATATTAAGCACATATTTACCCTTTATTACCTTACCAATTAAAAAATTAAATGATATGTGAAAATCGGAAAAATATACGTGATAATTGGAATAATTAATACGTACTGTAATATGTACACACTAACTAGTTGACATTTCTGTTTACTGACAGAGGGTGGGGGTTAAAATTTAAAACAGTAAAAAGATAAGCAATCAATAACAAAGAAAATGGCACATACAAATTGCAAGTAATGTGATACACACAAGTGAGAACGAAGTAACAAGTTACGAAGCTTTAAAAATAGGAATGAAGAGAAGATTCTGAAAATTAATTTTTTATGATTGAAGATTCCATGGAAGTATAAACACATTTCACCCTAATAACCCACAGAATTCCAGCTGTCGGTATTATCGCAAATTCAATAAAATCAAGTTTACTATCCGTTTATGATAGATTGCACTAACAGAAAAGCCCAATAAACAGGAGACTGCTAATTGTTTTTATTGTTTTATGGTTGTGGCCTCCAGAAATCCGACCGAACCACGTGGTACGGTCAGAGGCAATCGTAGGGTAATCTCCAGTTCTGCGGTCTACTGCCCTGATTAAACGGCATGTTGTCCCAATTAAGTGAAGTAAATCCTGGCTATTTTCTCGATTAGGTTATGTTTTTTAAGATTTGCCCCAAATAAATGGCTGCCCCGATTAACCAGTAGCCAAAATCACCAGAATCCACTGTATATACAAAGGGTGCTAGGAAAGTTTTGCAATACAGCTTTGTTTATTTAATTTTTTCAAAGTAATTTCCTCTACATTCAATACACCTCTCCATCCTCCGAAACCAATCTTTAAACTAGTTCTGCCAAGTTTCACTAGGGAGTAAAGCACACTCGTTGTCCCAAGCCCGGAAAACCGCCTCCCTTTTAGCTTCATTTTCACATGCGGGAACAGTGCAAAGTCGCAGGGAGCAAGGTCTAGACTGTAGGGAGGGTGCTCGAGAAGTTTCAGTCCTGTCGTGGTCAAATATTCGGTGCAGGCTTTGGCGCGGTGAGCTGCAGCATTATCGTGATGGAGGTACCAGGTGTCCATTCTTGACTTTGGCCGCAGGTTCTTCATAGATCCAATGACTTTAGGTAGGCATTGTTCAGTATACCACTTAGCTGTGACTGTCTTCTGCGTGTCCAAAACGACACGTTCCACAATTCCACTCGATTTGAAAAATACAGCTATCATTTTCTTCTTTACAGATTGGGATTTTCTGACAATTACGGGTGTGTCGTCATCATCAAAGACCCAAACTTTGCTTTGAGCCTTGGTCGGCAGATCGTAATAGTACAGCCAAGTCTCGTCACCTGTCACGATGTTGTTCACATACCGAGATTGTCCCTTATCAAACTTTTTTAACATCTCCCGGCACCAAGTCACACGTCGTGTCATCTGCTCTTCAGTCAGTTGATGCGGCACCCAGAGAGAACAAAGTTTCTTCACGTGCAAATGATCTTGCAGAATCGAACGAATTGCTGGTGCATTTAGGCCCAAAGTATCCTCTATCTGTTGGTAGGTCACTCGCCTGTTTTCGTCAAGCATTTTCCTCACAGCAGTAACGTTTTCCTCCGTAACTGACGTTCGTGGCCTTCCCGGCCTCTCAGAATCCTCCAGAGTGAAATTTCCCCTTTGGAATTCTCTATACCACCTGAATATCGTTGTACGATGTGGACAATCATCATCTAGTGCAAGAGTCATTTCTTCTAAGCACTGGTCTATGGTTAAACCACGCACGAAATTATACCGCAAAACTGTCCTTATCTCATTTCGTGACCACGATGCCATCGCAAGCACTTTACACTCTCACTACTAATGAATAACTGAGCCCATCGACTTGGCGCGGCGGCTACTATGCACGTATGAACATGTCTCAACATGCAGCAACAAGCAGCTTCCTGTGATTCATTGTTGCGTCATATTGCAAAACTTTCCTAGTACCCTTTGTATTACTATAAAAACCTGAAATTTGGTAAATCCTAGGATTTACCAATCGTTTGGTAAAAGTCTGAAATTTGGACTCTTTTTACCAAAGTGAATTAGTAAAGTTTAATATTAAGCCTAAAATTAAATTTTATGTTAAGCCCAAAATATCGATACATTTTCCTTTATTTCACACTTTTTCTGCTCCTTAAATACTAGTATTTAGCAGTTTGCACTGAATATATATATATATATATATATATTTTTTTTTTTTTTTTTTTTTTTTTGGTTGATGCAGATAAAGTCTGCTTCCTCACATCATTTAACCATTATAATACTAATACTATAGATGAACTATAGTATTAGTTAATCTAAAGATATAGATGAACAGTGCACTGTTGAGTCAGTTTGGTTGAGTCAATATCTGGGAAGTTTAAAATCCCCCATTATAAGACATTCTGATTTACTAGCCCACTCTATTTCTCTGTACAATTGTTCATTGTACTCATTCGAGTCATTAGGCCTATAACACACTCCTACACTGCGAAAGCAAAAATAAGAGTAGGAGTGTGTTATAGGCCTAATGACTCGAATGAGTACAATGAACAATTGTACAGAGAAATAGAGTGGGCTAGTAAATCAGAATGTCTTATAATGGGGGATTTTAAACTTCCCAGATATTGACTGGAACTTGTGGGTTGGTCACTCACACACTAGTAAGACTTTTTTGGATTTATTAAATGATTGTTTTCTGCCGCAGCATGTTCGAGAGGCAACCAGAGAGGATAATACTCTTGATCTGGTTATCAGCAGTGATCATTCGTGTATTAAGAATTTGTAGATAAAGGAACCACTAGGTGGCAGTGATCACAGTGTACTGATGTGGGATTTACTTAAAGATATAATTACCATCAGGGGTAAAGGAAAGGGTTTTTGCTTCCGTAAAGGTGAGTACAGTGGTCTCAGACAGTTTTTAAATTCTGTACAGTGGGATCAACTGACGATGTTACCAACAGTAAATTCTAAGTGGGAAGCATTCAAGGAATTAATCATGGATGCTAATAAAAGTTTCATACCTATTAAGAAATATTGTTCAAGGTTTAGGCTAGGCCTAAATGGTTATCAAATGAACTAATGAGACTCGTAAAAGAGAAGAAAAATACATGGGATACATATAAATTATCAAGTGACTCAGAAGCCTATGGCAGATAAAAGCTAGTCTGTAATCAGGTCACAAAGGAGGTTAGGCAGCCGAAGGCAGATTACGAGAAATCTTTGACAAAAGATGCCAAGAAAAACAGCAAGGATTTCTTTACTTATATAAACTCTAAAAAGAAGGGGCTGAATCTGATTGGTCCACTTGATATTGATGGTTCCACTGTTGATGATCCTGCTCAGATAGCAAACAAACTGAATGAGTATTTTGCATCTACATTCACACGTGAGGAGTTATTAAGGTTTGAAAATGGCAGAAGGTTATCAAATTGTAGCAGGGTGCTTAATGATTTTGTAATAACTGAGAGCAAAGTGGAGGAGAAATTGTTGAAGTTAAACATAAGAAAGGCACCTAAGGTGGATGGGATCTATCCAGTTCTATTAAAGGAGGCGGCAAAGCAACTAAGCAAGCCCTTAGTCATAATTATGAGAGCATCCTTGGACTCAGGGGAGGTCCCCATGGACTGGAGATGTGCAAATGTATCCCCAATTCACAAAGGGGGATTGAAGGGTGACACGAGTAATTACAGCCCAGTTAGTTTAACTTCTGTTCTGGGTAAAATAATGGAGTCACTGGTTAAAGGTGCATTGCAGGATCATCTAGACAAGACTGCAGAAATAATTCAGACACAGCATGGGTTTGTTAAGGGCAAGTCTTGTCTGACAAATTTGATAGGATATTATGATGTGGTTACAAAGGAACTGGATGCAAAAAATAATTCTGATATCATATATTTGGATTTCAGGAAAGCTTTTGACACTGTTGCGCTTGGAAGACTATTGTACAAATTGGAGCAGAATGATATTAAATGTAAGTTGATACAATGGATAAAAGGATCGTTGAGTGGGAGAAAACAGAGGGTGGTAATTAATGGGTGCTGCTCTTCCTGGACTAATGTTATTAGTGGAGTCCCACAGGGTTCGGTGTTGGGTCCTCTGTTGTTTTGTATATTTATCAATGATATTGATGGGTTGTTAATGACAGTAATGGCAGTGTGCTACTGCAACAGGATCTAGATAATTTGGGCAGATGGGCTAAGAAGTGGCAGCTGAAGTTTAACCGTGACAAATGCGAAGTACTGCTTATGGGTAGAAGTAACCCCAGAGAAACATACCAACTGTGTGGTACTACACTTAAGGTGGCAGAAAATGAAAAAGACCTGGGAGTAATTGTGCAGTCAGATATGAAGTTTTCTGAGCAATGCAGACAGGCTGCCAGTACAGGTCACAGGGTTTTGTCAATGATATATAGGAATTTTGCTAGCAGGGAAAAGGAGGTGATTATCCCTCTGTATAAGGCAATGGTCAGGCCACGCCTTGAGTACTGCGTACTGGTCTGGAGGCCTCATTTTACGAAGGATGTAGATTTGCTTGAGCATGTACAGAGAAGGGCAACAAGATTGGTGAGGGGAATGAAGGGATCCTCTTACCAAAAGAGGCTTAAGTTCTGCAAATTGCAGTGGCTGGAGACTAGGCACCTGCGCGGTGATCTGATTAAGGTGTATATGGCCTTGAATGGGTTGAGCACGCTGAATTCTGATGGTATCCTTCCACTTGTTCAGATTACGAACCTAAGAGGGCATAAATTCAAATTAAGAAAAGACAGATGAAGAATAGATATGCGGAAATTTGCCTTTAGCCAGCGGGTGGTTAATTGCTGGAACAAACTTCCATCTGTCATTGTGGAAGTTGATAGGTTAAATAAATTTAAGGAGGTTGTCCCTCTGTATTCCCTCCAAATCACTGGACAGGATTTGGAGGGAATGGTGTGATTTTTTTTTTTTTTGGCTGATGCTGCATAAGCTCATACACTTGCTTTCTTGCATCACATGCCACTACTACTACTAAGTACTGTATACTAGATGCTCCAAATATAGTGAATATGTTACCCTAACAACTTTCCAGAGATAAGAGATATATTTCTCTGCACCCTTGTTTAAAAATTGAAAAAGTGAATGAAGCAGAAAATTATCGTTGCTTTCCTTTTCTTTCCAATTAACACTTTTCCAATTTTTAATCTTTCGTTTTCTTTTCCTTTCCAATTTTTAAACAAGGTCATAGGGAGGGTATATTTCCAAAAGACTATTGTTAACGGTACAAAATGGAAAGCAATGAAAATTTCCTGGTTCATTTGCTTTTAACATATTCACTATATTCTGAATACATTGAAGATGTTACTGAGACAACCTTAGGATAGCAGGTGTTGATAGCAGATATATCATCCATATGCCCTTGTTTTTAAAATTGGAAAAGTGATTGAACCTTTGATGTGGAACATTTCTTGATGTTTCAGATTTTTACCAATTCACTTTGGTGAAGTCCAAATTTTGGGCTATTACCTAGTATTAATCCTAGGTAATAACCCTGAAAATCACTGGATTTTCTGACTTTTACAGTAACACACACACACACACACACACACACACACGCGCGCGCGCGCGCATATGGGTGCCTCCGTAGCCAGGTGGGCAGGATCAGCAGTGCATAGTGCATGCTTCTTGATTAGACCGGGGTTCGAGCCCATAACCACCAAATACAGAGGATGCGGAAGGTCAGGGAATGACCACCGCATGTTCCCAGAGCAATATGGCCTTTGTTGCTAATGCTCCAAACAACAAACAATAGGTGAAACACACACATATATACACACTAAATATTACTGTAATAATATGATGTTTTTTTTAACCTTTCAGATCATCAATGGTTGATATACCTTTATGATAGATGCTGATGTTACGAATTACAATGAGAAGATATTGCCACTGTTATATCCAGGATGATTTTATTTGTGAAAATACTTATGTAAAAATAAAAAAAAACGTTGAATGAATGAAAAATCTGAATATTAACCTATGAATTTTTAATGATATTTTAAATAGTGGCTGTTGGGTTGCAGTAATGGGAGGGAGAATCAATTGTAAAGACAACCAAAGGTTGCTTTGAACAGTACTGAATATCAGATAATTTAGTAATGATGAGAACATATAGTATATTTTAATTATGGGTTTCTAACTGAAAATGAAAATTTCTCATTTGATAAAAATTTAGTCACGTTCTGTTTATAATTTCAATAAAAGTTGCATCATTTTAACAACTTTTATACGAAAATTCTGGATAATGGGGTTAATCAAGTTATAGAAGCAGTAATGTTAATTTTTTAGAGAAACCGATTTCAAATACTCATTTGCATTCACATGGAAAATATGGTAATCTCTTTACTATGATTGCTATTTTATTATAAACTTTTCCACTACATACTGCTTATGTAGTGGAAAAGTTTAAATTGGGAGTTAACTAATTTTAATCCCTGTTGTGGATTCAAATAAAACCCCATAACAAGTAAACTTTAAGTTTAGTAATATTTCATCTTATCATTTCTTTAGTGGAAGACCTACATTTTATTTATTCCTATATGACAGAATCAAAATATTATTTCTTATTAAAGTTTCATGTGAATATCTTAGAATCTAATAACCTTCACTTTATTGTATTTTAAATATTAAGAATATATGCATTTATTTTTTGAATGAGATTTTAAATATTTTAGTGATTTAAATATATTAGTCCTTTTTAACTTTTGTAATCCACGCACATGTATAAAGAAATCAGAATTATTTTTTGAAATATTGGAAGCTACATGTAGGAATTTAATTGTAAGTGTGCATATTTTTGTAATACTTCAAACTGGATTCATATTAATATAATTATGGACCATGATTGAACCAGTTTGAAACTGTCAGGAACTATAGGTTAGACATTTGTAATAGTTGTTGAGTAATTGTGGTCTATACAACATCAGTAAAAACTAATATCTGAATTTATGCTAATATTGGTTGGTTTAAAAATCTCAATTTTTTGCAGTGTAACTCTCTTGTTTATATTTGTTATGAAACATTCCGTAGTATATTTTCTGATTTTTGTGATGGATTCTTAGAAACATTGAAGCATTCTTAGAAATGAACTCATAACTGCCAGGATGAGATATAAGGAACAATTTGGAAAATAAGTGAAGACTTTTGGAAATCACACAGTATCTTTATGTAAATATGTAAATATATTCTGTAGAAAACCATTATATAAATTTTATTCCTTTTTTTTAATTTTATTTGTTATGTTTAATTCTGGAATTTTATCTTGTATTATAATATCTGTTTGTATGAAAATAACTGAAAAGTGTTTGTAATTATAACACCATATTGATTTCTTAGATGATTAGTGAGATTATCTTTCTTAAAATATGGTTTGTTTGACTACAGAAGTTAATATAGCTATTTGCTCAGTGTATATATTATGATAAAATTTGAAATTCATAGTTTCAAACTTAAGAATATATGCATTTCACATTTCAACTTGTCTTTTTTCTCATGCTACTTTTAATAGAAAGTGCCTATCCTGTAATAGGAAAATATACCAATAATTTGAGAATTCCTTAGTATAAATTATATGACTTTGTGGCATTGTGATAATTCTTTAATAGATTTATTTTATATACTTAAATAAAATATATATTGTATATATGTTTCCTAATATTTAAATGCTGTTTAATTTATGTATTGAAGTTTAGCTGAAGTGTTTACTTAAAATGGTACAGTTATATTCCATGCATATCCCATAAATACATTTTAAGTTTCATGTGTAAAATAGCAAGTACCAAAGTTAAACTTTGTGTACATGTTATGTACTATTTTGTATAACAATGTAATTTACTGGAATTGTTAACTCTGTCTGTTGGTGATTATGAATGTAATTTATGACTGTAATGAGATAGTGTGATATAGTTTCCACTTTTGCCTTTCCGTAAGTTAGCTAAACATTCATGGAAATATATAAGGTCTTTTGTATTTTAGTTTGCAGACAATCACTCATATCTTAATTTAGAAGTTCATAAATTAATAAGTATTGTTAATAGTGAATGCAGCTCTGTAGTAATATTTTTAAGAATTTCAGTGGTATCTAATCAGTAATCTTTGTAAGGATGAACATTTTTCTATGCATGTTAAATTAAGTATTTATCCTTACAGATAGCACTTATTATTCTTATTTATTATCCATTTGTGTCTAAAGCTATATAATGTAGTTAATTTAACTAATTTTTAATTTTCTGGTAATCAAGAAGAGATGTTATGATTTACTCAATGTTGTTACCACATAATAAGATTAATAATGTACAGAGATGGGCAAAAGTTAGTGGATGATTAGTGGATTGATATCAACTTTTATATGAAAATATAACAAAAAATGATAAAATGATACAATAGTAAATGTCATCTCTGTATATACAGGGTATTTCATAATGGGTAGGCCATACTTTCAAGATCAGTTCAAGAAAACAATGGAAAAACAGTTCACATAAATGTGTCTGACTTGTCTGAACTGTCAATGTACTTGTCTGAACAAGTACAGAGCTGTGGCTGTTTCAATTTTAAAAAATGCGTATGGAGTTTTCAACGGTAAAAAATAATGAAAATGATAAAATAATATAAGAATAAGCAGGCATGTACATAGTAAAATGTCTATTTGTACTGGGCACACGTTTGCTTACTCTAGTCTTGTTTTATTATTTTTTTCCATTGAAACTCTGTAGCTATTTATTAAAATTCAAACAGCCATATCCCTGTAACCATTCAGAATTGAACACTTGTTTATGTGAACTTTTTAATTGTTTTCAGGTCCTGAATCAATCCTAAAAATGTGGGCTGCATATTATGAAACATTCTGTATATCCATTTGAGGACAGACTCACAATCTTTGTTGATTAATGCAATGAAATTTATCAATTCACTTTCTCAGTTTTAAGGTTGAGATGAATAAACTCTCACTTTTATTAAAAGAAATTCACACTGGTTAAATCTTGATAATGTGCTGCATATTTAATTTTTCCATGGGAAGGTTTCCTGCCTTTCATGAAAATCATTTGTTGATGTAATTACTGACACTTTTGTAGCTGTCATTAGCATTTGAAGTGCCACTGAAAAAGAATAATTCACTGATTCCCAGCAACTGTGAGGCTGATATTGCATTCCAAACTTCTTAAGTTGTTTCCAAAACAATAAGTAAATTAACAGAAATATAATAGACAAAGTTGCACCCCACATAGAGACAAACAGTTTTCTAAAAATACTAATAATTGTGTTGCTTTCCTTTGTAACAAGTTCACATATTTCACGTTTATGGGCACTGTCAGCCTCAGACAACTTGTTCAATAGATGTGGTCAGTAAGTTTTGCATCATTGCAAAATACTCTTTAGTGATGCTCTTATAATATGCATTGTTTTGACTCAAACACTACATGGGCTTAGTATGATTATGATACAATTTTAGCATTTTCACATATGAAAATTAATCTAGCTAAGTCAAGAGCACAAGTGCAGTAGCACATGCTCTTTGAGTGGACTGTGGTTCAAGTCCATGGCTGCTAAATACAATTGATGAATGTATTTGTGATTTATTGTAAACTCCTCTTATCTGGTGGTCATGCCATAGTATAAACAAAATAGCAAGAACATCTTTGTCTCTTAGAGTAAAAAGTATTAGCTATTATACACTACTGCATGTTTTGTAGGCTGTCTCGGTGTTTATAGTTTTGATAAGGAGCTTCTGTGTAGTGTTCTTTGCCATTCTTTAACCACTTATTCAGTATTTTTGTTTTCCAGTACTTTTTCGAAATCATTACTTTCTGATCTTGATCGTCTTCCTGGCTCTGTACAAAAAAAAAAGGGTAATCAGTGGTATAGTTTCTATGAGATAACATTAATACAAATATTGAGCCTATATGTTGTATTAACTTCAGTTTTCTAAATAAATATATAAAAATGAATGTAAATATTTCATTGTTTGAATGATACAGTCTAACTTAGATGTCCAGTAACTTTTGCCTTTCCTCTAAACTTAGGATTTATATTCTAATTAAATCCTGCTTTATGCATATGAAAAAAATAAAAATTTATAAATTCTACATTGCCTGCAAGTAATATTTTTGCATTTAACTGACAAAATGTGATTTCCTTAAAAAAAAAAAATCTAAGTAACTCGGCAAAGAAGTAGCACAAAGCATTTCCCCTTAACTATATCATGACTAACCGATATATCAGATCAAGCTTGAGCTTGACCTGATATATCTGATAATTATCAAATTATCTGATATCTGATAATTTGAGCGAGTTTCTCTCCACTTTTTTGATCCATACATGAAATGAGTTTGATGCATACAGTATCATGCTGCTGCTACCTGCATCGAAGCAAATAACATTGTAAAATAAATTAAGCAAAATAATCAATAAAAAGGGGGGAAAAAAAGAAATTAAGAAGAGCCAACAATAAGCAATCCACAGAAGGGATATGTGACCCATGGAGAATTCACATGAGCAGATGTTCTTCAATTAAGTTGTCCCTGTGGCTTTTCTCCTGGCTTTCTTTTTTTTGGTTTGTCATTTCTTGTCTAATAGTGGATGTCAGTATTTGCTTTTGGGTGTGTATAGGAAATTTCCTTGTGTTATTCCAGGGCTGCAATTGCATACCTATTATAGCAATATTCGGTATGGTTATGATTCCAAGAGTTGAGTATTAGTATGGTTCTTACTTGTTGATTTCTTTCTTTCTTTTTTTTTTTTTTTTTTCGTTATTTTAATTATTTTTTTTCTTTTAACTTATTTGAAGATGTTAGCAGTAGCTACCAGCTAACACCATACAAGCTGAACTTGTAGTTTCAGCAGTTTTCCACATAGAGTATAATAATGTTTAATTTGATTGTTCAGATGTAGATAATACCATATACAGCCACTCCCCAGCTGACATAATACTCGACTTATGGAAATTCGACTTTGCGTACGTTTTTGCTGGCCAGTGCAAACTTAAAAAAATCATGGAAACGTATTTTGTATCCCGTAGGAATAAATGCAGGTATCGTGAAAATATCATAATGTGAACCCAATAAAGCATTGTTTTGGTTTTTTCTTTTTTTTTTTTTTTTTTTTTTGGTAATTCGTTCCAAGACCTTGGAAGTTGAAATTTTCGCTATACAGGGTGTCTCAAAAATACACGGCATAACTTCAGGAATGAGTTCCTCATATGTAGACAATAAAAATATTTTATATCAACATAGGTCCAGAAATGCTTGGTTTCCGAGTTTTGAAGGTCTGTCTATGACACTTAACTGTTCACATCACCTTATAGTAATTGAACAAAATGTCTACCTTCTGCCTGAATACAGGCCTCACATTGATGTCTCGTGGACTTGTGAAGACGATGCCAAATTCCTGGCATGTTTCGTATTATCTCACAACCTGCCACAATTCGATTGTGGAGAGTTTCTACATCAGCTACCAGAGTCGAATACACTAATGACTTTAAATGGCCCCACAAGAAGAAATCTAGTGGGTTTAAATCAGTGAGCATGGAGGCTAGGCAGTTGGTCCACCTCTACCTATCCACCGACAAGGGAAACCTTCGATTCACGTAACTGCGGGCTAGGTGGCTGAAATGTGCAGGAGTGCCATCGAGCATAAAGTGTGCTTGTTGACGAATAATCATTGGCGTGTCGTCCAAGAAATCAGGTATGTTGTTTTCCAGAAAGTTCTGTAGGCCTGCCCTGTGAGTACATGGGGCCCACTTGTTCCTGATTTGAGTACATGGTCAGAATGTACAAATCACCAGATTCTGTCAGTACCTTGTGATGGGCTGACCGGGCTAGCCAGGTAGGTAAAGTGCCTGCCTGGCAACCCAAAGGTCACGGATTCGATCACAGTAAAATGCAAAAACTTTGGGAGGTGCATTATAGCCATAGAAGCTGATGCACCAACAACTAACAAAAAAAAAAAAAAAAAAAAACCTTGTGATGAAGGAAATCACCTGCAGGAGATAAGACATTCCGCTTAATAACTCGGGAACCAAGCATTTCCAGAACTATGTTGATATAAAATATTTTTATTGTCTACGTATGAGGAACTCATTCATGAAGTTATGCCATGTATTTTTGAGACACCCTGTATAACCAAACTATTTATCTCTGTAAAAGATCATTTTTATAATTGAAATGGCGCTACACTTTCATTGTTATCATATGTTCCATTATAAGAATAAATTTTGAATGCCTTTGTGATATTTTTCTAAAACATATTTCTGGAGAGTCACTACCATAAAACAATTTGCACTTTTCTGTTTATTGGGCTCATTGTTGGTACAATTTATTATAAACGAGTAGTAAACTTGATCTTATTTCATTTGCAATAATACCGATAACTGGAATTCTGTGGGTTTTTATGTTATGGTATTATGGTAAAATGAGTTCCCCTAAACTGAAATCTTCAATCAATTAAAAAACATAAATAAATTTTCAGAATCTTCTCTTCATTCCTATTTACTTATTACAATGGTGAAGGGAAAGGGACCAATGGAAAGTGCAAGTGAAAGAAACAAAATTGATTTAGAAATGAAGATGAAAATGATTAAGTAGTATGAAGCAGGACAAAGTTTGTCATCAATTGCATGGAATTAGATTTCACTGCTTCAACAGTGAATACTATTTTAAGGGACAGTGCATGTATAAAAGAACATGTTAAAGGATCAATGCATTTAAGATCAACAGTGATCACAAAACAGCATTCAGGTGCTATATTGAAGATGGAAAAGCTTAATAATATGGATGGAAAATCAGTTCAGAAGCAAGTGCCCCTGAGTCCAATGGATATTCATGCAAAAGCAAGATGTATTTATGAAGATATTAAGGATAAGTACTGAGAACCCCAAGCCAAGTTTGTGTCAAGCAATGGGTGGTTTAATAAGTTCAAGCATCGTGCTGGTTTCCAAAACGGTGTTTGTATGTGGTGAAGCCACCGGTGCTGATTCTGCAGCTGCAGAGAAATTTTGTGATATGTTGGAAAAAACCCCTTCTAAATTGCCACAGCCCTCAACTTCCACAGCAGCATGCTTATTAGCTGGAGATGTAATTCTGGCAATGATGCTCGAAAGGTAAAACTTGCTGACGTTATACCTGTCTCCTCTCTTTTTGTAATTTCATAATTTTCAAATTTTTGTAATTTTGTACACTTCTGTAATTTTTCCTGCCCATGAGATAAAAATATTGAATAAATTTACATGTTCATCGAACATTTCTTTTTTGCTTCAATCAAATTTGCGAGTGCTGCATAAGCATTTAGGAAAATTACGACTTACGTAGAGTTCCGCAGAACGCAACCCTTACATAAGTCAGGGAGTGGCTGTATTGTTAGTTTGTGTTTGTATTGAACAATATATATACTAAATAAAAAGTTACTAAAGTATGGAAAAAGATTAAATTATATTAAAGAATTATATAAAGAATATTAAAGCCTTGAATGGTTTGAGCATGCTCAAACCATTCAAGGCTTTATACACCTCAATCAGATCACCTCGCAGGTGCCTTTCTTCGTAGGAGCAACCCTTTGTTCTCTTCACTAATCGTGTTGCCCTCCTGTGTACTCGTTCCAACAGCTCTACATCCTTCTTAAAACGAGGCCTCCAGACCTGTATACAGTACTCAAGGCGTGGCCTGACCATTGCCTTATTATCTGTAATGATAAATTAGGTCATTACAGATATATGTATCCTCTGGTCTACTTTGGAAAACTAGATCAAGTAATGATATAGTTTCCCAAAGTAGACCAGTGGTCAGAAATCTTAAAAAACGTGATTCAGTAGCATCCACAGGTTTCTCTGAGTGCCAGATTATTTGATACACTTGATTATTAGATGTTTGTCTGAAAATATTTATGACACCTTCAAGTAAGCTATTGATTTTATTCAGCTTTTATTTTATACAATGAAATAATAAAAATAAAATTACAGAGACAGAATTAACAATAAAACAACATTCAGTTGTTTAAATTGTTCTTTTTGCTAATAACATCAGTATTACACTCAGCCGAAATAACATTGATTTTTGGCAATTGTATGCAGTACTTTATCTCATTGAACAACCCTGCTGAACTTTCCAAAGCAGCATGTATTCCAGTGTCAAACTTGTGCTATGATGATTTATTAGTCCTTTGATAATTAAACTCTGAGCAAAGGAAAAGCTTATAAATTAACTTTTATCCTATATGTTAATATTAATCCAGTGGTGGCAGCAAACCAAACCACTCCAAAATAATAAATTAATAAATTTTCTGTTTATATTTGGACAACCAAATGGTCAGAGGAGTTCACATGATAGATTGAATACAAGAAACAGCACTGTATTCAGTAGTGGTGGAAGGTCACCTGAATTTTTTTCTTTTTTTAATTCTGCTTGAACAGTGCCAACATTTCATCTTTTCTTAATGGATTACAGTACTTACTGTCTATGTACTTTCAGTTTTAATAAAAAAATTTAATGCTATGGATTTTACACCTTTTATTTTCAAAAAAAATAATAATTCTGTGGAAAATCACAAATAAATGTTTTAGACATAAAATAGAAATATCAGTCTCCTATTCTCTTTCATTTTCCAGTTTAAAAGACCATTCAATGTGTACAATTTTGAACATGTGCATATATTTCTGCTTATTATGTATATAAATATTTAAAAAAATTATATATATATATATATATGATCCATTAGTTACTTCTGTTTATCAGGTTTATTCCAAATTTGGTGTACTTCATCGTGCACAAAATTTGAAACTGTCTTACTTCCCACAGTGCACTGGCTGTCTCGAAAGAATATTGGATTTTGTGTTCCAATCAGTGCATTAGCAGAGGCATATGATGCAAGAAAGCAAGCTTATGCATCAGCCAAAAAAAACGCCCCCATTTCACCCCTCCGTTCGTTCCAAATACCTGCCCAGCTCAGCCTTAAATTTATTTAGGCTGTCAACTTCCACAACAAAGGATGGAAGTCTGTTCCACAAATCGACTACCCACTGGCTTAAGGCAAACTTCCGCGCATCTATCTTACATCTGTCTTTCCTCAATTTGAATTTATGCCCTCACAGGTGATTATTCTGAATAAGAGGAAGAATCACATCAGCATTGAACATGCTCAAACCATTCAAGGTTTTATAAATCAACCTCAATCGGATCACCTCGCAGGAGCCTAGTTCAATACTGTTGGTAGAGGTTCTTAAGTTCCATTCCACTTGCAGAAGAGTAGCATTAGGAAGCGCACATGATGCAAGAAAGCAAGCTTATATAGCATCAGCCAAAAAAAAAACAAAAAAAAGCCCTTATTTCACCCATCCCCTCGCTCCAAATGTTTGTCAAGTTCTGCCTTGAATCTATTTAAGCTATCAAATTCTACAACAACAGTTGGAAGTTTGTTCCAGCAGTCAACCACCCACTGGCTAAAAGCACACTTCTGCACATCTACCCTACAACCGTCTTTCCTCAATTTGAATTTATGCCCTCTCAGGTGATTATTCTGAGCATGAGGAAGAATCCCATCAGCATTGAGCATGCTCAAACCATTCAAGGCTTTATACACCTCAATCAGATCACCTCGCAGGTGCCTTTCTTCGTAGGAGCAACCCTTTGTTCTCTTCACTAATCGTGTTGCCCTCCTGTGTACTCGTTCCAACAGCTCTACATCCTTCTTAAAACGAGGCCTCCAGACCTGTATACAGTACTCAAGGCGTGGCCTAACCATTGCCTTATACAAGGGGATAATCGCCTCCTTATCCCTGCTAGAAAAATTCCTGTATATCATGGACAATACACCATGAGCTACTCTTGCAGACTGTCTGCACTGCTCAGAAAGCTCATATCTGCCTGCACATTTAACCCCCAGGTCCTTTTCATTCTCTACCACTGTCAGTGTAGTACCACAGAGTTGATAAGTTACTCTGGGGTTACTGTTTTCCGTATGTAGTACTTTACATTTGTCAATGTTAAACTTATTTGCCACCTCTCAGCCCAGCTGCTCAACCTTTCCAGATCCTGTTGCAGCAGCAGTAGTGTCTTTAACAACCCTGCCAACCTTCGTAATGTCTGAAAACTTTTTTTTTTTTATGTGAACGCCAAACACGAGAGGTATTAGAACCTATAGTACTTAGTACCGTGCTTGGGTTGGAGGTTGAGAAGACGAAAGAAGATATTTGTTGACATTGGACTTGAACTTCTGTAGATTGTAATTTTCAGGAAATACGTATGAAGGAAGGTTGTTCCAGAAAACGGCAGTTGAATGAATAAATGAGGAAGATGAAAAGTTGGTTCTGTGGGTTTGAAGTTGGACAGTAAATGGATGTTGGCTGGTGGAGGCTCGTGTTCGGACTTTTGAAAGGGAGAGCGGGAATTATAGAAGCCAATTCAGAAGAACAGTGCCCATGGAAGTACCTGTAGAAGAGGCATGCAGCAAAACCAGTGCGTCTATGAGAAAGCGTGTGGAGAGACTCTGTTAGAGATGAATCATTAATTAACCTAACTGCCCTCTTCTCGATGGAATCAAGAAGCCTGAGAGAGGTTTTGGGTGCACCACCCCAATGTGGGAACAATATTCCATGGCAGGGCGGATTTGCGATTTATACAGAGTGAGCAGCTGTTTGGAAGAAAAGTTACGCCGAGAGCGAGAGAGAAAACCAAGTTTTTTAGATGCAGAGGAAGCAATGTTTGTAATGTGCTTGTGCGAAGAGAGATTAGAAGTTAGGGTTTACCTAGAAATCGGAGTGTCACTAAAGATAAGCATAGAAGCAGAAGAATCCTTTTTTGCGAGATATAAGACAAGACTGGGTTTTAGAAGAGTTGAAATCAACTAAGTTGTCTTTGTCCCACTGGAGAATTACCTGAAGATCGGCATTTAAGGAATTGGCAGCAGATTTTCGAGAACTTGAAGCTGATTGAGCAGGACAAGGTTTCTCAAAATGGAAAGTTGAATGCAATGTGCTATCATAGGCAAAACTATGGATAGGATTTCCAGTCAATGGAAGAAGGTCATTAATATACAAGAGGAAAAGAGTGGGGGAGAGAACTGAACCTTGGGGGCCACCGGCATTAGTGGAGAAGTTAGAATACAGAGAGCCATCTACCATCACCCTCAGTGAGCGATCAGAGAGAAAACTGGATAACCAATTACTAAAAACAGTTGGCAAACCATAAGATGGAAGCTTGTTTAGAAGACCTTTATGCCAAACACGATCGAAAGCCTTTGAGATGTCAAGAGCAACTACTTCTGTTTCACCGAACCTTTCCATTGAATTAGTCCATAAATGGGTAACATAAGCCAGAATATCACTAGTGAATCGACACTGACGGAATCAATTCTCGCGATCCTTGATCAAACGGAAGGTTTCTAGGTAGTTTAAGAGTTGGCAGTTATTTGATTTCTCCATTACTTAAGAAAGAGTAGAAGTAATTGCAATGGGACGATAACTGGATGGGAGGGATTTGTCACCCTTTTTAGGAACTGGCTGGATATGGGCAAATTTCCAAACAGAAGGAAAAACACCTTTGGAATAAGAAAGTGAAAAAAAGGTGGCAAAGAATAGCAGTAAGTTCAGGAGCACAGGTTTTGAGAACAAGTGGGGAAATACCATCAGGACCTGGAGCTTTCTTAACATCAAGATTCATCAAAATCCTTCTGATATCCTTTTGACGGAAGACCACAGGAGGCATTGAATGGAGCGTGTTGGGAATGGTGGGGGGTGTTTTATCAAGATCATTAATACATGAGTTGGAAGAAAAATGGAATGCTAGCAGGTCAGCTTTATCCTTGGCTGAAGTGACAACAGAACCATCTGGTTTGGACAGAGGTGGGAGCAGAGATGGGCAAAAGTTGCGGCCACTAGCTTTGGCAAGAGACCAGAATGCTCGGCTACCATTAGGACAAGAAGCAAGTTTTTTACTCTTAGCCTGTTCAAACTCTAGTTTGGACTGATTAATAACTGCTTTACAATTGTTGCGAGCTTTGGTGTAGGCAGAAAATGAAACTGAAGAATTAGAAACAAGCCAATTACGATATGCAACATTCTTCTCTTGGACAGCCTTAGCACATTTATTGGAAAACCAAGGTTTAGATAAAGGACGAGATTTTAAAGTAGAGTGTGGGATAAAGGATTCTAACCCTGCAAGAATTATTTCACTGACACGATCTGAGCAAACGTTGACATCAGAAGTTTTGAAACAGTAATCAGACCAAGGAAAAGAAGAAAAGAAGTCTCGCAGGTCATCCCATTTTGCATTCTTGTAATGCCAAACAATACGAGGTTGGGAATAGCCATGAGATAAAGGTTCCATTGGAGAAGAGACAATCACCAAGTTGTGATCTGAAGTGCCTAAAGGACCTCTCACTTCGACCTTGTACTTAGAAGTGTTGTTTGTGAGAAAAAGATCAAGCGTATTGGCTGTATGATTAGGATTGTCCGGTATTTTTGTAGGTAAATGAACAATCTGTGCTAGGTCATTAGTAATTGCAATAGCCTCAGCATCTCGACCAGCTGGGTCGGTGTGACTAGAAAACGGAAGCCAGCTGGAGTTGTGACCATTAAAATCACCAAGGAAAATTACCTCACTGTTAGGAAAGTTGGACTGGAGAAAGTCAAGTTGCAAAGAGAGGAAGTCAAAGAGCTCCAAGTGATTAGTGGAGTTGGGAGAACGGTAGAGACAACAGATGAATTTGACACAATGAGGTAGAAAGATTTTAAGCCAGAGAAGATCAAAGAGAGGAGATTCCAAATTGCCAAGTCTCTGACAGGGAATATCAGAACGGATATATGCACAAGTACCACCTTTGAGGCGAAAGGAATCATACAGCAAATAATTTAGACATCTGAGATGAGCAGTAGTTGAATCAACCGATAACTGAGATTCTGTCAGAAAAAGTACATGGTGTTTGGAAGACTGCAAGTGGAAATGGACATCGACTTGGACATTAAGCCTGATATACCATCATCAATATCATTTATAAATACAGAAAACAACAATGGACCCAACACTGAACCCTGAGGGACTCCACTAATAATATTAGTCCACGAAGAGCAGTGTCCATTGATTACCACTCTCTGTCTTCTCCACCTCAACCATCCCTTTATCCATCGCAGCAATTTGCCTCCAGTGGCACACTGCTCCAGTTGAGCAGTCTTCCATGTGCAACAGTATCAAAAGCCTTTCTAAGATCCAAATATATGATATCAAAGTTATTCCCTGCATCCAGTTCCTTTGTGACCACATCATAGTATCCAATCAAATTGATCAGACAAGACTTTGCCTTAACAAAACCATGCTGTGTCCGATCTATAATTGAAGTCTTGTCTAGATGTTCCTGCAGTGCTTCTGTAACCAGTGCCTCCATTAATTTTCCTGGAACAGAAGTTAAACTTACAGATCTATAATTACTTGTGTCGCTCTTTGATCCTCATTTGTGAATTGGGGTCATGTTTGCACATCTCCAGTCAATGGGTACCTCCCCTGAGTCCAAAGAAGCTCGCATAATTATGGCTTAGGGTTTGCTTACTTCCTTTGCTGCCTCCTTTAATATAACTGGATAGATCCCATCCACCCCGGGTGCCTTTTTTATGTTTATCTTCAACAATTTCTCCTCCACTTTCCTCTCAGTTATGACAAAATCGTCTAGCTCACTGCCAGAGTTTAACTCACCTCTGGCATTCCCCTCCCTGAATCTCTTCATCTGTGAATGTAGATGCAAAATACTCTGCACATTGTACAAGCAAAATACATTGTACAAACGATAATAAATCTTTTAAAACAATTAGGGTAAGACTGTCGGTGTGTATTGAGCTAGTGGGACAACTAAAAAAAAATAAACATAACCATAAACAAACTGCATCATGCTTGTCCAGTACTGTGTTTTTCTTCAAGCTAAAGTAAAATAGTTGCAAATATAGGATAATGTGACATGTTCTTGCACACAGCATGAAAAAAAAAAATCAGAACAGATGCCATTTCAGTAAAAATTTTAACTATATTTATGAAGATAGAAAGAATTTTTAATAATTGATTAATGGTTAAAACAGGAACTTTATTATTGAGGGTCACCTGCCAGGTGACTTGCAACTATCACTACCACTGGGTTAATTTATCATAAATGAAGAATTAATTGTTATAGAAACATAAATCTTGGGGAGGGAAGGAATGATGATAAATTATAGGCTAGGATCACTACCTGAATAATGAACAAAAGTCCATAACGTACAGAACATAATGCTGGTCAAATACAAATGAATAAAAGTTGCTGCATTGTTGTTTACTTTCACTATTCTCAAAATGCTTTGTCATCATGGTGCTTCCTATAAGAGCTGTTGGACTAAGAAACACTTGAACTTACATAACTTAATTGGTAGTTTCACTGATTTTGCTCATAAATAGCAAGAGACAATCTTGTGCCCCTTTAGAAAATATAATTTAACACAATTATGCTGGACTATTGGACTTTTAATGTAGTTATTAATGGCCATATGGTGCAAGGAAGCCTAAGGCTCGTGCTGCACAAGCCAAAAAAAAAAAAAAAACAAAAGAAAAGAAAATTTTAGAGAGTAAAATAATAAAAGAAAAGGAAATAGACAACCTACATATTTCTTTCCTCCTGTAGGTATCCAGCTGAGCCTTAAATTTTCCCAAACTGTCAGCCTCAACCACCCATCTAGGAAACTTATTCCAGTAATTTATAACTCGCTGGCTAAAATAAAAACCTTGCAATCCAGTCTAAACATCTCCCTACCACCTTTAAACTTGAATTTATGGCCCTTAGTTGTAGAATCATTTATAACCATGAAAATTTCATCTTCATTCATTTTACCTTTGCCTCTTGGAGCTTTAAATACTACCTCAATCAAATCTCCTCTAAGGTGGCTAGTTTCCAAGTTGTGCAACCCACATATTTGAAATCTGTCCTCATATGGATGCCCTTTTGCTGAATCTCACTAGGCCAGTTACCGGTCTTTGGATTCTTTTAAGAAGCTAGATATCTTTTTTTAGGTGCGGTCTGCACACTTGAACACAGCATTCCAAGTGTAATAATAGCCTCATATAATGGGATTATGACGTCCTTATCTCTACTAGAAAATGTACAATAAATCATCAGTAGGACACCATGGGCCATCCTTGCAACCTGTCTACAATGCTTGGAGAACTTCATGTGCTGCTGATGCTGACGAGGCTACTAGGAGACGGTCGTGTTCAAAGCTGCTAAGTGGATTTTTCTTATTTATTGATTTGAAATTATTGTTTTTATAAAACCTTTGATTTAAATTTAGTAGTATAAAATTATTTTGTGATTTTCTGATTAATTTGGTGTATTTATTCTTTACTCGGCCTTGTAATTGCATAAAGGTATCGGTAAGGGTATCAACGTGTTTGCAACTACGCTGAACGAGAAGTTCTTTAGCCATATTTAGCCGCTTGATTGAGTATTTTTTACATCGAATTATTTCTGTAAGTAGCTTATAGACGTAGTAAGGATCGTTAGTTTATTTTGAATTGAGACAGCGAGATTTGAAAGTTAATTAATACTTAAGTGTCCTTAGATTACCGTTCGTAACTTTCCCGCCTTAGCGTTAGTTGAACTTCGTTAGCAGTTAAATTGTACTTTTAAATAAATACATATAACGACTTAGATTACAAACGTAATATAATTAATTATATTTAACATAATTAATAACATAACATAATTAATTAATTAATAGAATCATGACTCAGACAAGAGCAACAAAGCAAAAGGCTCAAGCTAATGGAAGTGCTGTGGCTCAGAGTATAACTGAGGGGGGCAGATGTCCCCTGACTCACAGCCTTAATAAAATGCACTGTTTGCTTGATGTTTGCAGAGCAATCGGGTACGGGACATGATACTGCCATGGGGGATGTCTTTGTGTGTGCGCGATGCAAGGAGTGTATCGATATCAGGCAACAACTCTAGTCTTGTGGGCCTATATGAAAGCTTGAAGGATAGGGTGGATGTCCTCTAAGAAACTAAATTGAGGGGCCCATCAAGCTCTCAGCTGCCCACATCAACGCCAGAGCTTGCACTTGGGCATCACGTGACACAGAGGCAATCCCCAAGGCAGAATGCGCTGGTCCCGAAGGAACTAGTAGTTGTTGGTGACTCTATTGTCAGGGAAACGGGGAACATGCTTTGTAAAAAGGATAGGTGGAACAGGACCAGGGTATGTCTGCCAGGGGCAAAGGTTGACGTTGATGACGTTGTAGAGCGAATATCATCTTTTAAGGGCACAAAAGATGATATAGTTGTACACGTTGGCACTAATGATATTAAGAGTAGGAGACCGGCAGAATTACTTAACAAGTACAGGTCACTGTTGAACAAAAGCCGAGAATTAGGGTTGAATTTGAAAGTGTCTGCAATTCTGCCCAGACACGATAGGAGGGAGTATATAATGAGAGCCTTGTCGATCAATTCGGCCCTGGAAAGATTGTGCAAGGCTCAAGGGATAGAATTTTTTTCAGCCTGGACTGTACTTGTTAACAGGAGAGATTGCTTCTACAGAGATGGGATACACTTAAATAGAAAGGGTGCAAGAATATTTGCTGATGCTATCGAGGCAGTGTTAGGTGGGTCGGAAAACTGCTAGCTTGGGGGGAGCCAAAGACCAATAGATTGACAGTAGCCACTGGCAGAGGTGAAAGAGATTCTTGCACTGCTTCTATTAGAATGAGCAGCAGCCTGAAAAACAAGATGCATGATATTTCAAAGACTGCTGGGAGTCATTGCGGTACAAGTAAACACATGGGTTGTGTTAGGGTAGCTAAGAATAGAAACAGGTGCAGGTATACTTGCGTGTGCACCAATGCTAGGAGTTTAGTAAATAAATTTGATGAATTTGAGGTATTGCTCAAAACATCAAAGGCAGATATTGTTGGGATATCAGAGACGTGGTGTCACACAGATATAAGGGATGCAGAACTGGAATTTGGGGAGTACAACGTCTACAGAAAGGATAGCCAGGATACGAAGGGAGGAGGGGTTATGCTATTAGTTAAAAAAACACATAAAATCCAAGGAATGAAGCCAGTCGACATCGATGGACAGGGCAGTGTCGAGTCAGTTTGGTGTGACATAAGCATAGGTAAATCAAAATTGAGAATAGGAGTGTGCTATAGGCCTAATGATTCTGATGAGTATAATAAGATACTGTACAGGGAAATAGAATGGGCCAGTAAATCAGAGAGTCTTATAATGGGGGATTTTAATTTCCCAGATATTGACTGGAATTTGTGGTTTGGTCACTCACACACTTGCAAGGCTTTTGTGGATTTATTGGATGATTGTTTTCTACACCAGCATGTTTGGGAGGCAACTAGAGGGAGTAATACTCTTGATCTGATTATCAGTAGTGATTCTTCATGCATTAAAAACTGCAGATAAAGGAACCACTAGGTGGCAGTGATCACAGTGTGCTGAAGTGGGATTTACTCAAGGAGGTAACTACCATCAGAGGTAAAGGGAAGGGTTTTTGCTTTCGTAAAGGCGACTATGATGGTCTGAGACAGTATTTAAATTCTATACAGTGGAACCAACAGCAAATTCAAAATGGGAAGCATCAAGGAACTGATCTTGCAAGCTACCAGGCTTTACATACCAACCAAGAAATATTGTTCAAGGTTCAGGCCTAAATGGTTGTCAGATGAACTAATGAGACATATGGCAGAAAAGAAAAATGCATGGGATACATACAAATTAATGGGTGACATGGAAGCCTATGATAGATATGAGTTGGTCTGTAACCAAGTCACAAAGGAGATTAGGCAGGCAAGGAGGGGAGAGACAGGAAAGCCGTCACCTCCCCCCGCCGGGGTAAGGGAGAAGAAAGGGCCGAACAAGGGAGCCGGCTCAGATCACTAACATGGCGTGTATGTAGCAAAGCTGTGGCTTCGTCAGGTCCATGACAGTGTACAGTCAATTAGTTGGTCAGTGTTGGGATTGATCTCATCCACTGCTGTTCCAATAATCAGGGTGTCAGTGTGGGATGGTGTCACTAAGGGGATATAGGTCTCATCCAGTAAAGTCCTAGTCATTGTTGTCCGTTTCAGTTGTTAGAGTTCCAGTTTCGAGTTTAGGGAAGTTGTGGTAATGCTCGTAGTCTGCTGAACAGTTCGTGCGCAAATTTCGAGAGGGCTCTATAGTACTCCTCCTCCGACAGTACAAGGTGTTCCCGATCCTTCGGGTGAAACATATTTTTGCTATAATGTGACATCTTATATCATCAAAGACGGGGCATTCATGCATCAGATATGTCCATGTCTGATTTTCACCGCAGTGGCATAGTGGTGATTCTTTTATTCCGAAGGTCGAAAGTTTGGCATTAAAGGAACCATGTCCCGTTAGAAGGAAGGTGGTGTAGAGCCCCGGTGAGAACCAGGCCGGCTGGTGGGGGTAGACCTGGGTAACGTCCGGGATAAATTTCCGGGTTATGGCGCCTTTAGTTGATTCTGCCCATCGGGACTGCCAGGTTTGCCGGAGATGGTTGATAAGACGTTTTTTCTCTATGTTGCTGTTGTTGGCTGGATCGGTAGTGAAGCCGATGCAGGATACACTTTTACCTCTGGACAGTTGAAAGAGCATGCCGCAGCGGACAATTTCCAGGTCCAGGGGGAGTGATCCTGCCAGGGCCTGCAGTGCATGAGAGCTGACAGTGCAGCATGCTCTTGTGATGGTGAGCAAGATGCTACGCTGTATTGATTTTAATTTCCTTTTGTTCACAGCCGTGGTTTCTTTGCTGTACCAAATCACTGCAGCGTATGAGACGGCAGGGATGAAAAAAGCCTTGTAAAAGAGAGACAGGGTCCGTTTCTGTAGTCCCTAATCTTTTCGTGTGACTCTTGCTATGAGGGCTGAGTAGTTCCTGATCTTTCTCTGTAGATAGATGAGATGTGGGGTAAAGGATGTTTTTATCCAATACGATTCGGAGGTATTTTAGTTCTGTAGTTAGTTTAATCGTGGTTCCTTCTAATTTGATTTGTGGTGGCCTTCTCGTGTCGAGAGAACCCTTGAGGAGTATTGAGCATGTCTTGGTTGGTGATATTGTTAGGTGGTTCTGTTTCGCCCACGTTTGCAGGGAGTCAATTGCCCGGTTTGCAGTGGCTTCCAGTTGTGCCCGGCTGTCCTCCTCCAGCATCAGAACGAGGTCGTCTGCAAATGCTTGTACATCTGCCCCATTGAGATTCTGATTGAGGTAGCCGTCCATCACCAGATTCCAAAGGAGTGGCCCCAGGATTGAACCTTGTGGGCACCCCCGGAAGATAGGCCGAGTAAGTTGAGAGTAGGGAGCACATACTGAGAACCTTCTATCAGATAGGTAGGTTTTGATACAGTGGTACAGGTTATTGGAGATATTTGCCTCCCGGAGTCTGCCGAGGACACTTGGTCACCAGAGTGAGTCAAATGTCCCGGCAAAATCGACAGAGATCATTAGGAAGTATTTGCGGTTACAGTTGTTAGCTGCGGTTATTATGCGTTCCAAGGCGTCTACAGTGGAGCAGCCTCTACGAAAGCCAAATTGTTTGGGGGATCGGAGCCCTGCATCTAGGTAGTGGGTTTCTATTCTGTTGTGGAGTAAGTGTTCAAATAGTTTGCTCAGTACCGGTAATAGTGCTATAGGTCTGTACGACTCCGGAGGTTCCCGTTATTTTGTCGGGTTCTTCAAGATCAGTCGGATCCGTGCAGATCTCCAATCGTGAGGAAAGTAGCCTGGAGTGATTGAACAGATTTAGGATAGTTGTTGGGCTGTATTCTACAGCCTTTTTTACGATCTCTGGTTCCAGATAGTCTTCACCAGGCATTTTCTTGTTTCGTATTTTGGCGGTCGCCAAGTAGAAGTCTGCTAGTGTGAATGGGTCTTCGCGTTCTACTGGGTTGTAGTTTGCATTTTCTTCGCAGAGATGGAGCTAAACTGGATTGTTCAAATCAACCCAATCGCCTGGAAGGTCCTTAACAATCAAGCAAGGGTCTACATAAACTGGGGCAGCCACCGCTTTCGCGAACATGTGGCTGTGCCTAAATGCTTCAAGTGTTGTAGGTTCGGCCACACCTCACACACTTGTATCCAGACAGTGCCAACGTGCGGCCATTGTGCTGAAAAAGGCCACGAATTTAGCAGCTGTCCTAACAAAACCAAAGGTCCTATTTCTGTGAACTGTAAAAGTTTCAAAATCGACTCAGCACATTCCATCAGAGACAGAATATGTCCAACATATATAAAAGCCAAGGGTCAGCACCAACAACGGATCGATTATGGGGAGATATCTTAAAAAATTTAACTTCGAAGAGGTAAAAATAATGCAAATTAACGCGCAGCGGGCCCGGGCTGTGGTCGGCCAAATCAGGATTCGGGCAGAAGAGGACAACACGGATGTAATTATCCTGCAAGAGCCGTACACCCATAAGAACCAGGTCAGAGGCTATCCCTTGACCTACAAAGTCATCCAGGTGGAAGGGGAAACCCCCTGGGCAGCAATAGCTGTAAGAAACCCTGACATCACAGCCACAAAGATAACACAACTTTGCACAGCCTGGGCCGTATGTGCCCACATTATTACAGCGCTTGGAAACTTTTACGTCGTTGCCCTATACTGCCGTCCAGGAGAAGATATTATCAGGGCTATAATATACCTTCAAAGTGTACTAAATACTCTTCCTGGAGGGAGAATTATCGTTGGGGCAGATGTAAACTGCAGGTCTCCCGCGTGGTACAGCACAACACCAGACCGTCGAGGAGCAACAAACGGCCAAAGACTGGAGAACTACCTGGGTAACTCCCCTTTCGGAATCCTCAATCAGCCAAACAACCTCCCCACTTTCAGCAGCACCCTTTGGGAAGCCACCATTGACATTTCTCTTGCTACAAGAAACACAGCCAGCTGTATCTCCGACTGGAAGGTCCAAGATGATTGGACGACCTCGGACCACTGAGCCATTACATTCAGGATCACAAAAAACTGTAATAGACAACCAATTTCCAGAGTAATGCAACATAGATATGCAATAGAAAAAACAAACTGGGACACGTTCAGGGGTGCCCTGCTGGAAATGGTGGGAAAACAGCAGCAGAAACTCAGGCAAACTCAAAATCCAAACCTTCTTCAAAAAGAGATTACCACCCTATTAACACAAGTCTGCAATGCCACAATTAAAAGGAAAAAACCTTCTCCGGGAGCGGTGCCCTGGTGGAATGAGGAGCTTCGAAGGATGAGAAAGGAGGTACAAGCCAAACGAAAAGCGTTCCAAAGGGCGAGAAGATCTTGGCCTGATGTGGAGGTCGAAGAACTTAAACAAGTATATCGAACAGCAAGAAACGTGTATACGGAAAGAATAAAGAAATCAAAGCAGCAATCCTGGGAGCAACTTGTCTCTTACACGGGAAATTCTGACCCCTGGGGGGTGGTGTACAAAATCACCACAAACAAACTCCCCAGGGGGGAAGTGAACACCGCTACAGAAACCCCGCAGGGAAACCTAACCACCACCTGGAGGGACTCAGTCTCAAACATCTTAAACAACGTTTTTCCTCCAAACATTAATCCAACAACAACTGAGCAGCATGAGATCTGCAGAGAAAATGAAACGTATTGGACTGGACAAGTTGAACCGCAGTTCACACATGAAGAACTCCTAGCCGCAGCAGCTCTTATCAAAGGGAAAAAATGTCCAGGGCCTGACTTGTTCGAGCCTGAGATTGTGAAGAAGGTTGTGGAGCTTTCCCCAGAGCTATTGCTGCACCTATTCAATCTCTGCCTACACACTAGCATCTTCCCTGATGACTGGAAAGTTGCAAATATGAAACTTATCCTTAAAAATCCGACAAAACCACCACATCTACCAAGTTCGTACAGGCCCATAGCCCTATTGTCCGTATGCAGCAAGCTCCTGGAGCGTCTCCTCCATGTACGGATCCAAAGCCACTATGAGAAAGCAAACCTAATATCTCCAAACCAATATGGTTTCAGACCAGGGCGTTCCACGGTTGATGCTCTACAGGCACTGCTCACTGAGGCCCACCAAGCAGACAGAAAATACTTCCTGATGATTACAATTGATTTCGCGGGAGCGTTCGACACCCTTTGGTGGCCGAGCGTCCTCCGCAGACTCAGGCAAGCAAATGTACCGGACAATTTGTTCAATATCATGAAAAGCTACCTCTCAAATAGGGTAATCACAGTAAATGCACCTTATCAGAAACTCACAAGACGGATACACCGTGGCTGCCCCCAGGGCTCGGTCCTGGGGCCGACCTTATGGAACATGGTGATGGACGAATTTCTATGCCTTGACCTTGGGGAGGTTCGTTCACAAGCCTTTGCTGATGATCTCATCCTGATGGTGACTGCAAATTCCAGGGCCCAGCTTGAGACATTGGCAAACCATGCACTCCAAATCCTCCAGGACTGGGCAAAAACACACTGCTTGACCATATCACCATCAAAAACAAACTCTCTGCTTCTTAAAGGAACTCTCTGTATTACAAGACCACCACAGATTAAAATTGGAAACAAGACCATAAAGTTGTCAGAGCAACTGAAATATCTTGGCATAGTACTAGATAGAAAACTCTCCTTCCAAGCTCATCTCAAATACATCAGAACCAAAGTGAGAAACTATACTGCCATGGTTGCCAGGATATTCCGTCGGGACTGGGGTCTCAGCAAGCGAACCCTCTCGTTGTACTACAAGGCTATCTTCATCCCTGTGATTACGTATGCAGCCGGAATTTGGTTTGGCAAGGCTACAACTGCAGTAAACAGACGAATCCTGGATTCCACTCAACGCACGGTCCTGCTCTCCATCTCTCGTGCCTGCTGCACTGTGAGTACTCACGCCCTCCAGGTCCTGGTGGGGCCCTCCCCCTCGACCTGGAGGTGGTGAGAAATGGAATGTTGTATCATCTGTCTAAGGGCGTGTCTCAGACCTGCTTGGGATTCGAGCTGAATCTTACCAACAACCAAAAATTTGAGAAGAGGAGACTTCAAGCACACATGCAGTGGGTGTGGCAGGACCGCTGGACAAATTCAACCAAGGGGGAAATCACCAGGTTTTTCATCCCAGATGTTAGCAGAATCTATCCAAAATCCCCATTATGGTTTTCTCCAGGCTTGTATGCCACGTATTTGCTTACTGGCCATGGTTCAATAAAGGCAAAACTAACAACCTTTGGCCTAGAAGAGGACTCAACATGCGCCTGTGGAGGAATTGAGGACTGGGATCACCTCATGTACGAGTGCCCCCTCTACGATGACCTCCGCTGCCAGCTTATCACAAAGTTGACTTATATACCAAAAGGCAAAGAAAACCACTTACTGGATACTAAGGAAGAGTATCAAGCTCTCACCAACTATGCACAGCAGCTTTTCTTGAGGAGAAGACAACTAATTGCAGCAACATGATAACCCTCTACTAAATGAACCCAGGGACCCTGATGGTACTGGAACCAGGCAGCTAAACTTAACCAGCATTACCATCATTGGTGTGAACTACTATACATTCTCCAAAATGTCACCCATCAAAGATAACTACCAAATAACTACCTTTGAATAGAGACAACCCACAAATTAAGACAATCTAAGAAAGACAAAAGGTTCTTATTCTTCTGGACTTGTCTCTCATGGATGTGACCAATAAGACAATCTCCTAGATAAAGACTGACAATGCCACCGGCATGCCATTGGATGTCAACTTCTTTTCTTGGCCAACTAGCATTCCGAACCATGTACCCTAACTTGGTTCACTTTAATACCCCCTCCCCTGGTAGGGAGAGGGAGGGGACGGGTTTCTGTCTCCTCCCCCTCCCTGCTACACCTTTTTTTTTCTCCTGGTGGGGCCAGTCTCCACTGACCTTTCTGGGGTTGCCTTCCCTATCATCCCCATATTTCTATCTGTCCCCCCCCCTTCCTCAGTCTTCACCCCTACTCTAACTAAATATGCATTTTATTCTATTTTATTTTTATTTTATTATAATTTTTTTTATTTATTTATTATTACTATTACTTTTTATTTTTTTTATTTATTTATTTTTTTATTGATTTTTTTATTATTATTTTTTTTATTTATTTATTATTATTTTTTTTATTTATTTTTTTATTTATTTATTTTTTTTATTTTATATATTTTTTTATTTTTATTTATTTATTTATTATTTTTTTTTTATTATTTTTTATTTTATTTATTTATTTATTATTTTTTTTTTATTATTTTTTTATTTTTTATTTTTTATTTTATTTATTTATTTATTATTTATTTTTTTTAATTTTATTTTATTTTATTTTTTTTTTTAGGCCCTTACCACTGAAATCTTAGGAAATTAGGTGGCAGGGCCTGCCAGAGTAATTACTTCTAATGCGATCCCTCTATGCCTGACCTGCCTCCTCGGGGTTAAGTGTGGGCAACGGGGGGTCCCACTAGGGGCCCAACGGCTAAAAGGTCAGAGGAACAACACAACATGACACTACACAACATAAACATGTACCTTACACTTTTTAAAATCTCTGGCCTTCACAGTGTTCTGTGTTTCACAAACAGAGTACACAACACGGAGATGGGGGAAACCCCTTGGGCCGTTAGACAATGAACACTTTACACTTTACACTTTTGCTCTAGGGAGTGAGTTGTCGGGAGTTGCCGAAAGGTGGTATTGAGGATATTGTCTATTGATTGGTGCCATGATTTTGTATAGAAGCCAACAGGTGTTTTAGTTGAGGGAACTACCTCTCCTTTGGGTAGCTTGTTCATTGCGACTTTATATACAATCCCTCAAGGGTACTCGTTCCCGGTAGTTGAAACTAGCATTTCCCAGGATCGTTCCTTCCGTGTTCTGATCAAGGCGGTGTATTCATTCCTGACCTCACGGTATTGCTGCCTGAGGACCTGCACCTATGCTGCCGGCCAGGATCTTCTTGCTCGTTGAAAATTTTTTCTGCGTGTATTTACCTCATGTCGGAGTCTCTGAAGCTCCGGGCACCACCAGGGGACCGCGCCTGGGGATGGTTTCTTCCTTCTGATGGTTGCGTTTGCAGCCTCTATAATTATGTTTACAATGGCGCGTTCGTGTTGGTCCGGGGTAAGAGTTGCATAGTCAAAAGTTTGGACAGAGCCAGTCAGTGCTTCTTGAAATTGTTCCCAGTTGGCCTTGTCCACGGCGAATCTGTTGATGGTTATTCTAGGTGTGGGTTGTCTGTTAAGGGCACGGTGCATCTGGAATGTAATAACTCTGTGGTCAGAGGTTGTCCAATCCTTTCTGACCTTCCATGAAGATATATGTCCAGCAATGGAGCGGGTAGCAAAGCTGACATCTATTGTTGCTTCCCATAATGTGCTTGAGAACGTGGGCGGATTGTTCGGCTGGTTTAGTATTGCCAGGCTATTGTTGGTGAGGAATTCTTCGAGGCGCTGGCCGTTAGTAGTACCACGTCGGTCAGGGGTTGCACTGTGCCACGCCGGCGACCTGCAGTTAACATCTGCACAGACTATTACTTTGGTGTTGAGGAGCTCATGGAGAACGTTTTGCAGGTAATGTATTGCAGGGAGGATGTCTTCGCCAGGTCGACAGTATAATGATATTGCATAGAATTCTCCTAATGGGGAGATGATTTGAGCACAGGCAGCCCATTTATTGCAGAGATGAGTTATCTTTGTTACCGTGAGGTCAGGATTGCAAACTATCAAGGCTGCCCAGGGGGTATCTCCGTCATGCTGAACTATTTTATACGTGAGGGGATAGCCTTTCTCCTCTTTCTTGTGCGTGTAAGGCTCCTGGAGAAAGAGGACATCAAGATTGTCTTCATCGGCCTTCTTCTTTAGTTGCGCGGAAACAGCTTTAGCCCGTTGTGCATTATGTTGAGCAAATTTCATTGTGTTTACATTATTGCTTTTATGAAGAGTTGTGAACATTAAAATCACCAAGGAAAATTACCTCACTGTTAGGAAAGGTGGACTGGAGAAAATCAAGTTGCAAACAGAGGAAAGAGAGGAAGTCAAAGAGCGCCAAGTGATTATTGGAGTTGAGAGAACGGTAGAGATAACAGATGAATTTTACACAATGAAGTAGAGAGATTTTAAGCCAGAGAAGATCAAAGAGAGGAGCGATGAGCAGTAGTTGAAACAACCGATAACTGAGATTCTGTCAGAGAAAGTACAGGCGTTTGGCAGACTGCAAGTGGAAATGGACATCGTTAAGATTAGAATTGAGACCACGTATATTTGTGAAATGAATTAGGAAGTGCTTGGGAGGTTTAGATCTTTTCGCAGATAAGCTTGCTCTATTAGTTTGACAAATCATGGTGTATTCAATAGTAAGAAAAAGTGGGTGGGACATGCTGTATGAAGTAATGAAATTTTTGGATGTGGCATACACATGGTGAGAATATACCCATATCCTTGACATAACGTGTCCTCGACAATGTTCCCCGCATACACACTACTAGGACTCCCTCCAGTCGCTATCTGGCAGAGTAGAAGTAGCAAGATTATACACTAGCTGATCCGGAAGCCTCCTAGAGAGTTACCAATAGGTTCGGTCCGGTGTACTAACTAGCCGCCTGTCTGCGAACACCGTTTTAGAGCTATACCTTTGAAATATAAGGAATATTGGATCTCGCCACGATGTTCTTCCTAACCTGAAAAGTCATCAATCATACTGCATGATGGAAGAGATAGGGAGGGGTTGACCGGAACGTTTCTTTCCGATTTGCTCCAATCAAAGGCAAATCAAAATGACCCATAATAAGACATTCATGCTCATCATAATCTTCACAATCACCAGGCCTGTAAATTACTCTCACTCTGATTATACCTTTGCATCCAACTATATCCACACCATACAGATTCTATACTAGCATGTGAAACGTCTGAATCCAGGAATCCTTTCATCACACTCAGGCTGCTTTTATAAGAAACATGATCCCACCACCCCCTCATATGCTTTTATGTTGGATAACATAAAAGCATTATCAATCATAAAATGTTTCCCAAGATATTCCTTTCTTGCTTCATTGGTGAAATATTAACAAAATTAATAAGAAAATTAACATTTCCTACATATTAACAAGAACAATGGAAAGCTGAATGGTTTCTTACTTAATGTAAGAAACCAAATCTGTACACCTCGTGGAAGCTGGTACAAATAAGCAAATTCCTAAGGGAAATCATGTCACATTGAAGGTTTGTATGTGGTTTAATCTAAAAAGTCTGTGCAGGTTCCACCCTATAATTTTACTGCTAATAATTATATGGACACAAATATATTTGAAGTGGCGATAGCTCTTTTTTTTATTATTAATTTTGGTAACCTTTTCACATACTAAATTGAGGTGGTTATAATATGGATACAGTAGAGATATTTTTGCAAAATTTTTATTTGTATTTTAACAGGATATACAGTAATACTTTCTGTGAACAATTCATAAGGTTAATGGTAGTCACCCTCTTAAAATAGTGGTTTCATTGAAACTTTGCAGATCACCAAAATTGGATACTCATAGTGAGGATCTTTTTTAAATATATTGTTTTTTAATATAAATTCTGCAATATCAACATATATTCAAGTATAAATATCAAATTATTTAAAAAACGAAAAAAAAAAATAATAAATAAATAAATAATAATAATAATAATAATAAATAAACTAACCAACTAACCTACCGGCTGGTCAATTTTTATGGACTGAATTTTGATTTCAGTTTCAATTTTTTCCCCCCACCAACTGGTCAAATGTATATTTCAGAGAGATACCAATGTAATCTCACTGGGAAAAAAAAAATAATAATAAATAACCAATAAAAATAACATATGCAAGAAAACAAAGTTATACAGTATGAACCATAAAAAAAAAAACAATTTCCTTATTCATTCCGTCCAATAATTTGTCCAATCTATCCCTTAAATTTAGTTGAACTGTCCATTTTTACATTTAATTACGAAGAACATAAAAATCTAAGGCAATGCATCCAGTTGACATGGATGGCCAGTGCAGTGTTGAGTCAGTTTGATGTGACATAATCACTGGGAAAACAAAAATGAAGAATAGTAGGAGTGTGTTATCTGCCTAACTTTGATGAGTATAATGAACAACTATACAGAGAAATAAGAGTGGACAAGCAAATCATATTGTCTTATAATGGGGGATTTTAACTGGCACTTATGGTTTGGTCACTCACACCAAACCAATGCTTTCTGGGGCGAAGCCAACACGGGAAACTTAGGGAAAATTTACCGGGCAAAATCGTTTCCTGCTACCAGTTTCTCCCTGCATTCTCGGTAAACAGATGGTGCGTGTGTGTGTGTGTTATCAGTAGAAGTTGATAATGATGTATTGATTAGTTTTTTTCTCATTATGAAGAGCAGATTATTGGAGTTCATGAATGTAATGCCTTTGCAGCTGAAATGTACTTACGGGTACACCCTCCAGACTGACTATCTTAGGGTGTTTATCCCCCCCCCATCCTTCTGTTTTAACCCGATAGCAAAACGACTTCTATTGCCACTACCGATAACACGCACCATCTGTAGAAGTTTTTCCATATCGGGTTAAAACAGCGAGAAGTGGAGAGAAACACCCTAAGACTGAGGCAGTTTGGAGGGTGTACCCGTAAGTAAATTTCAGCCGCGAAAGCATTACACTCATGAACTCCGATAATTTGCTTTTAATAATGAGAAAAAAACTAATCGATACATCGTTATCGACTTCTACTGCCACTACTAATAACACGCACCATCTGTTTACCGAGAATGCAGGGAGAAACTGCAGTAGTAGGAAACAATTTTTCACCCGTAAGGTTTCACGTGGTTCTCATGTTGGCTTTCTTTACCTTAGCTTTTGGACTGTTTTGTACAGTAGCATGTTAGATAGGTAACGAGAGAGTGCAATACTCTTGATCTGATTATCAGCAATGGTTTTTCATGTATTATAAATCTGCAGATAAAAGAAGCACTGGTAGCAAGGATCACAGTGTACTGATGTGGAATTTACGTAATGTAAAGATGTAACCATTGTCAAGGGTAAAGGGAAGGGCTTTTGCTTCCATTAGCATTAGCATTAGTAGAGGCATTTGATGCAAGAAAGCAAGCTTATGCAGCATCAGCCAAAAAAAAAAAAAAAAAAAAAAAAGTAACATAAATAAATAAAAATAACCACTTCCACTTCACCCCTCTGTTCGTTCGAAATACCTGTCCAGCTTAGCCTTAAACTTATTTAGGCTATCAACTTCCACGACAAGGGATGGAAGTCTGTTCCACCCACCAACCACCCGCTGGCTAAAGGCAAATTTCCGCACATCTATTCTACATCTGTCTTTTGTCATAAAGGTGAATACACTGGTCTCAGACGGTTATTAAATTCTGTTCAGCGGGACCAACTTGTGATATTACCAACAGCAAATTCTAAATGGGAATATTCATTGATATAATAAAAGCTACTAGGATTTTCATAGCAACTAAAATTATTGTTCAAGGCTAAGAACTAAATGGATGTCGGATGAACTAATGGTGCTTCCTTAGCCAGGAGCAGCAGTGCGTAGCACACTCTTCTTGATTAGACTGGGGTTCGAGCACATGACCACCAAATACGGAGGATACGGAAAGGTCAGAGAATGACCTTTCCGCATCCCCGGAGCAATATGGCCTTAGTTGCTAATGCTCCTAAAAGCCAAATGACGAACAATGAACTAATGAGACTTGTGGCAGTGAAGAAAAATGCATGGGATGCACATAAATTATCAGGTTATACAGAAAACTATGATAGATATAAATCAAGCCACAAAGCAGGTTAGGCAAAGTAATTAAGCTTATGAGAAATCTTTGGCAAATTATGAACAAAGAAAAACAGCAAAGATATCTTTACTTATGTAAACAGCAGAAGGAACTGGATGAATCACATTAGTCCACTTGATATCAATGGTTTAACTGTTAATGATCCTGCTCAGGTTGCTGACAAACTGAATCGGTATTCTGCATCTATATTCACACGTGAGGAATTTTTTTGGTAAAGGAAAGCTGTAAGTTTCTCATACTCGAACAGGGAGCTAAATGATGTGGTAACTGGAAGAGAAATTATTGAAGCCAAATGATAAACAGGAATCGGAATGGATAGCATCTAACCAATTATACAAGGAGTGTTCATTTAATTTATGGACTGGGTGCAAGGTTTTAGGTTTACCGTGCAAACTTTCCATAACTGCTCTTAGAGGCACTCCCACCCGATCGCTACTAAGCACACTCTGTATTTGCATACCGAAGCTAGTGTTGCATGAAGAGTTTTTTTGCTGCGTGTCACTGACGATTGTTTTGAAGAAAGTATCATGTTGGACATACAGATTGAACAGCGATATGTGATTCTTTATTGTGTCAGATGGGGCTTAAATGCATTAGGAAAGATTAAAGAGATGAATGAAGCATAAAGTAATAGGTGTCTTGGAAGAACAGCCATATTCCGGTATGACCAAAGTTTCCAGTGTGAAGTGGTTTCTCCATCAAGACAATGCCATGCCCCATACGGCTAATATTGTGCAGCCAGTGATCACTGCCATAGGTGCTGAAGTTCTGCCTCACCCACTTTATTCTCCGTACTTAGCCTTGCGTGATTTCTTCCTATTTCCACATCTGAAGGAAGCTCTGAATTGCCAGCGTTTCACGTCCAACAACAATGCTCACAGAACCACAATGAAAGCACTTCGCAGTCTTTCGAAAAATGGCTTGTAAGAAGCATTTAATGTGAGGGCATGATGGTGGTGAAAGTTCAAGGAAGGTTGTGAATACATCATAGTATCCAATCAAATTGGTCAGATAAGACTTCCCCTTACCAAACCCATGCTGTGTCCGAGCTATAACTGAAGTCTTGTCTAGATGATCTTGCAATGCTTCTTTAACCAGTGCCTACATTAATTTTCTTGCAACAGAAGTTAAACTGACTGGTCTGTAATTAGCTGTCTCCCTTTAATCCTTCTTTGTGGATTGGGGTAACATTTGCACCTTTCCACTATATGAGTACCCCCCCTGAGTCCAAGGAAGCTCACATAATTATGGTTAAGGGTTTGCTTATACAGCAGGCCCCGTTATAACGCTGTTCGCTTTACGCTGATTCGCTATAACGGTGTTCTTATATTATAACCCATATCTGACTATAACGCTGTCACAGATCAATATAACGCTGTTTTACAGATTGAATTCTTGGCATATTTAATGAAATTGTTTCATTTGATGGAGTTGATAGCTTTAAAATGAATCGCAAAACAGCATTAAAACGTTTCCCACGCCGACTTGAGAAATTTTCCCACGCTCAGTGAAATTTTCTCGCACGCTAATTAATTGCAGTACAGTGACTTGTTACGCACTTCAGAGATGAACAATACAAAAAATTAGTAGTAGTAGTAGTAGTAGTAGTAGTGGCATGTGATGCAAGAAAGCAAGTGTATGGGTTTATGCAGCATCAGCCAAAAAAAAAAAAAAAAAATCACACCATTCCCTCCAAATGCCTGTCCAGTTCCTCCTTAAATTTATTCAACCTATCAACTTCCACAACGACAGATGGAAGTTTGTTTGAGCAATTAACCACCCGCTGGCTAAAGGCAAATTTCCGCACATCTATTCTACATCTGTCCTTTCTTAATTTGAATTTATGCCCCCTTGGGTTCGTAATCTGAACATGTGGAAGCATCCCATCAGAATTCAGCGTGCTCAACCCATTCAAGGCCTTATACACCTCAATCAGATAACCGCGCAAGTGCCTAGTCTCCAGCCACTGCAATTTGCAGAACTTAAGCCTCTCTTGGTAAGAGGATCCCTTCATTCCCCTCACCAATCTTGTTGCCCTTCTCTGTACACTCTCAAGTAAATCTACACCCTTCCTAAAATGAGGCCTCCAGACCTGTACGCAGTACTCAAGGCGTGACCTGACCATTGCCTTATACAGAGGGACAATCACCTCCTTCTCCCTGCTAGCAAAATTCCTATATATCATTGACAAAACCCCATGACCTGTCCTGGCAGCCTGTCTGCATTGCTCAGAAAACTTCATATCTGACTGTACAATTACTCCCAGGTCTTTTTCATTTTCTACCAACTTAAATTTAGTACCACTCAGTTGGTACGTTTCTCTGGGGTAACTTCTACCCATATGCAGTACTTTGCATTTATCAAGGTTAAACTTCAGTTGCCGCTTCTTAGCCCATCTGCCCAAATTATCTAGATCCTGTTGCAGTAGCACACTGCCATTACTGTCATTAACAACCCTGCCAACCTTTGTATCATCTGCAAACTTCGACATTAAGCCGGATATACCTTCATCAATATCATTGATAAATATACAAAACAACAGTGGACTCAACACCGAACCCTGTGGGACTGCACTAATAACATTAGTCCACGAAGAGCAGCACCCATTGATTACCACCCTTTGTCTTCTCCCACTCAATCATCCTTTTATCCATTGTAGCAACTTGCATTTAATACCATTCTGCTCCAATTTGTACAATAGTCTCCCATGTGCAACAGTGTCAAAAGCTTTCCTAAAATCCAAATATATATCAAAATTATTTCTTGCATCCAGTTCCTTTGTAACCACATCATAATATCCTATCAAATTCGTCAGACAAGACTTTCCCTTAACAAACCCATGCTGTGTCTGAATTATTGCTGCAGTCTTGTCTAGATGATCCTGCAATGCATCTTTAACCAGTGACTCCATTATTTTACCCGGAACAGAAGTTAAACTAATTGGTCTGTAATTACTCGTGTCACCCTTCGTGAATTGGGGATACATTTGCACATCTCCAGTCCGTGGGAACCTCCCCTGAGTCCAATGATGCTCTCGTAATTATGGCTAAGGGTTTGCTTAGTTGCTTTACCGCCTCCTTTAATATAACTGGATAGATCCCATCCACCCCACGTGCATTTCTTATGTTTAACAATTTCTCCTCCACTTTGCTCTCAGTTTTTACAAAATCATTAAGTATCCTGCTACAATTTGATTACCTTCTGCCATTTTCAAACCTTAATAATTCCTCATCTGGAAATGTAGATGCAAAATACTAATTCAGTTTGTTTGCTATCTGAGCAGGATCATCAACAGTCGAACCATCGATGTCAAGTGGACCAATCAGATTCACCCCTTCCTTTTAGAGTTTATATAAGCAAAGAAATCCTTGCTGTTATTCTTAGCATCTTTTGCCAAGGATTTCTCGTAATCTGGCTTCGCCTGCCTAACCTCCTTTGTGACCTGATTACAGACTAGCTTATATCTGCCATAGGCTTCTGAGTCGCTTGATAATTTATATGCATCCCATGCATTTTTCTTCTGTTACGAGTCTCATTAGTTCATTAGATAACCATTTTGGCCTAAACCTTGAACAATATTTCTTAATAGGTATGAAACTTTTAGTAGCTTCCAAGATTAATTTCTTGAATGCTTCCCACTTAGAATTTACTGTTGGTAACATCGTCAGTTGATCCCACTGTACAGAATTTAAAAACTGTCGGAGACCACTGTACTCACCCTTACGGAACGAAAAACCCTTTCCTTTACCCCTGATGGGAATTAAATCTTTAAGTAAATCCCACATAAGTACACTGTGTTCACTGCCACCTACTGGTTCCTTCATCTGCAAATTCTTAATACACGAATGATTACTGCTGATAACCAGATCAAGAGTATTCTCTTTCTGGTTGCCTCTTGAACATGCTGCTGCAGAAAACAATCATCCAATAAATCCACAAAAGTCTGACGATTGTGTGAATGACCAACTCACAAGTTCTAGTCAATATCTGGGAAGTTAAAATCCCCCATTATAAGACATTCCGATTTACTAGCCCACTCTATTTCTCTGTACAAATGATCAAGTATATTGCCTGTAACATTTGCATTATATGCATTTATACGAAGTCTAGTCTTCACTCAGTACAGTATTAGACATCGTGCGTAACGGATAGTTTACTCGAACATTGTATCATAATTAATGCAACCAACGCAGTTACATTTTCGAAAAGTTAATAATGGCGGATAAGAATGAAAAAGCAACAATGTCTGGGCGCAGTACGAAAACTATAAATGTAAGAAAAAGACTGAATTTGAAAATTAAATTAGATGTTTTGAAGCGAATCGATTCCTGTGAACGACAAGCGGATGTGTGTCATAATTTAGGACTTGCAAGTTTAACTGTAAGAACAATTATAAAAAAATAAAGAATTAATTTTAGCAGCGGGGAAAGATAGCTGTTCCACTGCAAGCAACTAGGGCTAGGCCGGCTATTAGGATTGAAATGTAAAGACTCTTAACTAATTTTATTGAAGATAATATCCAATGCAGAATTCAGTGAAGTTAAATATTATAAAAAGAGAGAGAGAGAGAGATTAGCCAATATGATGATCTGGAGAAAACTCACCTAAAAAAAAAGGAATGTGGAACCATTTAAAACTAGTAAGGGCTGGTTGAATAGATTTAAAATCCAGGGAGAAGCAGCAAGTGCAGATCAAGGAGCAGAAACTTTCAAAAAAGAACTTGTTAAAATTATTGAAGAGGGGTATTATGTGTTATACTTCCCAACAAGTTTGTTTTTGACATAGATGAAGACGGACTTTTGTGGAAACGAATGCCTAAAAGAAGTTTCATATTGAAAGAAGAAAAAAACATGCCAGGTTTCAAAGTGGCCAAGGAAGGATCGGTTGACTTGATTGTTGTTTGGTAATGCTGCCAGAGAATTTAAAATTAATACCCCTTTTAGTTTATTTGGAAGAGGGCCAATGTTCAACCCAAAATCGACACATTTTTCATGATTAAATTCATTAATTAAATTAAATTAATTCATGATTTTAATTGGAATTTTAAGTTTAATTTTGATACGTAAGTACCGTATTTCCCCATGTATAAGACGCACCTTAATTTTGGGGCTCGAAATTTGAAAAAAAAAAAAAAAAAAAAAAAAAAAAATGTATTACATAAAGTTACTGAACTTAAGTTTTATTCATCATGAAATTCATACAACTCATCACTGTCAAAACTCTCATCCATTAGCTTCTCCTCATCTGTGTCTGATGACGAATCACTGTCTTCATATATTGCCTCGTCCTCAGTTCCATCTATGGCATTTGAAATGCCACACTTCTTAAAGGACTTGACAACGATCTCCATCTTGATATTATCCCAGGATCTTTTCACCCAGGTACAAACTTCTCCTATAGTTGGTTTCTTCACTCCTCCTGCTGGTGTCAAATTGTCCCCAAAAGACTTCATCCATTGATTCCATTCGTCTCTCATGTCAACTTTGAAGAGTTTGTTAATGCTGACATAAAGTGGTTGGAGCTGGGATGTCAAGGTATGACATCAAGTTTTGTTTTTTGCTCTGCAGCAATCTTCTTTGTATTTTTTGTTATGTGTGCCCTGAACCGATCAAGCACCAATAGGGCAGGTTTGTGTAAAAGCCCACCTGGTCCCCTGCTCCAAACTTTCTCAAACCAGATCTTCATCCCATCCTGATCAATCCAACCCTTGTCATGAACGTGGACAATCACTCCCCGAGGAAGGTCTTCTTTTGGCATTGTTTTGCGTTTGAAAATCAGCATAGGAGGCAGCTTGGTTCCGTCGGCACAAGCTAGAACAACTGTATAATGGCTCTTTTCATGCCCACTTGTCTTCACAGTTAGTTTTCACCCCCTTCTTATCAACAGTTCTGTTACTTGGGACATCAAATTGAAGGGGGACTTTGTTCATATTTGCAATCTGTCCCAACTCAAACTGATGTCTCTTCCGACATTGAATGACAAAACGATGAAATTCAAGGACCTTCTGCTCATAGCTTTCAGGCATCTTTTGGGCAAGTCTGGTGCGTGTAGGCATGCTTAGTTCATTCCGTTTCATGAACCTGAAGCATCAATTGTCTTCCTTTGAAATCAGTAACTTCTTTTTCATCAGCAATTCTTGCCTCATGCTGAACCATCTTAGTGGACACAGGAATTCCAATTTCCCTTTGCTCCTCAATCCATCTTCAATTCCCTCTCTAAATCAGGCCATTTTGCTGACCTGCCTCTAATGGCCTTCTTCTGCCGTGGTGTTTTCAGTAGGGTTTCTTCTTCCCGTAGCCAGTCTCGGATTGTTTTCTGAGTTGGAGTTGGACCAAACTTACGTTCAACAGCATGATTTCCATTCACTTTTTCAAACTGGATCACTTTTAACTTGAATTCAGCACTGTACGAAAATCTTTTCTGAACCATTTCTGGGCAGAACGTGGCAAAACGTAACCTAATATACCGGTAAGAAGTGCAAAGCAATGAGTGCAAAGGCAACAAGTGCGAAAAAGCGGGAAATGCAAGTAAAAAAATCTATAACCACTGTATAAGACGCACCCAATTTTTAAACCCCAAATTTTTTGAAAAAAGGTGCATCCTATACATGGGGAAATACGGTAGTTACCACATAATTATATATGTATGTAATGCAGAATATTTTATATGTACAAATATTTGAATATTAAATATTTTGACCAACATCTGTGCATCTTTTCACTATTGTTTATTATTGATCAGGAAATATCCTATGGCACCGACTGCAACTCACAAATACACGTTACCTTATGGGAATGCGGCACTCACTTAGCACGGATTCATTTAGCGCTGTTTTTCCTGAATGAATTATCAGCATTAAGCGGGTCACCTGTATATCATTAATATATATATATGTACAGCAATACCTTGTTTAGCACGGCTTCAAACAGCATGGGTTTCACTATAACACGGTTTTCAATTAAGTTTAAGTCAAAATTTAATGTACATTAAAACTCATTCAATAGCCTAGACGCGTACTCCACGTATGTGCTGCATTGTCATAGCCTAGGTACGCATATGCTGCTTTGTCGTAGCCTAGTTATGCATACATATATGCTGCGGTGCCAACTCTATTGTCTCACATGCACATATGCCAATAGAATTGTCCAACAGTGTTCAGTATTCAGTATTCTTGATTCATTCCTGGCGAGATGACGTGATAGCTTTTCAAACTTTTCATTTCACAATTTATTTTTTTACTCCTTTAAATATTTCAAATATATTTGCATCTTGGCTAGAAATTGCTGTCAACATGCGTTCTGTTTGGCAGCATGTTTTGCCCCATTTAGCAAATGATTTTTACTAGTTTTGAATCCCAAATTCAGACAATTACCGAAGACATTGTGAAGATCAGAAAAAGACTTGGGATTTGAAACTTTGGACACTGCCAATGTATATGACTGCATTGACTCACATGCAAATGACTTAGATGATGCAACTCTCCTTGAAATTGATGAGCAAACCGCCCACAAAGAAAAGGAAAACAATTCTGAAGTGGATAACACTGATGTGGCACCAAAAAATTTAACAGAAGAATTGGATAAAATTTTTTGGGGGGGTTGACATAGCTTGCGAGGCGATTATCAATGGAGATCTGGATGTTGAACGTAGCATCAAGAAATGGAAATTTTACAAGATGGGATTCGATGCTACAAAGACTTGTACTCTGAGAAAAAGAAGAGATGACTTCATGAAATTACATAAACAAACAATAAAGCTGTTTTCTCATCTCTCATGATGTTACCTTTTCATTAATAAAATTTTTGCAATATTTTTAATTTCAAATCCTTTTAATTGGCTATCAAGTGCAAATTGTTTATAGATTTGTTATAATTTGTTTATAGACTGTTTCTCTGGTACACATTAATTTAAAACCCATTATAATTATACCTCAATCAGCACAGTTTCACATAACACAGAACAGTTTCGGTACCAATTATCAGTGCTATGTGGGGTATTGCTGTATATCTCATTAATACATATATAATATGAAAAAAAATGCCAAGGTGGATGAATAAGGAAGTGGCTAGTTTGATAGGACAATTGGTCAATTAAAAGCACTGAATCATATAATAGCTATAATTTAGTTTATAATATGTACAGTATCACAGAAATCATTAGACGGATGAAGTCTGAGTAAGAGAAATCACTTAAAAATGCCAATATAAGGTGAAAGGAGCAAATAAGATTGGCCTACTTATGCAATGGTTTTGAGAAAGGTATTGACATCTTGGCTGATGTAGCTGTTGAATTGAAAAGTTACTTTGCACATTGATCTCTAGAGATGCAAGTCCTTTCATAGTAAGGTGAAACTGTGCTAGAGAACCTGAGCAAGGTAAAATCAAAAATATGAAATTACAGAGGACTGTTTACTAGAAAAACTTTTTCAGCCTGAAGGCAAGTAGGATCATGGGGATGACTATATATACTGAGTTATTTGAAAGGCAGTAGTGAGCAAATATTTAAACCATTAAGGTTAATCATGAGGGCTTCAATAGACACAGACTATTCCCTTGTTTGTTTGTTATTTGGTTTTTAGGAGCATTAGCAACTAAGGCCATATTGCTTCGGGAATATGTGGTGATCATTCCCTGATCTTTCCGCATCCCCGTATTTGGTGGTGACGGGATCGAACCCCGGTCTAATCAAGAAGCGTGCGTTACGCACTGCTGCTTCTTCCCACCTGGCTACGGAGGCGCCACTATTCCCTTGAATTGGAGAAGTGCAATAACACAGCCAATCCATATAGTTGGTTAAAAGAAAAAAGTGATAACCTACAGACTGGTATTGATTTCATTGGTAAGGAAAGTCATGGAAAAAATAATCAAGAATGCAACAAAGGGAAGATATTATATATAGGAAGTTTTCTTGTAAAACAGCATGGTTTTGTAAAGGGAAAATCTGTTTAACTTAGAGATTTATGTGCAGGGTCTTCTAACCCCCCCCCCACATGACTTTCAGCAATATGCTTTTTTTATACTCAATCCACACAACCGAAACTCAGTGTGCCTTTCACTGAAAGAGTTTTCTTTCATTTTGCCAATGAAAATTCCTGAAATCTTTATCATACAGAAAGTAAAAACCTGGACCAAGTTAACCCTAGTCTTATTATAAATATATGCACGTGGAAAAACAAAAATTTTAATTAGTGTGAATTTCTCATATCCAATTATTGAAGCACATGCTCTTATGCCTTATAACACAGCATATCTAGTTGTTACGATCTTTGGTTTATCATGAAAGAGTGTGGCTTAGGTCTAATCATTAAAATTTTGTTTTTTGATTGACATTTTGCTTGCTGTTAATCAAAGATAATAAGAGAGATAATATTCAGATCTCCCAAATAAGAGGGGGCAAAAAATATGTCCACACTACTGCAGAAGTCTTTTATTTTCAAAAAATTAAAAAAAAAATGAATTTTTACAAGACTGAAAATAAAGGTGGCATCAAAAGTGAATAGTTTTCAATTATTTCTTGCAGATTTTTGAGTATAAATGGGGTAACCTTTTATCTCAAAAAGTGAATGTGCATGGGAAAATTGCTGGTGCACAATTACAAGTTAACTAACCTGTTAAACTATTATAACAGTAATACTCATGAACTGAACATAGGAAACAGTATTAACTGTATGGTAACAAGGAAGTCCTGGGCTTTGCTGCATCAGCCAAAAATTAATAATTATATAAATAAAATAAACCTATTTGACTCCCACCTCATATAGGTATCTATTCAACTAAGCTTTGAATTTCCCCAACTTGTCAGCCTCGACTACCCATGGAGACAACTTATTTCAATAATTAACAGTGAAAATTTCACCTTCATTGATTTTACTTTTAACTCTCAGTCTTATATACCTCAATCAAACCTCTTCTACGATATCTAGTTTTCAAGCTCTACAGCCCACATATTCAAAGTCTTTCCTCAAATGGGTGCCCTTTCACTGATCTTTCCTAGAATGGATCCTTTCGTGATGCTTGTCTTTTTTTTAGGTGTGGTCTCCATACTTGTACACAGTACTCCAAGTGTGGTCTTATGATTGCCTTATACATAGTTATTACAAACTTTCTACAAGCAAATTATTACAAATCTCTACTACCTATTATGAATCTCTACAAGAAAATGTACAATAAATCATCAGTAGGGCACCATGGTACCTCTTTGCCACCTGTCCATATTGCTTGGAGAACTTCATGTCTGACTGCATCATAACTCAAATCTCTTTTGTCCTCTACTACTTTTAATATAACCTCACCAAGTGTGTAAGTTATTTTGAGGTTGCTATTCCCAAAGAGTAAGACCATGCATTTTGCTGAATTAAAAGATTGCTGTCCTTTTCTGACCATCTCTGAAGTCTAATTCACCCCGAAGAAGCTGTGCTTGGCACTGATCATTAACTACTCTACCAATCTTGATATCTGCAAATTTTGACATCACACCCTACGTTTTCACCCTCGATTTCTATGTTGATGTCATTTAAGAAAATCAAAAACAGAAGTGGTTGCAATATGATCCTTGGGGAATCTCACTTCTTATGTTAGCCAATCTGAAGAATACCCATTAATCACAACCCTCTGCCTCCTGCAACCATCCTACAATCCACCTAAGGAATTTCCTTGCAATTCCAACATGTTCTAACTTATACAATAGTCTCTTATGCATGACTGAGTCAAACACTTTACTAAAATCTAAGTAAACAATGTTAACATTATTATTTACTACAACATTAGTGACCATCCTATCAAAAACGTGAGGAGGTGTGACCATTGATCATTATTCTACTCTACACGAGAACAATACCTCTACCATAAGTGCCCCTTTCTCTGATGTTGGAGGGACGATACAGCATTCCTCATGTCCAGAAGAAATAACACCTAAAATCTGTTTGTAGGCCAAAAGGGAATGATCAGAGAACAACTGTACCCCATTTGTCAGGACTCCAAGTCACATGTTCATGTCACCAATTTCGACGAGCTCTGGGTGATTTGAGGTTACAAACCACTGGCTCCTTGCGTAGAGTCCACTTGAATTGAGCCTTCTTAACACAGTCTGGTTTCACATGTGGCCGCAGCAACCTCAAGAGACAGTTGATGACAGGACATCATAGAGTTCCGTCTTGCTGTAAGAGCCAGATAGTTGTCTGTTCTGGTTGATGAAGACCTTGGGCGACCTTGGTCAGCTCTACTTGTAATGATTCCTGTCTCCTGAAACTGGTTTTTTAGTGCCGAGTAGCACTTTGTAGCACATTAAGCTGTGTCACCTCTGCCTGCAACTGGCCAGCCATCTCAAAGAATCATCTAAACAATGATGACTTGCCATCCTGAGTACTGGAGATGTGGCAGTTCCACTGAGCAAGCTGAAAAACGGAAATGAAGTGGTGTGGTTGCAACCCATATTTTTATAGGCATGACTAATTTGCATAATGTGTGGCTCTGTAAGGTGGTTGATCAACTTCTATTGGATACTTGGAATTTGCATGCCAGGATGCCTATTATATGATATATTTGTCTTCGGTGACACTGTTCATAATAAAATATTCAAAAACATTTTGTTCTGTTAATTTTGTCGAGCAGTGTATTTGAGGACGGGGGAAACACAGGCTAATAGTTTAACAGCAACTGCAACCAGAGAAGGAAAGGAGACAGAATGAGAAGGTTGTGCTCTTGGTTAAGAAGCACACTGAATCTAAGGCAATGTGTCTCATTGATGAGTGTGGCCAGAGTAATGCTAAGTCAGTTTGGTGTGACATAGGAAAACAAAAAGAAGAGCAGGAGTATTTTATAGGCCAAATGACTGTGATGAATGTAATGAACAACTATACAAAGTGTTGTTTGTAATTAAGGTGGTCTCCAGGGTTTCTCCTATATGCCACTGTAGCATCTGTAAGGCAGAGGTCAGTGCTGGCAAATGTGTGTTTAGTGTTGAAATGTTTGTATATGTGTTGTGTGTTGAGTGCCGGCACCTGGTGACTTCACAGCCAGGGGCTACAAAGAACTATACAGACAAATAGAGTGTCTCAGTAAATTAGAATGTCTTATAACAGTGTGGGGGGGGGATTAACTTTCCAGATACTTACTTGTGGGCTGAATTTATTGAAGGCAACAAGAGGAAACAACACTCTTAATCTGATCATCAGCAGTAACTCCATGCATTAAGAATCATCAGATATTGAAACCACTAGATGGCACTGATCATAGTGTACTGATGTTTTTATTCACTTAAAGAAATAACTACTGTCAAAGGTAAAGCAAAGGGGTTTTGCTTTCATAAAGGTAACTTGAATGGCCTTAGACAGTTTTCAAATTCTCTTCAGTGGGACCACCTTTAAATTCTAAATGGGTAGCATTTAGGGAAGTAACTGAATAAGCTACTAGGTTTTTAATACCAATGTTAAGGATGGCTAATCATATGAACTAATGACAGTGGTAATAAAGAAGAAAAATACATGGGACAATCATAAATTATCAGGCAGAAAAACCTGCAGTAAGTATAAACTAATCTGCAATTGAGTGACTAAGAGGGTTAGCCAAGCTAGGGCAGATTATTATCATAATCTACCTTAGCTTAGTTAAGAATGCACAGGAAAGTAGCAAGGAAATCTTTGCTTTTGTTAATACTAGAAGGAAAGGGAAGAAACACATTATCCCACTAGATATGAATAGCATAACCACTGATGATTATGTTGTTTACTTTGCAGACAACCGAATAGATATTTTGTACCTGCTTTCATCCACAAAGAAGCTTTTAAGGATGAGATATCAGAAGTATACGAAGTAATACCTGGGAGCCAAATGTTATAACTCTGAAGTTTTTGGCTTCAACAGTTTCTCTTCCACTAAGGCACCAATGAGAGCATCTGTAGGTTCACAGAAGGTCTCTACAGATTGGAGATGTGTATATGTCTCCCCTACTCACAAGGTGGGAACAAAGGGCAAAGTGAATAATTACAGACCTGTATTCTTGTCTTCTGCTCTAGGGAAAATAATGTAATCAATGGGTAAATAACTAATGCAAGGATCTTTGTGACAGGAATGCAATTATAAAGGTGTGGTTAATGACAATCACAGCATGGATATGTTAAAGGGAAGTCTTATCTGACCAATATGATTAGGTGTAGTTGAGAGAATTTCTATAGTGGTCAAAGTCATTCACTAGCTATTCTAAGAAAGCAGTGCATTTCTTACAGCAAGTTTCTTCTTTCTTCTTCTTTGGTCCTTAGCTGGCAGCTGGGGGAGGCGGTTGGCCACGCAACCAGTATGCTGCTGTAGGTGCCGCAGGGTTTCGGACTTGCTCTGTGATGTTCTTCCATACCTTACGATCCATGGCTTCAGTCCTGGCCTGGTTAAGGTCGAGACGTCGGCTCTTCAAGTCATCTTCCACTTGCTTGGCCCACGTTTTCCTAGGCGCGGTCCGTTGGATGCTCCATTGGGTGGGTCGTTGTCTCCAAAGGAGTGTGGATGGTATTCTGTTCGTGCCCATTCTACATACGTGGCCAAACCATCTGAGCCTTCGCTTCTGGATTTGGTCGGCAATGGTTGGTTGCTGTTGGCATCTGGCGCGGATGGTATCATTAGTGATGCGGTCGCGAAGAGAGATGCCCAAGATCTGCCGCAGGCATCGCATTTGGAATACCTCAAGTTTGTTCAAATCTAACTTGAGACAAATCCATGTTTCCGATCCGTAAAGAAGAATGGGCAGGATCAAAGTCCGGAAGAGTCGGATTTTAGTCTTTGTGGAAATGTTGGTCCTCTTCCACAGACACCATTTGAGCGAGGCGAATGCAGTGGCCGCCTGTCCAATTCTGCTGTGAATTTCCATGGTGGATGCAACTTTCAAGTTTACTCATGAGAAGGAGCAGAACTGAAGTGTGAATGCACTGAGGATTAGCTAGTGAAAGACCTTGACCTGCCACAAAAATTCTCTAAACTATACTATGACACAGTAGCATTGTCATTAGCATTAGTAGAGGCATATGATGCAAGAAAGCAAGCTTATATAGCATCAGACAAAAAAAAACCCCTTCCCATTTCACCCATTCATTCAGTCCAAATGTTTGTCTAGTTCTGCCTTGAACTTATTTTAGTTGTTGACCTCCACTACAACATTGCAGATGAAGTTTTTACGTCTCCAGCTAATAGAGAAGTTTTTCTTAAATTTTTACCATTTTATTGACTTAATTGGCATATAAATTTATTTTCTAGAAGTGGCTTTATATTCCTAGTTACAATACTTAGGTTATTTTGAACTTAGAAATTTTGTAGGTTATTACTTGGTATCGGTAAAACCTGCACCATTTTAAACTTGCCACAATTGTAGTATCGATACGGAAAAGCGTAACGTATATCTCGAACTTCATAGTGTAAGGTATAATGTAAAACTAGATAGCATAATACATAGTACCATAGTTGGAATCTGTTAGCATAGTATAGTACTGGCAATTAATTAAATTTATAAATCCTTTTAATTTTTATTGTTAATTAAATTGTATTTAAACATAAATCATGCCCCAGACTAGAGCAGCAAAGCAACGTGCACAAAGTAGCAAAAGTGCTGTGGAACCGAAGGGGACAATTTTCCAACACATCACAGTCTAAAAAAATATGCAAAATGCGACATGTTTACAGATCTCTCTCGAAAAGGACATGATCTAGCCATGGAGGATGTCTTTGGGTGTGCTAGGTGCAGAGAATGCGAAGAAATTAGGTGCCACCTCAGTGTTCTGATGGGCGTCTATGAGCTTGAAGAGTCGGGGTAGATGCCCTTGAAGGAATTAAAATGGGTGACCCATTAAGCTCGCAGATGCCCAACTCAATGCCAGAGTGCACTCATGTGCACCAGGCAACACAGCGGCAGCCTTCAGGGCAGAATGTGCTGGTTCTACAGGAGATAGTTATTGTCGGTGACTCAATTGTCAGGGAAACAGAAAATATACTGTGCAAAGAGGATAGGTGGAAGAGGACCAGGTTATGTCTGCCAGGGTCAAAAGTGGATGATACTGTAGAGCCGATTATCATCTTTTAAGAGCACAAAAGGTGATATTATTGTACACGTTGGTAGTAAAGACATTAAGTGTAGGAGATCTGCAGATTTACTTAGCAAGTACAGGTCAATGTTGGAAAAAAGGTTGCATGTTACGGTTAAATTTGAAAGTGTCTGCAATCCTGTCCAGACACAATATGATGATGAGAGCCTTATCAATCAATTTGGCCCTGGAGAGGTTGTGCAGGGCTCATGGGGTAGAATTTTTTTTTAAGTGTGGTCTGTACTTGTTAACAGGAGGGACTACTTCTACATAGATGGGATACACTTAAATAGAAAGGGTGCAAGAATATTTGCTGATGCTATCGAGGCAGTTTTAGGTGGGTCGGAAAACTGCTAGCTTGGATAGGGAGGGATTGACAGATTAAAAGATTAAAAGTAGCTGCAGGCAGAGGTGGAAATGATTCTTGCATTGCATCTATTGGAATGAGTAGCAGCCCGGAAAGCAAGTTGCTGGGGATTTCATGAACTGCTGGGAGTCATGAAACAAGTAAATACATGAGTTGTGTTAGAGTAACTAAGAGAAAGAACAGGTGAATGCAGACTTGCATGTACACCAATGCTAAGAGTATACCAAATAAATTTGAAGTTTTTTTTTTTTTTTTTTTTTTTTTATGTGAACCCCAAACACGAGAGGTATTAGAACCTATAGTACTTAGTACCATGCTTGGGTTGGAGGTTGAGAAGACGAAAGAAGATATTTGTTGACATTGGACTTGAACTTCTGTAGATTGCAATTTTCAGGAAATACATATGAAGGAAGGTTGTTCCAGAAAATGGCAGTTGAATGAATAAATGAGAAGATGAAAAGTTGGTTCTGTGGGTTTGAAGTTGGCCAGTAAATGGATGTTGGCTGGTGGCGGCACGCGTTCAGACTGTTTTGAAAGAGAGAGCGGGAATTATAGAAGCCAATTCAGAAGAATAGTACCCATGGAAGTATCTGTAGAAGAGGCATGCAGCAGAAACAGTACGTCTATGAGAAAGTGAGTGGAGAGACTCTGTTAGAGATGAATCATTAATTAACCTAACTGCCCTCTTCTGAATGGAATCAAGAAGCCTGAGAGAGGTTTTGGGGGCACCACCCCAGATGTGGGAACAATATTCCATGGCAGGGCGGATTTGCGATTTATACAGAGTGAGCAGCTGTTTGGAAGAAAAGTAACGCCGAGAGCGAAAGAGAAAACCAAGTTTTTTATATGCAGAGGAAGCAATATTTGTAATGTGCTTGTGCCAAGAGAGATTAGAAGTCAGGGTAATCCCCAAAAGAGATATATCATTTTGCCTAGAAATCGGAGTGTCACTAAAGATAAGCATAGGAGCAGAAGAATCCTTTTTGCGAGATATAAGACAAGACTGAGTTTTAGAAGGGTTGAAATCAACAAAGTTGTCATTGCCCCACTGGAGAATTAACTGAAGATATTAGCATTTAAGGAATTGGTAGCAGATTGTCGAGAAGTTGAAGCTGATTGAGCAGGACAAGGTTCCTCAAAATGGAAAGTGGAATACAATTTGCTATCATCGGCAAAACTATGGATAGGATTTCCAGTCAATGGAAGGTCATTAATATACAAGAGGAAAAGAGTGGGGGAAAGAACTGAACCATGGGGGGACACCGGCATTAGTGGAGAAGTTAGAAGACAGAGAGCCATCTACCATCACTCTCATTGAGCGATCAGAGAGAAAACTGGATAACCAATTACTAAAAACAGTTGGCAAACCATAAGATGGAAGCTTGTTTAGAAGACCTTTATGCCAAACACGATCAAAAGCCTTTGAGATGTCAAGAGCAACTACTTATGTTTCACCGAACCTTTCCACTGAATTAGTCAATAAATGGGTAACATAAGCCAGAATATCACCAGTGGATCGACACTGACGGAATCCATACTGGCGATCGTTGATCAGATGGAAGGTTTCTAGGTAGTTTAAGAGTTGGCGGTTAATTGATTTCTCCATTACTTTAGAAAGAGTAGAAGTAATTGCAATGGGACGATAATTGGATCGGAGGGATTTGTCACCCTTTTTTAGGAACTGGCTGGATATGAGCAAATTTCCAAGCAGAAGGAAAAACACCTTTGGAATAAGAAAGTGAAAAAAGGCGGCAAAAAATAGGAGTAAGTTCAGGAGCACAGGTTTTGAGAACAAGTGGAGAAATACCATCAGGACCTGGAGCTTTCTTAGCATCAAGATTCATCAAAATCCTTCTGATATCCTTTTGATGAAAGACCACAGGAGGCATTGAATGGAGCGTGTTGGGAATGGTGGGAGGTGTTTTACCAAGACCATTAATACATGAGCTGGAAGAAAAATGGGATGCTAGCAGGTCAGCTTTATCCTTGGCTGAAGTGACAACAGAACCATCTGGTTTGGACAGAGGTGGGAGCAGAGATGGGCAAAAGTTGCGGCCACTAGCTTTGGCAAGAGAACAGAATGCTCGGCTACCATTAGTGCAAGAAGCAAGTTTTCTACTCTTAGCCTGTTCAAACTCTAGTTTGGACTGATTAATAACCGCTTTACAATTGTTGCGAGCTTTGGTGTAGTAGGCAATAAATGAAACTGAAGAATTAGAAACAAGCCAATTACGATATGCAACATTCTTCTCTTGAACAGCCTTAGCACATTTATTGGAAAACCAAGGTTTAGATAAAGGACGAGATTTTAAAGTGGAGTGTGGGATAAAGGATTCCATTCCTGCAAGAATAATTTCACTGACATGATCTGAGCAAACATTGACATCAGAAGTTTTGAAACAGTAATCTGACCAAGGAAAAGAAGAAAAGAAGTCTCGCAGGTCATCCCATTTTGCATTCTTGTAATGCCAAACAGCACGAGGTTGGGAATAGCCATGAGATAAAGGTTCCATCGGAGAAGAGACAATCACCAAGTTGTGATCTGAAGTGCCTAAAGGACCTCTCACTTCGACCGTGTACTTAGAAGGGTTGTTTGTGAGAAAAAGATCAAGCGTATTGGCTGTATGATTAGGATTGTCCGGTATTCTTGTAGGTAAATGAACAATCTGTGCTAGGTCATTAGTAATTGCAAAAGCATCAGCATCAGTGCTGGTTAAGATATAAGAGATGCAGAATTGGAATTTGGCAGAAAGGCTAGACAGACAGAAAGAGAGGAGAGGTTATGCTGTTAGTTAAGAAACACACAAAATCTAAGGAAGCGCATCCAGTTGACATAAATGGACGGTGCAATGTTGAGTCAGTTTGGTGTGACATAAGCACTGGGAAAGCAAAAATGAGTGAGTGTAGGAGTTTGTTCATAGACCTAATGACTCTGATGTGGGCCAGAAAATCAGCGTGCCTTATAATGGGTGATTTTAACTTCCTAGATATAGACTGGAACTTGTGGGTTAGTCACTCACACAACAGCAAGTCTCTTTTTGGATTTATTAGGTGATTTTTTTCTAAAGCAACATGTTAGAGAGGCAAAGAAGACGGAAGAAACACTCTTGATCTGATTATCAGCAGTGATTATTCATGCATTAAGAATTTACAGATAAAGGAACCACTAGGTGGCAATGATCACAGTGTACTGATGTGGGGTTTATTTAGAGATATAATTACCATTATGGGTAAAGGGATGGGTTTTTGCTTTCGTAAAGGTAACTACAGTGGTTTCAGAGATTTTTTTAAGTTCTATACATTGAGACCAAGTGATGATGTTACCAATAGAAAATTCTAAATGGGAAGCATTCAAGGAAGAAATTTTGGAAGCTACTAGGCTTTTAGTTATAACTAAGAAATACTGTTGTCGATTGAACTCCGAATGGACATCAGACAAACTAATGAGACTCATGGCAGAGCAGAAAAATGCATGGGATGCACATAAATTGTTATGCGACACAGATGCCTATGGTAGATACCAGCTAGTCTGTAATCGAGTCACAAAGGAGGTTAGGCAAGCGATGTCACATTATGAAAAACCTTTGGCAAAGGATACAAAAAAAAAAAAAAAAAAAAAAACCAGCTTAGTTATATAAACTCTAAAAGAAAGGGTATGAATCACATTGGTCCACTTGATATCAATGGTTTGACTGTAGATGATCATTCTCAGATAGCTGCCAAACTAAATGAGTATTTTGCATCTACATTCACACATGAGGAGTTATTCAAGGAGGAGAAGGCCGGATGTTTATCAAACTCTAACAGGGAGTTAAATGACTTTGTAATAACCGAGAGCAAAGTGGAGGAGAAATTGTTGAAGTTAAACATAAGAAAGGCACCTGGGGTAAATGAGATCTATCAAGTTATATTAAAGAAGGTGGCAAAGAAAGTAAGCAAACCCTTAGCCATAATTATGAGAGCATCCTTGGACTCGCGGGAAGTCTCTACGTACTGGAGATGTGCAAATGTATCCTTTATGCACAAAGAGGATTCAAAGGGTGACACGAGTGATTACAGACCTCTTAGTTTGACTTCTGGTCCAGGGAAAATAATGGAGTCACTGGTTAAAGAAGCATTGCAGAATCATTTGAACAAGACAGCAGTAATAATTCAGACACAGCATGGGTTTGTCAAGGGGAAGCCTTGTCTGATCAATTTGATCGGATACTGTTATGTGGCCACAAAGGAACTGGATGCAAAAAATAATTTTGATATCATGTACTTGGATTACTACTGTATAAATTGGAGCAGTATGGCATTAAGGGCAAGTTGCTACAGTGCATAAAAGGATGGTTGAGTGGGAGAAGACAGAGTGGTAATCAATGGATACTGCTCTATGTGGACGAATGTTATTAGTGGTGTCCCTCAGGGTTCAGTGTTTGGCCCATTGTTTGTTTTTATATATTTATCAATGATATTGATGAAAGTATATCAAGCTTAATGTCCAAGTTTGCAGATAATACAAAGGTTGGCAGGGTTGTTAACAACATCAATGACAGTATTCTGCTGCAACAGGATCTGGAAAAGTTGGGCAGATGGGCTAAGAAGTGGCAACTGAAGTTTAACATTGACAAATGCAAAGTACTGCATATGGGTAGCAGTAAACCCAGAGAAATGTACCAACTGGTTGGTGCTACACTCAGAGTAGTGGAGAATGAAAGAGACTTGGGGGTTTGTGCAGTCAGATATGAAGTTTTCTAAGCAGCGCAGACAGGCTGCCAGAGTAGGTCATGGGGTTTTGTCAATGATATACAGGAATGAATTTTGAAAGCAGGGATAAGGAGGTGATTATCGCTTTTGTATAAGGCAATGATCAGGCCATACCTTGAGTACTGCGTACAGGTCTGGATGCCTCATTTTAGGAAGCATGTAGAGTTCCTAGAGAAGAGCAACAAGACTGGAGAAGGAAACAAAGGGGTACTCTTACGAAGAAAGGGTTCAGTTCTGCAAATTGCAGCTTCTGGTGACTATGCACCTGCGAGGTGATCTGATTGAGGTGTATAAGGCCTTGAATGGATTGAGCAGGCTCAATGCTGATGGGATTCTTCTTCTTGCTCAGATTACAAACCTGAGGGGGCATAAACTGGAATTGAGAAAAGACAGTTGTAGAATAGATGTGTGGAAATTTGCCGTTAGCCAGCAGGTAGTTGATTGCTGGAGCACACTTCCATCTGTTGTTGTTGTGGAAGTTGATAGCTTAAATAAATTCAAGGCAGAACTAGACAGACATTTAGAGTGACCAGATGGGTGATATGGGAAGGGTTTTTTTTTTTTTTTTTTTTGGCTGATGCTGTATAAGCTTGCTTTCTTGCATCATATGTCTTTACTAATGCTAATGCTAACAGATGGAAATTTATTTCAAATGTCTTTCCTCGATTTGAATCTATGTCCACTCAGGTGAGTAATATGAGTAAGAGGAAGGATCCCATCGGCATTGTGCATGCTCAAACCATTCAAGGCATGATACACCTGAATTAGATCGATCACCTCGCAGGTGCCTAGTCTCCAGATGCTGCAATTTGTAGAACTTAAGACTTTCTTGGTAACAGCAACCCTGTGTTCCAGTCACCAATCCTTTTGCCCTTCTCTGTACTCGTTCTAGCAGTTGTACATCCTTTCTAAAATGAGGCCTCCAGATCTATATGCAGTACTCAAGATGTGGACTTACCATTGCCTTATACAAGGGGTCAATAACTTCCTTATCCCTGCTCTGCACTGCTCAGAAAACTTCATATCTGACTGCACTCATATAAACTCCAGAAGGAAGGGGATGAATCAGACTGGTCCACTTGACATCGACGGTTCGATTGTTGATGAACCTGCTGAGGTAGCAAACAAATTGAATGACTATTTTTCATCTACATTCACTCATGAGGAAGTCTGTAGGGAAGTGGAGTGACCAGAAGCTTATCAAACTCTGGGAGGGAGCTAAATGATTTTGTAATAACTGAGAAAAAAAGTGGAGGAGAAATTGTTGAAACTGAACATAAGAAAGGCATCTGGAGTGGATGGGATCTATCCAGTTGTATTAAAGGAAGTAAGCAAACCGTTAGCCATAATTATGAAAGATTCCTTGGACTCAGGGGAGGTCCCCATGGACTGGAGATGTGCAAATGTGTCCCCAATTCACAAAGGGTGATACGAGTAATTACAGACTTGTTAGTTTAACTTTTGTTCCAGGGAAAATAATGGAGTCACTGGTTAAAGAAGCAATGCAGTAACAAAGGAACTGAATGCAAAAAATAAATTTGACATTATATATTTAGATTTTAGTAAAGCTTTTTGATACTGTTTGACACAAAGGTTACTGTAGAAACTGGAGCAGAGTGGCATTAGGGGCAAATAACTGCTGCTGTGTATAATGGGATGATGAGTGGGAGAAAGTAGAATGGTTATTAATGGATATTGCTCTTCATGATCAATGTTATTAGTGGGGTCCCTTGGGGTTCAGCACTGAGCCCCTGACTGTTTTCAATATTCATCAACAATATTGATGACACCAAGTTTAATATCTACTTTTACTGGTGACACAAAGGTTGACAGGTGGTTAATGACAGAACTTAGGGTGTACTACTCCAACAAGATCTAAAGGAATTGTCAGACAGGCTGAGAAAAGGCAATCGAGGTTTAACAACATTGATAAAGGCAAAGTACTGCATATGGGCAGCAGTAATCCCAGAATAACATACTAATTAGGTGGTATTACGCTCAAGGTGGGAGAACAAAAGAGACCTAAGGGTAGTTGTAAAATTAGACATGAAGTTCTCTAAGCAGTGCAGCCAGACTGCTAGGCCAGCTCATAAGGTTCTGTCAATGATAAACAGGAACTTTGTCAGCAGAGAGGAACAAGTGTTTATCCCACTGTATATGGCAACAGTTGGGTTTTTTTTTTTTTTTTTTTAGGAGCATTAGCAACTAAGGCCATATTGCTCCGGTGATATGCGGTGGTCATTCCCTGACCTTTCCGCATCTGCCGTATTTGGTGGTCACAGGCTCGAACCCCGGTCTAATCAAGAAGCGTGTGCTGCTCCTGCCCACCTGGCTACGGAGGCGCCACACCTTGAGAACTGCATACAGGTCTGGAAGTCTCTTAAGAATATAGATCTGTTGGAATGTATGCAGAGAAGTGAATCAAGATTAGTCAGGGGACACAAAAAGGCACTCATATCAAGGAAGACTACAGTTTGCAGGAACTGGAAACTAGACACCTGTGAGGAAACCTGATTGAAGTGTTGCAGGCTTTAAATGCTGATGGTATTCTCACTGTTTCTCAAATGACCAATGTAAGGGGATATAAATTTAAATTGAAAAAAGCATGCTTTCATACACCATTTGCCATGACTAACACTGAAATTTAATTATGATTATGATATTACAATGCAGCAGTAATTTTTTATTAAAATAAATTAATTTATAACAACTGTTTAACTCAGTGCTCTGCATTCACCCTGACAGTATTTATGTGATATCTGTTACCCAGGGGATCACATCTGGTGAGTATGGGCTTGGCACACCCAGGGTCCTGAGCTGGATATCATCATTCTTCTCTTTCTTGGTGATTCCCTTCTAATTTTGACTCTCTCTCTCTCAGGATAACTCGGGAATTTTTTTTTTTCCTGGTGCAGCATAAACCTTAGGCTTCCTTGCACCATATGGCCATTAATATTAATAGTAATATCATATCAACCTAGTTCTATAATTCCACTTCTTTGCCATTTAAGTTTCTAATGCTCATGGTATGGCATTAGAAACTTAAATGACAACTATATCAAATTTCCAAAAATTTTACAAAATCATCAACTTGTATATTTATAGGTGAATAGTAATAAAATATTTCGATTAGTTTATCAAACTGCCTGTATATATTGTAAACTATATATTTAAGCGCCAAGTGTATCTTTTAATATGATTAATACAAATATCTATGAAAAATAAAAGGGAGAATGCATTCCCCCTTTTATTTATTATAAACATTTCTTATACTGAAATTTTTGTGGTGAAAAAATAAGAAATTTTTAGAAATTTAAAATTTCAATGATTTAGTTAATTTATTGAATATTACATCAATGATAAGTTTATACAAAATGTACTCATTTACTATGAAATCATGATTTTTGTTTCTCCCACTGTTCTGGAGTTAGTGTTTTTTGTGTAAAGGCATGGATACTCTTCATTTCTTCAGCTAAAATTGTGTTTACCAATCTGCAACAAAAATAATTTAATTAAATTTTAAAAATATTTATCATTTATCATTTATCATTTTAAATATAGTGGACACATTTATTTATTGTAGCACATATTAAATTTAACTATCAATCTTGAAGTTGAATGCTAATACCTCTATACACTTATATGCAACACACCTGATTATTCATATGTATTGATACACCAAAGAAAATAGAAACTGGTTTCAGAAAACAAAATTTAATCTGATATGGCCAAAAAGGACTTCAACAACTATAGCAATATTGATGGATATGTGCTTAAAAAGATTTCTACAGAAAGAAATCTTGTTATGCACAAGACTCGCATTCTGCACTGCTCATTCCTCAAGACATCTCAGGGGTGCTACCTTGATTTTAACAGAATACAACATTGTACAGCCCAATCTATTCTCACCCTGATGGGATATAATAGCAGATGTTCGGATATGAAGTTATCCAGAAGTCATCCCTTTGGATAACCTCATATCACTGACAATTATGACTTGCACGGTGCCAGGAATGCTGTGATTAGTGCAGTGACAAAAAAAAAAAAAAAAAAATTATGTTCATTGCTAGATTGGATGATCAGAATCTTTATCACATTAATATTTCAAGAATAACATTGCATCTTTATATCTGCATTAATTGAATTGGTTTATTCTGGAAAACTTAACTGAACATTAATTTTGAAGGTGAATCACATATTTCAGTATGATTAAACTGAGAATGCCAACAGCGCAGATAAAATCTTCATATGCTGGAAACACAGACCTACAAAATATATGATCTAATATAAAACAACGCTGATATGGACTCTTTTTTTATGTATGTATTTTATTTATGCAGAACAGACTTTTCCTAATTGAAAATTTAATGATATAGTTCCATATAAAATGCTAATATTGCTATTGTTAGATTTATTTTTCGATAATTCTTACAGTGAGAAGGGCACAGGAAGGAAAGCAATTGGCCAATAAAATTAGAACATAACATGTGCTATTTATAACATTCATTCTAAATGGTAGCTGCCATTTAGAATGAAGAAAAGCAGAGTATGATAGTAAGTGCATGGAAAATGCTGTTAGATGATAAGCATCAAAATGTGTTGCATAACAGCAGCAAAAAGGATATTAATTTAAAAGATTTAAGATTACAACTAGAAAAATCAGGAAAAATGGTAATGGAAGAAGAAACAGCAACAATAGTTCACGGAAAAAAAATCTGCAGGTGAAGCAGAAGGAAAAGTTAATTATATGAGAAAAAAATGTTTCTTCGATACTCTTATTATCCACATTTGGGGAAGGTGAACTTTTAGAGAGGGGCATAACAAAATGTATAATAGTTCTATTTAATTTTTCCTTTCTTTACATAATTACAATTTATAATACAATGCCCAAAGTTATGTCAAATTATATACAAAAAAGTTGGTTTGCTGGCACGATTTTTGTTATGTCAATGATACCATAGGTCCCTTTTTTCCAATAAAATTATCTTTTCCCTCACAATTATCTGAATTTTTATACTGAATGTCTATACTACATGAGAGATGATGGGATGTACTACCTATAATCCCTTTTCTTTATCATCGTGCCATAAGGAATTGATGGGGGGGGGAGGAGTTCCAATGCATTGAGTGCTTTCTTGCCATGTAAACAGTGATATAAAATCCAGGCATTGGTCACAAACATATCTAAAATTTATGGAAAAATGGGTCAATACTGTTTTTTACCATTTTCATCTATACTCCATATTTTCCTATCAACCAGTCATCACGATCAACTTTGTCCATATTGTTATTGTAGGAATGGAGTATTTTGGGCTGAGTGACATCAATTCTCTCCTCAGATGAACAGGAGACCTTCCCAATTGATTTTATATTGTCATAGTTTCCCACAATAAACAGTATCTTGCCAGTGATCAAATACTTATTATCATGGAATTGCAGAGATAGCACCTTGTCATTTATATAAATCTGTAATTGTATAAATGCTTGGGTTGGGTGGGTTGATTGATCTTTTTATTTTATTTGAGTGGATATCTTTCAGTTCTATTTTCATGAACTGAACTGCTAGCTCAAAAACTATTTTTTTTTTAATGTGGATCAGTAAATCTCAGTTTGTAAATAAAAAAAAATAAAAAAAACTGCCAAAACAATCACTCAGATTTTCCACACAGTTGAGCAATTCAATAATGATTCATGATGGAATATCACATCAAGTTCCTTTGCTGTATAAAGCATAAATTTTGAGTTCCTTTGCTTTGTAGAGCATAAAGTTTTAAACCGTAACCATCTGCTTTGCAAAATGCTCAAAATTTAAAACCAAATCTGACTGGCTTTCCCCCAGATAAATTGTTTTAATTTATGATGTCCAGAGTATTTTATTATCATTTCATTAACAGATAGACGAGTTGCAAATGCTAGAAAGAATGAATTTTATTTTCCTAATAGTCTTACTTTATATGTCCTCTCACCTTGATGGGTATTTTATGTTTTAGTGTCTTAAAAATAGAACAGTGATTTATTTATTACAAGAAACCTATCAACAAAATAAACAATTTTAATGTATAAATACCAAGTCTATACTCCCCCATTAAAAGAAAAAAAAAAAAGTAATAAGATCTATAAGCAATCATTGTTTTATTTCAAAAACATTGATAGAACCTCAGAACAGTGAAATTAAATAGTGTTCAAAAGTGATTATAAAATTTATCATATATTTTTAACACTGTAAATATCTGATTAACATATAAGCAACACATAGAAACTATGGATTGAAATACAGTGAATGTAACATTTTTTTATAAAAATTATGTTGTGCATATCTTATAAACATATCAATAAGCATTAAATGGGTTAAAAACAATTTTGTTCATAACGACTGCAACGATACTACACCAACCATTATAAATTTTTATTGAAATAAAATAAAATAAATTAAAATTGTTAATAATAATAATAAGATAAAATAAGTAAAATGAATAGTATAATTAAGCTGGATAAAACTGATAAAATAAGATACACTGTCTGTACAATAAAATAAAAATAAAATATAACAATGTAGATTACGGGATAAAAGCGATTAAACACTGAAGCTTTCAGAGGTGTCCGCCTCCTTTATCAACAGTAAAGCTTAACGTACAGTACATCCATCCTTAATTATCAGCAAGCTCACAGCATGTGTTTCCACAGGCGCATGGGTAGTACTCTCCATATGTGCACTGGAATGGGAAATGGCTCGGGAGCGTGCCAAGCAGAACCATTCATCCTGTCCAAGAAAGTCCAAAGTTTCGAAGAAAGGATGAATGTGGACTTCCCTATCTCTATTAATATTGTTATGCTCAGAGGAACAAATTCGCAAGCTCTCGAGTCACTTGCGGTCCCAAAATGTGTGACTGGATGATGATAACAGCTTCGTCAAGAGAGATTTGATGGTTCTTCAAAAAATGCCCCACCACAGCAGACGTCCCATAACCCACGGTCTTTATCACACTGATATGCTCCCCTATACGGTCTTTAAACTGATGCTTTGTTTCACCAACATAACATTCCCCACAATCCAGGCATTTTATTTTGTATGCCTGAAAAATGAAATGAAAAACTGAAAAATGTGCAATGATTCAATTCACTATCATGATACTTCTTTCCCACTCAGGGGAAAAAAAATTAAGAAAAGTTTTATTTTGAATTACAGCACTCCAGCTCAGGCTGTGCACTGTGTTCTACTGTTTTATTTCATATCCAAGCAAAAGCTTTTTTAGTCTCAATATGGAATGAAACAATCCTGTAAATATCCGAGAGGAAACTTTGTATCTTTGCAAGAGATCAGCTAATTTAGCTTTGCTTGAAAAGGCCCCTAAGTTCTTTGTCATCAATGCAGTTCAAATGCATACTTTTCAACATAAAAGTTAACTCTTTCATTTTCTTGAAATAATTTAACTATTTTTTTTTCTTCCTATAGAAATATGTTAAATTGATGCATCATTATGATAAAACTGATAAAGTATTATGTCAAAATGTAATAAATTTCATTAATATTTGCAATAGATATTGGTCATGTACTAGGCAGGTAAAAATTATTTTATCAGTTAGACTTTATAAAGAGTGCATTTCACTCATAAGTAACAGGATAGTGAGTGAAAATCCACATGATCTATTTATATGGAACAGGAATTAATGTACAGTTTTAAAATCAAAGAGCACTTATGAGGTCTGTTACCAAAATAAAGACCACTGCTTGGGACTAAGCCATTTCACAGTTACATATACATATATAATAATTGCACTGTTTTACATTAAGAAACTGCATAAGATTTATTACCTGTGTCTTTCCAAAAGAGATTTTCCTTCAAATCGTGAAGAAACAATTACTGCATTAAATTTAGCTCCACAACCATCAGAAAAGTCTTCTACTAACTGTAAGGAGTGAAAAATAAATAATAAAAAATTATATCACCTATATATAATTCAGTCTATTAACATTAAAATTACTTGCAGTTTCCAGTAAAAAAAATTCATAACATTAAAATTTTGTTGTTTAGTTGTTAGAAAATGTTTTTCAACTCTATATCTTTCTTTTTATAACTTATCACATTCATCATACAGGTAGCAATAAGATCTACCCTAGATATCTGATAACATTTTCTGTTTAGCCTGCAAATGCGAGCATGAAATTCTAAAATATGTGTGCATGGAGTAAAAAAAAAAAAAAAGCACACATATATGCTTATATAACTGTTTTGAAGACATCTTGGTGAATATTTTTTTTATTTGATCAATGCAATTTTTGAGGCTGACCCCTGTCTCATGGGGTGGGATTTTATTGGTACAGAAAAGTTGCTTTCTGGATCTTCGGGCTGTAACCCGTCAGTGCAGGATTTTTCTTAGGTGTCCCCTCTCCACTTTTTTAGTGGTCCCAGGGCAACCACTAAGAGTATCTTGTAGATTGCTTGCCACTTCCTGGTTCTTGTCCGCAGCTCTCCATTTGATCGTTGCTTCCTGGTCTGGTTAAGTGGCCAGTCAAGCAAACAGGTCAGCACAGAATATGACAGTGGATATGAAATGACTTTCAGGTACCATCTTATATTAGATACATATGTGTATGGTATTTCACTGTAACATTAAAATATTATAATCACAATAGCAACAATCTTTTCCCCCCCCATAATCTAGTCATCAGGGGTAGCATTATAAACTTTTTGAAGCTTACAATGCTATCTCGTAAAAGAATTCTGTTGAGATCAGACTGCTGGAATCACTGATTCTTTTCTGTTTTAGCAGAGTTAATAAGTGACCTAAGCAATATGCTAAATCACATATTTCATATATAATATAATAGTATGCAAGTTTTAAAGTAGTCATGCTGATCTCATGGTAAACATGTGCTGATCACCGGTTACCATGAGAAGCAAAAGGGTACTTTTTTACAAAGAGTAAACAAGTTGTTTACTCTGAGGTTACTTAAAAACTCCAGTAAGTATTACTCACATGTGAGGACTGACATTCCTATTGAGATAATCAACTTCTAACCATTTGGGAGCCAAAATGTACCTCAGACTCACCTATGGATAACAGTAGTAAAATCATACATCCAATATAATAATACAGTGGAACCTCACAAATACAGAAACACTCAGACTTGGCTGTTTCAAGATTTTTAACTTTCATATTTTCACTTCATTGCTCCCAAGTGGAGTGACAAAGCAACATTGCCATAGCTACAATTATAGACTGGTAAAGTTTTCCAAGTGAGGAATAAAAATATTGCAAATATCTATAAAGGCCAAACTATTTCACAATAGCCATCTGGGATCCTGAACCCTTACAGCTTCTGCAGAGTTTCCCACTGCTGAGGAGCAGATTCTGAATCTTGTAGAGGAAAATCCAAATAACAGCACACAAAGGAGAGCAGTGGAAGGTGTAGAACACATAATTATGTACAGAATTTTACAGACATACCAGGCTTATCTGTATCATGTTCAAAGATTATACGGTTTTACTGAAGCTGATTTCCAACCACAAGAAGCTTTTTGTACTTGGTTCATACAACAGTATGCACAAATCCTCTTTTTCAACTGCATGTATTGTTTTCTGATGAGTACAGATTTAAGAGAAATGGTATGATCAATTGTCATGACCTATAACTGGGCAGAAGAGAATCTGCACATCATCATCCAGTCACGGCACCAGCAACAATTTAGTATTAATTTATGGGCAAGAATTATTGCTGACTGCTTAATCTGCCCTTTGTTTTTCTTGGAAGATTAACCAGAGAATCCTATTCCTTTTTTAAGGGACGATTTATGTGATTTACTAAACAAAGGTCTTGCTGTCTGACATCATATGTGTTTTATGCAAGGTGCTCTGCCTCATTTTAATTGGGTGGTCAAACACTATTGGGATAAGCATTTCCCTGATAAATGGATAGTGAGCAAACCAACAGGACCTGCTCACTCTACAGACCCGAACCCACTCAATTTTTTCCATGGAGAGTCATCTGAAATCCAATGTTTGTGCAACATCCAAATAATATAGTTAAAAAATTATATTATAAATATAATTTCTTAAAAGCTACTTTCTTTGATATTTAGTAAATTTAACAATGGTTGTGACAAGATAAACCTTGAACACTCCATAAGAGGGTATCATGACTCATACAGAAAGAGCTAATGGCAATTTCTGGGTGAAACATGATTTCATCGTTTGGAGAACCTGTGACATTCGCTCAAAGGTCAACATAGCCGATAATCATAGCTCACCTGGTGATTCTTTTCTTTGTCACTGTTGTACAATAATTCTTTTAGTAATTATTGTACAACAGTGTTAAATAATTTTTCTAGTTCTTCCTTGAATTTATTCAAACTACCCACATCCACAACAACAACAGATGGAAGTTTGTTACTCTTATCAAGAAAGACCTGTTTTGCAAACTAGGTACCTGTGAGGAAACCTGACCAAAGTGATGAAAGTTTTAAATGCTGTTTTTGAAAGACACACATAAGGGGGACATAAATTTAAACTGAAAAATGATGATTGCAGAATAGACATGCAAAAATTTGCTTTTAACCAGAGAGTGAATGTCGGAACAAACTTACAACTGGTGTTGTGAAAGTGGGTACTTTGAATAAATTTAAAACGGGATTAGATAGATTAGAGCAGATAATCAAATGATGTGGGTAGTTTTTTTTTTTGTTTTGTCTGGTGCTACATATGCCTGCTTCCTTGTGACATTTTACACTACTAATACTGAAAACATTTATGGAAGTCTTCTTTTCTGAATGCTTTTAGGTGTCCATTGTGATTGAATCAATTTCTTAGATTAACTCAAACAGCTTTCTTTCCATGTCTGGTCTAATTTTGGATGGCTAAATGTTGCATGGCACCAAATCAAGTCAACAGATGCCAATTCACAGGAACAGTGTCCACGGAAGTATCCATTGAAAAAGCATGCAGCAGAAACAGAACATCTATGAGACAGAGTGAAGAGACTTTGTATGAAATAGGTCATTAATTAGCACGCATGCCCTCTTCTGAATGGATTCTAGAAGCTTGAGAGAGGTTTCGAAGTCACTGCGGCAGATGTGGAAAAAATATTCCATGGTAGGACAGATTTGAAATTTGTACAGAGTGATGGCTGTTTAGAAGAAAAGTAAAGCTAAAGGCAAAAAAGAAAACCCAATTTTTCTGATGCAGAAGAAGCAATATTTGTGATGTGTTTATGCCAAGAGAGATTAGAAGTAAGAGTAATCCCTAATAGAGATATGTTATCTTGTCTAGCAATCTGACTGTCACTAAAGAATATGCATAAGAGCAGCAGACTCATTTTTGCAAGATACAAGACGGGGCTGAGTTTAAGGACTGAAATTAATTAGATTTCTTTGTCCCATTGGAGAATTACTTGGAGATCAGCATTTAAGGAATTGGAGGGGAATATTCAAGAAGTTGAGAAATTTTTTGTGTAGGGCAGGGTTTCTCAAATTGGAAGGTGGGATGCAATGTGCTATCATCAGGAAAACTATAGATATATAAATAGATAGGATTTTCAGTCAGTGGAAGATCATTAATATACAAGACGAAAGGGTGGAAGAAAACTAAACCTTGGGGAATACCAGCCTTAGTGGAGAAGCTACAAGACAGAGAGCCATCTACCATCACCCAAAGAGGGTGGGTGGAGAAAAAATTGGATACCCAACTACAAAAACCAAGTTGGAAATACAACTGTTTAGAAGACCTTTAAGCCGAGTATGATTAGACAGATGTCAGGAGTAAATGCTTGAATTGTCAAGAGCAACTGCTTGAGTTTTCACTTGAAATTCAATGGAAAAGTTTCTGTGAAACTTTTCCATTGAATTTGTCCACTGATGGAGGGTGCTGACTCTCTTTAAAAATTACAGCTGTAACTACAGGCTCCAAAAAAGCAATGTGTTTGCTATTTTATTTACCTAATTGTTATTTTATATTGTACTTTATAAGTAGCCTTATAGTTCTAGTTACGCTGGTTATTTTTATTTTAGATAAGAGTTTTTGTAGATTACTACTTAACATACGTAAAACCGTTGTTTCATTCAAATTTTGCAGCCATTGTTTTTGTATAGAGTGGTAGGAAATTCAAATTTTTAATTGTGGTAACTAGGTAGCTCTAACGTAAAAATATATAGCATAAACCGCATCACTACATTTAGGATTCTATTAAATAGTGTAGTATTGACAATTAATTAATTAAATTTATTGCTTTTATTAATTTAAATTATCATACCCCAGACTAGAGCAGCAAAGCAACGGGCACAGAGTGGTAGGAGGAGAACTAAGGGGGGGGGGATTCTCCAACGCATCACAGTCTAAAAAAAATGTGAAACTTGTGAAATGTTTGCCAAACTCTCTGGAACGGAACATGATCTAGCCAAGGAGGATGTCTTTGTGTGTGCCAGTTGCAGAGAGTGTCTAGAAATTAGGCGTCGACTCAGAGTTCTAATAGGAGTCTATGAGAGCTTGAGGTGTAGGGTAGATTCCCTCAAAGAAATTAATATGAGGGGCGCATCAAGCTCTCAGCTGCCCAACTCAATGCCAGAGCTCACTCCAGGGCATCAGGAAACACAGCGGCAATCTCCAAGGCAGAATAACTGGTCCCACAGGAGTTAGTTATTGTTGGTGACTCTATTGTCAGGAAGACGGGGAATATATTGTGTAAAAAGGATAGATGGAATAGGACCAAGGTACGTCTGCCAGAGGCAAAAGTTGATGACATTGGGAAGCATATATCATATTTTAAGGGTACAAAGGGTGATACTGCTGTACATGTTGGCACCAATCACATTAAGAGTAGGAGATCCACAGATTTACTTAACAAGTACAGGTCAATGTTGCAAAAAAAGTCTTGAGTTAGGGTTAAATTTGAAAGTGTCTGCAATTCTGCCTAGACATGATAGGAAGGAGTACATGATGAGAGCCTTCTCAATCAATTCGGCCCTGGAGAGGTTGTGCAGGGCTCATGGGGTAGAATTTTTCTCAGTATGGTCTTCTTAACAGGAGGGACTGCTTCTACATAGATGGAATACACTTAAATAGAAAGGGTGCAAGAATATTTGCTGATGGTATCGAGGCAGTTTTAGGCAGGTCGGAAAACTGCTAGCTTGGGGGGATTCACAGACTAAAAGGTTAAAAGTAGCTGCAGGCAGAGGTGAAAGTGATTCTTGCACTACTTCTATTAGAATAAGCAGTGGCCTGGAGCGAGGGGTGCTGGGGATTTCAGGGACTGAGGGCAGTCATCATGAAACAGGTGGATATATGGGATGTGTTAGGGTAACTAAGAATAAGAATAGGTGCATGTATACCAATGCTAGAAGTATAGTAAATAAATTTGATGAATTTTAAGTGTTGGTCAAGACATCAAAGGCGGATATTGTTGGGATATCAGAGACGTGGTGTCACACAGATATTAGGAATACAGAATTGGAATTTGGGGAGTACAATGTGTACAGAAAGGATAGACAGGGAGGAGGTGTTATGCTGTTAATTAAGAAAAACAAAATCAAAAGAAGTGCATGTAGTTGATATAGACGAACGGTATACTGTTGAGTCAGTTTGGTGTGACAAGCACTGTGAAAGCAAAAATACGAGTAGGAGTGTGTTATAGCCTAATGACTCGAATGAGTACAATGGACAATTGTACAGAGAAATAGAGTTGGCTAGTAAATCAGAATGTCTTATAATGGGGGATTTTAACTTCCCAGATATTGATTGGAACTTGTGTGAATTGGTCACTTGTACACTAGTAAGACTTTTGTGGATTTATTTGATGATTGTTTTCTGCAGCAGCATGTTCGAAAGGCAACCAGGGAGGGTAAATACTCTTCATCTGGTTATCAGCAGTGTATTGATGTGGGATTTACTTAAAGATATAATTACCATCAGGAGTAAAGGAAAGGGTTTTTGTTTCCGTAAAGGTGACTACAGTGGTCTCAGACAGTTTTTAAATTCTGCACAGTGCGATCAACTGATGATGTTACCAACAGCAAATTCTAAGTGGGAAGCATTCAAGGAATTAATTGTGGAAGCTACTAAAAGTTTCATACCTATTAAGAAATATTGTTCAAGGTTTAGGCCAAAATGGTTAACAAATGAACTGAGACTCGTGGCGGAGAAGAAAAATGCATGGGATGCATATAAATTATCAGGCGACACAGAAAACTATGGCAGATATAAGCTAAGTCTTAATTAAGTCACAAAGGAGGTTAGGCAGGCAAAGGCAGATTATGAGAAATCTTTGGCAAAGCATGCTAAGAAAAACAGCAAGGATTTCTTTACTTATATAAACTCTAAAAGGAAGGGGATGAATCACACTGGTCCACTTGATATCAATGGTTTGACTGTTGATGATCCTGCTCAGATAGCTGCCAAACTAAATGAGTATTCTGCATCTGCATTCACACATGAGGAGTTATTAAGGATTGAAAATGCCAGAAGGTTATCAAATTGTAGCAGGGTGCTTAATGATTTTGTAATAACTGAGAACAAAGTGGAGGAGAAATTGTTGAAGTTAAACATAAGAAAGGCACCTGGGGTGGATGGGATCTATCCAGTTATATTAAAGGAGGTGGCAAATGAAGTAAGCAACCCCTTAGCCATATTTATGAGAGCATCCTTGGCTTCAGAGGAGGTCCCCACGGACTGGAGATGTGTAAATGTATTTCCAATTCACAAAGGGGGATTGAAGGGTGACACAAGTAATTACACAACTGTTAGTTTAACTTCTGTTTCAGGTAAAATAATGGAGTCACTGGTTAAAGAAGCATTCCAGGATCATCTAGACAAGACTACAGCAATAATTCAGACACAGCATGGGTTTGTTAAGGGAAACTCTTGTCTGACAAATTTGATTGGATATTATGATGTGGTTACAAAGGAACTGGATGTAAAAAAAAAAATTTTGATATCACATACTTGGATTTTAGGAAAGCTTTTGACACTGTTGCACATGGAAGACTACTGTACAAATTGGAGCAGAATGGTATTAAGGGTAAGTTGCTACAATGGATAAAAGGATGGTTGAGTGGGAGAAGACAGAGGGTGGTAATCAATGGGTGTTGCTCTTCGGGGACTAATGTTTTTAGTGGAGTCCCACAGGGTTCGGTATTGGGTCCACTGTTAGCATTAGTAGAGGAATATGATGCAAGAAAGCAAGCTTATGCAGCATCAGCCAAAAAAAAAAAAAAAAAAAACTTCCACTTTACCCTTCCATTCGTTCAAAATACCTGTCCTGCTGAGCCTTAAATTTATTTAGGCTATCAACTTCCACGACAAGGAATGGAAGTCTGTTCCACCAACCAACCACCCGGTGGTTAAAGGCAAATTTCCGCACATCTATCCTACATCTGTCTTTCCTCAATTTCAATTTATGCCTTCTCCGGTGATTATTCTGAGCAAGAGGAAGAATCCCATCAGCATTGAGCATGCTCAAACCATTCAAGGCTTTGTACACCTCTATCAGATCACCCCGCTGGTGCCTAGTTTCCAGACACTGTAATTTGCAAAACTTAAGCCTTTCTTCGTAAGAGAACCCCTTTGTCCCATTCACCAATCTAGTTGCCCTTCTCTGTACTCGTTCCAGCAGCTCTACATCCTTCCTGAAATGAGGCCTCCAGGCCTGTATACAGTACTCTAGGTGTGGCCTGACCATTGCCTTATACAAGGGAATAATCACCTCCTTATCCCTGCTAGAAAAATTCCTATATATCATTGACAATACACCATGAGCTACTCTTGCAGCTCGTCTGCACTGCTCAGAGAACTTCATATCTGCCTGCACCACCACCCCCAGGTCCTTTTCATTCTCTACCACTGTCAGTGTAGTACTACACATTTGATACGTTGCTCTGGGGTTGCTGTTACCCATATGTAGTACTTTACATTTGTCAATGTTAAACTTCATTTGCCACCTCTCAGCCCATCTGCTCAACCTTTGCAGATCCAGTTGCAGCAGCATAGCATCAGTAGTGCCCTTAACAACCCTGCCAACATTTGTATTGTCTGCAAACTTGGACATTAAGCTTGATATAACATCATCAGTATTATTTATAAATACAGAAAACAATAATGGACCCAACACCGAACCCTGAGGGACTCCACTAATAACATTGGTAAAGAACTTACATAAGTTCTTTACATAAATTTACATAAGTAAAGAACTCTTTGCAGTTTTTCTTTGCATCCCTTGCCAAAGATTTCTCGTAATCTACCTTCGATTGCCTAACCTCCTTTGTAACTTGGTTACAGGTCAACTTATATATATCATAGGCTTTTGTGTCACGTGTTAATTCATATGTATCCCATGCGTTTTTCTTCTCTGCCATATGTCTCATTAGTTCATCTGACATCCATTTAGGCCTAAACCTTGAACAATATTTCTAAGTTGGTTTGTAAAGCCTATTAGCTTCCAAGATAAGTTCTTTGAATGCTTCCCATTTTGAATTTGCTGTTGGTAACATCATCATTTGTCCCACTGTATAGAATTTAAATACTGTCTCAGACCATCACAGTCGCCTTTACAAAAGCAATAACCCTTCCCTTTACCCCTGATGGTAGTTACCTCTTTGAGTTAATTCCACTTCAGCACACTGTGATCACTGCCACCTAGTGGTTCCTTTATCTGCAGATTCTTAATGCATGAAGAATCACTGCTGATAATCAAATCAAGAGTATTCTTCCCTCTAGTTGCCTCCTGAACATGCTGATGTAGAAAACAATCATCCAATAAATCCACAAAAGCCTTGCTAGTATGTTAGTGACCAGCCCCCAAATTCCAGTCAATATCTGGGAAATTAAAATCCCCCATTATACGACTCTCTGATTTACTGGCCCACTGTAAATCCCTGTACAATTTCTTATTATACTCATCAGAGTCATTAGGCCTATAGCACACTCCTACTCTCAATTTTGATCTCCCAATGCTTATGTCACACCAAACTGACTCGACACTGCACTGTCCAGCGATGTCCACTGGCTTCACTTCCTTGGATTTTATGTATTTCTTAACTAATAGCATAACCCCTCCTCCCTTCCTATCCAGTCTATCCTTTCTGTAGATGTTGTACTCCCCAAATTCCAGTTCTGCATTCCTTATTCTGTGTGACACCATGTCTCTGATATCCCAACAATATCCGCCTATGATGCTTTGAGCAATACCTCAAATTCCTCAAATTTATTTACCAAATTCCTAGCATTGGTGTACATGCAAGTATACAAGCACCTGTTCTTTTTCTTAGCTACCCTAACACAAACCCATGTGTTTACTTGTACCGCAATGACTCCCAGCAGTCTCTGAAATATCCTGCATCTTGTTTTCGAGGCTTCTGCTCATTCCAATAGAAGCAGTGCAAGAATCACTTTCACCTCTGCCAGTGGCTACTGTTAATCTATTAGTCCTTGTATTCCCCCAAGCTAGCAGTTTTCTGACCCTCCTAACACTGCCTCGATAGCATCAGCAAATATTCTTACACCCTTTCTATTTAAGTGTATCCCATCCCTGTAGAAGCAATCTTTTCTGTTAACAAGTACAGACCAAGCTGAAAAAAATTCTACCCTTTGAGCCTTGCACAATCTTTCCAGGGCCAAATTGATCAACAAGGATCTCATCATATACTCCCTCCTATCGTGTCTGGGCAGAATTGCAGACACTTTCAAATTCAACCCTAATTCACGGCTTTTTTTCAACAGTGACCTGTACTTGTTAAGTAATTCTACCGGTCTCCTACTCTTAATATCATTAGTGCCAACGTGTACAACTATATCACCTTTTGTGCCCTTAAAAGATGATATCCGCTCTACAACGTCATCAACCTTTGCCCCTGGCAGACATACCCTGGTCCTGTTCCACCTATCCTTTTTACAAAGCATGTTTCCCGTTTTCCTTGACAACAGAGTCACCAACAATTACTAGTTCCTGTGGGATCAGCACATTCTGCCTTGGGGGTTGTTGCTGTGTTGCGTGATGACCAAGTGCAAGATCTGGCGTTGATGTGGGCAGCTGAGAGCTTGATGGGCTCCTCACTTTAGATCCTTCGAGGGCATCCACCCTGTCCTTCAAGCTCTCATATAGGCCTATAACAACGCTGAGTTGTCGCCTGATCTCATTACACTCCTTGAATCACGCACACACAAAGACATCCCCCATGGCAATATCATGTCGCGCATCCGATTGCTCCACAAACATCATGCAAGCAGTGCATTTTAAAAGGCTGTGATTCAGAGGGCAACTGCCCCCCTCAGTTCTCCTCTGAGCCACAGCACTCCTATTAGCTTAAGCCTTTTGCTTTGCTGCTCTTGTCTGAATCATGATCTCGATTTAATTTCAATAAAATTTCAATTTCGGTGCAAAATTATAACCCTAAACTTGTATCCCAACAGTTATAACGGTATATATATTTTTCAGTATCAAATATTATCTGCGAGTTCTGTTTATATAACTTCCATATCAAGTTATGTATTAATTAATTATGTTACGTTTGTAATCTAAGTCGTTATATGAATTTGTTTAAAAGTACAATTTAATTGACAACGAAGTTTAACAAAATTAATAGATTTTGCTGATTAATTGACAATATTATATTATATACTATACTATACTAACGCTATCTAGTTCGGGATATAACATTGTAACCTATAACAATGGCGCAAGTTACGAACAGTAAATCTATGGACACTTAAGTATTAATTAACTTCCAAATCTCACTGTCTCAATTCAGAATAATCTAACGATCCTGACTAGGTCTATAAGCTACTTATAGAAAATAATTTGATGTATCAATTGATCAATAAAATGGCTAAATATGGCTAAAAAACTACTCGTTCAGTGGAGCTGCAACTTGTAACACGTGGATATGATATCTTACCGATACATTTATGCAATTACAAGGCCGAATAAAGAATAAATACACCAGATTAATCAGAAAATCACAAAATAATGCTATACTACTGAATTTAAATCAAAAGTTTTAGAAAAACAATAATTTCAAATCAATAAATAAGAAAATCCACTTAGCGGCTTTGAACACGTCTAACTCCCACTAGCCTCGCCAGCAGACTGTCATTTTGTATATTTATCAATGATATTGATGAAGGTATATGATGCTTAGTGTCAAAGTTTGCAGATGATACAAAGGTTGGCAGGGTTGTTAATGACAGTAATGGAAGTGTGCTACTGTAACAGGATCAAATGCAAAGTACTGCATATGGGTAGAAGTAACCCCAGAGAAATTTACCAACTATGTGGTACTACACTTAAGGTGGTAGAAAATGAAAAAGACCTGGGAGTAATTGTGCAGTCAGATATGAAGTTTGCTGAGCAATGCAGACAGGCTGCCAGGGCAGGTCATGGGGTTTTGTCAATGAGATACAGGAATTTTGCTAGCAGGGAAAAGGAGGTGATTGTCCCTCTGTCTAGGCAATGGTCAGACCACGCCTTGAGCACCACTTCATACAGATCTGGAGGCCTCATTTTAGGAAGGATGCAGATTTGCTTGAGCGTGTACAGAGAAGGGCAACAAGATTGGTAAGAGGAATGAAGGGATCCTCTTACCAAAAGAATCTTAAGTTCTTCAAACTGCAGCGGCTGGAGACTAGGCACCTGCGAGGTGATCTGATTGAGGTGTATAAGGCCTTGAATGGGTTGAGCACGCTGAATTCTGATGGGATTCTTCCACTTGTTCAGATTACGAACCTAAGGGGGCATAAATTCAAATTGAGGAAAGACAGATGTAGAATGGATGTGCGGAAATTTGCCTTTAGCCAGTGGGTGATTAATTGCTGGAACAAACTTCCATCTGTTGTTGTGGAAGTTGATAAGTTAAATAAATTTAAGGAGGAATTGGACAAACATTTAGATGGAATAGTTGTGTGAATTTTTTTTTTTTTTTCGCTGATACTGCATAAGCTCATACACTTGCTTTCTTGCATCACATGCCATTACTACTACATAAGCCAATATATCACCAGTGGATTGATACTGATAAAATCCATACTGGCAATCATTGATATGATAAGATGGAAGGTTTTGAGATTAGGAGTTTGCAGTTAATGGATTTTTCCATTACTTTTAAAAGAATAGAGGTAAGTGGAATAGGTCAATAATTGGTTGGGAATGATTTGTCATCCTTTTTAGCAACTGGCTAGATATGAGCAAATTTCCAAGTTGAAGAAAAAAACCCTGGTGGAATATGAAATTGTCAAAAGGTGAACAGAACAGGACCAAGCTCAGGAGAACAGGTTTTCAGAACAAGTAAAGAAATGCCATCAGTACCTGGAGGTTTCTTGGCATTCAAGATTGTTCAAAATTCTTTTTACAGAAGACCACGGGAGGCAGTGGGTGGGGATGTAATGGGAATTGCAGGAGGTGGTTCACCAAAAGGTTTTTGCCAACACAACAGTTAATAAATAAAATATGATGCTATTAAGTTGGCTTTATCTTTAGTTAAGGGGGCAGTAGAACCATTAGATTTTAACAGCAGTGGAAGTATAGATAGGCAAAAGTTGTATCCAACAGCTTTGGCGACAGCCCAGAATGGTTGTTTACTGTTTGGATAAGAAGAAAATTTTTCACTCTTAACCTCTTCAAAACCTATTTGGATTGGTTAATAACTGCTTTACAATTGTTGAGAGCTTTAGTGTAGGCAGAAAATGAACCTGGAGATTTGGATATGACTCAACTGTAATATGCAACATTCTTATCTTGAACAGCCTTAGCACATTTATCGGAACTCCACGGTTTAGCTGAGTATGAGATTTTAAGTTGGAATGGGAATAAAAGATTTCATCCATACAGAGATAATTTAGCATTTATCAGAAATCCAAGGTTTAGAAAAAGTACAAGGTTTTAAGGTGGAGTGTGAGTGCGGAATAAAGGATTTCATCCCTACAAGAATAATTTCACTAACTGAATCCAAACAAACATTGACATCAGAAGATTTAAAACAATAATCCAGCCAAGGAAAAGAAGAACAAAAATCTTGCAGATACAATTTTGCATTCTTATAATGCCAAACAACACAATGCTGAGAATGACCTCATAAGAAAGGCTCCATTCGAGAAGAGACCATCACTAAGTTGCGATCTGAAGTGCTCAGAGGACCACTTGCTTTGACTGTGTACTTTGAAAGGTTGTTTGTGAGAAAAAGATCGAGAGTGTTACTATTATTATAAATAATTTTTTCTCTTTTATGGGATTTTTTCCGCCAAGTGATGGGTACTAGTAGTAAGTGCATGGGTAGTTGGCTGTGTCCAGTTACTATTATTATTACTGTTGGTCAAGGAACTCTCTTACTATCCTACAGCTGTTCAGGATTGCAGCTTTCTGGAGTTCCATGTATGTGTTCTATGGAAGGCCTATTGCTGCTAGATTCTTATGAAGGCTCTTTGGCACCATGACAGTGGTTGACATGGTGATTGGGATGGTTCTTACTTGTTTCATATGCCATATTTCTTTGACTTTCTTTCCATCTCTTAGGTATATGTACTTCCTGATCTTTTCTTCATAGGTTTTCTGGAGGTTGTTGGTGCTGGGCACTGCTCAATCAGGTAGGTAGCTTTTTCCTTCTTACCAATAAGGGTTATGTCTGGTCTGTTGCGTGGGATCATCTTATCCATTATTATGGCACGGTCCCAGTATAGTTTGAAAGTAGGGGTTTCTGGTACAGCTGTGGGTTCATACTTGAGATATGGTATACTGTCTTTGATCAACTGGTATTTTTGCGCTAGCTTCTCATGTATTATCCTGATTGTGCCTGTGAGTATATTTCATCTGGGTGATCACCCTGCATCCCGTGGTGATGTGCTGGATTGTTCCTGGGGCCAGGTGATATTGTCGACATGTGTCATATGTCACTTCAGGGTTCTTGGCAATGTATTTCCTGGCATTGATTACCTGGTCTTGGATGGTGAGAATGAATCCTTTGGTCTCGGAGAAGAGCTTCTGTTCATGAGTCAAGTGCTGGAAGCCATCTTACCTATGTAGTCTTGAAGGAGTCTCCTTGTTAAGGTTGAGTGTTACATGCCATATATCTATCTTTCTTATGGCTTGGTAGATTGATGCTGTATTTTGCTGAAAGTAACTCCACAGGTTCTTAATTATTTTCTTCTCCTCTTGTTCAATGAGGTCAGTCAGTCCCCTCCCTCCTTTTTAGGCTATGGTCAGTCTCTCAATGGCCAAATTCGGGTGGTGTTGGTGGCTCTTCGTCATCATTATCCTAGTCAATCTCAATCTCCTCCAGCTTGGTGTTGGTCCAATTATAATCTTGAAAGAGTACGTTAGTACTGGAACTGCTATTACTATTATTGTTATATTATTTCTCCCTTATGGAGGGTTCCACCCAATGACAGGTGCTGGTACCAAGTGCAAAGGGTGGTTGTTATGTCTGGTGTTACTGTTGGTCGAAGAACTCTCTGACGATTGACTATATACATATGACTATTCTACAGGTGTTCAGGATGGCAACTTTCTGGAGTTCCTTGTATGTGTTCACTGTTTGGAATCATGGCAAACATGTACCTGACTACTTATCTGCTCAAATACAAACCTACATATCGCTTAGCAAATTACACATATTAATTCTGCATTAGCTAAGTGTAAATAGCCCTTTTAGTAAATAGATGTAATGTTCAAACATCAGTTTGATGCACTGTTATAATTGCCTTAACATCTGTCATTTACAGAATGTAAGTTCAGGAAGGATGTAGATTTGCTTGAGCATGTACAGAGAAGGGCAACAAGATTGGTGAGAGGAATGAAGGGATCCTCTTACCAAGAGAGGCTTAAGTTTTGCAAACTGAAGCGGCTGGAGACTAAGCACCTGCAAGGTAATCTGATTGAAGTGTATAAGGCCTTGAATGGGTTGAGCACGCTCAATTCTGATGGGATTCTTCCACTTGCTCAGATTATGAACCTAAGGGGGCATAAATTCAAATTGAGGAAAGACAGTTGTAGAATAGATGTGTGGAAATTTGCCTTTAGCCAGGGGGTGGCTAATTAGCATTAGTAGAGGCATTTGATGCAAGAAAGCAAGCTTATGCAGCATCAGCCAAAAAAAAAAAAAAAAAAAAAAAAAAAAAGTAACATAAATAAATAAAAATAACCACTTCCACTTCACCCCTCTGTTCGTTAGAAATACCTGTCCAGCTGAGCCTTAAACTTATTTAGGCTATCAACTTCCACGACAAGGGATGGAAGTCTGTTCCACCCACCAACCACCCGCTGGCTAAAGGCAAATTTCCGCACATCTATCCTACATCTGTCTTTCCTCAATTTGAATTTATGCCCTCTCAGGTGATTTTTCTGAGCTAGAGGAAGAATCCCATCAGCATTGAGCATGCTCAAACCATTCAAGGCTTTGTACACCTCTATCAGATCACCCCGCTGGTGCCTAGTTTCCAGACACTGTAATTTGCAAAACTTAAGCCTTTCTTCGTAAGAGAACCCCTTTGTCCCATTCACCAATCTAGTTGCCCTTCTCTGTACTCGTTCCAGCAGCTCTACATCCTTCCTGAAATGAGGCCTCCAGGCCTGTATACAGTACTCTAGGTGTGGCCTGACCATTGCCTTATACAAGGGAATAATCACCTCCTTATCCCTGCTAGAAAAATTCCTATATATCATTGACAATACACCATGAGCTACTCTTGCAGCTCGTCTGCACTGCTCAGAGAACTTCATATCTGCCTGCACCACCACCCCCAGGTCCCTTTCATTCTCTACCACTGTCAGTGTAGTACCACAGAGTTGATACGTTGCTCTGGGGTTGCTGTTTCCCATATGTAGTACTTTACATTTGTCAAGCCTGTAATTTTGTTAAGCATTTGTTAAGTTTGTTTTGTTTTACATTTGTTAAGCCTAATTGCTGGAACAAACTTCCGTCTGTTGTTGTGGAAGTTGATAGCTTAAATAAATTCAAGGAGAAACTGGACAAACTTTTAGAGGGAATGGTTGTGTGAATTTTTTTTATTTATTTTTTGGCCAATGCTACATAAGTTCATATGCTTGCTTTCTTGCATCACATGCCTCTATTACTATTACTATAATATTGCCAGAAGTAACTGGACATCTGAATGTTTCAAAGAACCTTTTATTGATCAATGTCAGCCCACCTTTAGTGATACTTTAATCTCAACCCACTTTTGACCTTAACTGCACACCATATCCTCATTAGCCAAATATGAACCAATTTTTGATATCATGGAGGCAGTATTCTGGTCCATCCTTCCTTCACCATGGTGGTCAATTCAACTAGTGATTGTGGGCTTCTTAGCCTACATGAAGCCAATGTTCCAGTTCATCTCAAAGGTGTTCAATGGGGTTAAGATCAGCATGCCCATGCCTTCAAACCAAGTCACTACAGGCTCTCCAGTACAATATGATGTACTGTTGTGCTGAAACAGAAAAGATACCTCTCTGTATTGCTGCCATAATTCTGTTAAGAGCAGAATTGTCCAGACTGTCAGTGTAGTATATGGCAATCACTGTTCAAGAATAACAATATACGTCCATGAAAAACAACCCAAAACAGTTAAAGCACCTCTACTAACCTTCAATGCTGCAGTGAATAACGTTTTCCAGATATCTGCCAGATCTAAACACATCTATTAGATCATAAAACAGTATACCTTGATTTGCATTCCATAAGACAGTTCTCCAATGTACGCAGACCAGTTACAATGGGTTGTATATCGGCCCAGTTGATGCTCTGTATTATGTGATACAGGTCTTCTGTAAAATCTGATACTAAGCAGTTCCCTATATATTTGTACTAATATCAGTTCCTGTGACCTCTCTGAACTCTTATAATGTCTTATAGAGTGTCTTATAATGGGAGATTTTAATTTCCCAGATATTGACTGGAATTTGGGGACTGGATACTCACACACTAGCAGGGCTTTTGTGGATTTATTGGATGATTGTTTTCTACATCAGCATGTTCGGGAGGCAACTAGAGGGAGCAATACTCTTGATTTGATTATCAGCAGTGATTCTTCATGCATTAAGAATCTGCAGATAAATGAACCACTAGGTGGCAGTGATCACAGTGTGCTGAAGTGGGATTTACTCAAAGAGGTAACTACCATTAGGGGCAAAGGGAAGGGTTATTGCTTCCGTAAAGGCGACTACGATGGACTGAGACAGTATTTAAATTCTATACAGTGGGACCAACTGATGATGTTACCAACAGCAAATTCAAAATGGGAAGCATTCAAAGAACTTATCTTGGAAGCTACTAGGCTTTACATACCAACTAAGAAATATTGTTCAAGGTTTAGGCCAAAATGGATGTCAGATGAACTAATGAGGCATATGGCAGAGAAGAAAAATGCATGGGATACTTACAAATTAACACATGACACAGAAGCCTATGATAGATACAAGTTGATATGCAACCAAGTTACAAAGGAGGTTAGGCAGGCGAAGGCAGATTACGAGAAATCCTTGGCAAGGGATGCAAAGAAAAACAGCAAAGAGTTCTTTACTTATGTAAACTCTAGAAGGAGAGGGATGAATCAGATTGGTCCTCTTGATATTGATGGGTCAAGTGTTGATGATCCTGCTCAGGTAGCTAACAAACTAAATGAATATTTTGCATCGACATTCACACATGAGGAGTTATTCAGCGAGGGGAATGCCAGAGGTGTATTCAACTCTAGCAGTAAGTTACAGAATCTTGAAATAACTGGGAGTAAAGTGGAGGAGAAACTGTTGAAGATAAACACAAGAAAGGCACCCGGGGTGGATGGGATCTATCCAGTTATATTAAAGGAGGCAGCAAAGGAAGTAAGCAAACCCTTAGCCATAATTATGAGAGCTTCCTTGGACTCAGGGGAGGTACCCATAGACTGGAAATGTGCAAATGTGACCCCAATTCACAAAGGAGGATCAAAGGCTGACACAAGTAATTATAGACCTGTGAGCTTAACTTCTGTTCCAGGAAAATTAATGGAGGCACTGGTTAAAGAAGCACTGCAGGATCATTTAGACAAGACTTCAGTTATAGCTCAGACACAGCATGGTTTTGTTAAGGGGAAGTCTTGCCTGACCAACTTGATTGGATACTATGATGCAGTCACAAAAGAACTGGATGCAGGGAATAACTTTGATATTATATACTTGGATCTTAGAAAGGCTTTTGATACTGTTGCACATGGAAGACTGCTACACAAATTGGAGCAGTGTGACATTGGAGGCAAATTACTGCTATGGATAAAGGGGTGGTTGAGGGGGAGAAGACAGAGAGTGGTAATCAATGGACACTGCTCATCGTGGACTGATGTTATTAGTGGAGTCCCTCAGGGCTCAGTGTTGGGTCCATTATTGTTTTCTGTATTTATAAATGATATTGATGATGGTATATCGGGATTAATGTCCAAGTTTGCAGACGATACAAAGGTTGGCAGGGTTGTCAAGGACACTACTGACACTATGCTGCTGCAACAGGATCTGGAAAGGTTGAGCAGATGGGCTGAGAGGTGGCAAATGAAGTTTAACATTGACAAATGTAAAGTACTACACATGGGAAACAGCAACCCCAGAGCAACGTATCAACTCTGTGGTACAACACTGACAGTGGTAGAGAATGAAAGGGACTTGGGGGTGGTTGTGCAGGCAGATATGAAGTTCTCTGAGCAGTGCAGACGGGCTGCAAGAGTAGCTCATGGAGTATTGTCAATGATATACAGGAATTTTTCCAGCAGGGATAAGGAGGTGATTATTCCATTGTATAAGGCGATGGTCAGGCCACACCTAGAGTACTGTATACAGGTCTGGAGGCCTCATTTCAAGAAGGATGTAGAGCTGCTGGAACGAGTACAGAGAAGGGCAACAAGATTAGTGAATGGAACAAAGGGGTGCTCTTACGAAGAACGGCTTAAGTTTTGCAAATTACAGTGTCTGGAGACTAGGCACCAGCGAGGTGATCTGATAGAGGTGTATAAAGCCTTGAATGGTTTAAGCATGCTCAATGCTGATGGGATTCTTCCTCTAGCTCAGAATAATCACCTGAGAGGGCATAAATTCAAATTGAGGAAAGACAGATGTAGGATAGACGTGCGGAAATTTGCCTTTAGCCAGCGGGTGGTTGGTTGGTGGAACAGACTTCCATCCCTTGTGGTGGAGGTTGATAGCCTAAATAAGTTTAAGGCTCAGCTGGACAGGTATTTTGAACGAACGGAGGGGTGAAGTGGAAGTGTTTTTTTTTTTTTTTTTTTTGGCTGATGCTGCATAAGCTTGCTTTCTTGCATCAAATGCCTCTACTAATGCTAATGCTAATGCTCTTGGTTAACAGTATTTGATGAGGAATGATAGGATCTGCTGTCACTTTCTAAGAGCCTTCCAGCCTCTTTCTGTAAATTTCCATAGTCCACCCAAACGTTTTCCAGCCATACAAACACCATGACATTTCCATTTGGGGATTATGTCAGCCACTCTTTATCTATGGTGTCACAGTTTTGTTGCAATGGCATGAACAAGATTAACTGCAAATGGCAATCAATTCTGATGATCTTCCATTGAAGTTACTAAACCCATTGCCTCAACCCATTTACTGTATTTCACAAATATGCTTACTTTAAACATGAACACAGTTGTTTTATACTTTTCTTGAAACATGAATAGTAGTAGATGTGGTTTATTTTTCCCAAATATAAAGGGCATATGGGTATCTTTTGAAACACAGAATGTGTGTGGAATACATTTCCAGGGACTCTCCAGATCAAATGATTACTGGTTGAAACAGTGAAAAGAAAAGATACTCCCCCCCCCCATTTCTCTCACCAAAAGGTGTGCATTTCAAGAATATAGGAAGGTGGGAAAATAACAAATTAAACAGTTTAAGCACTATGTTACATTGTATACACAAATTCTTTCCCTTTTAAATTAATATTTTTAAATAATTAATTTTGTGTGCCATCCTAAATAGTGTTAAGAAATTTAATGAAAAATAACCCACAATATATATTATAAAAACTTTTGGACTTTTATTTTGTCTGTTTTTAAGAAAATTTTGAAATGACTTGACAAATGTTTTTAAAAGAGCAAAATATAAAATTTTGTTGAAATTCAAAGGAAATTGAGTTATTAGGGGTAGATAGAACATGCTGACAGTTAGGCAAAAATAGCTGTGATTAATTGACTTTGTTATTATTATTTGATTAAAACATATAATAAAGAAAATAGAATGGGGGCGTAAGCAGGAGTGTATTAATAGCAGAATATAACATTGGATCATCAACATGTTCAAGTTTTTATATGCAGTTAATAAAATTACATTCTTAATCTCTGTATTTCTTATTTAGCCTCATTATTTCTGCATTAAATATATTAAAAATAAAACTTTCTAGATAACAGAAAAATCAAAATAATGGCACCTTGAATCCCCGAAGGTGCCGTTATTCTGAAAGTCTACTGTACAAGGGGATAATTACCTCCTTATCCCTGCTAGAAAAATTCCTGTATATCCTTGACAAAACACCATGAGCTGCTCTTGCAGCCTGTCTGTGCTGCTCAGAAAACTTCCATATCTGACTGCACAATTACCCCCATGTCTTTTTCATTCTCTACCACACTGACTGTAGTACCACCTAGTTGATACATTACTCTGGGAGTTACTGCTACCCATATGCAGTACTTTACATTTGTCAATGTTGAACTTCAGTTGCCACCTCTCAGCCCGTCTGCTCAACTTTTCTAGATCCTGTTGCAGTAACGTACTGTCATTAGTGTCATAAACAACCCTGCTAACCTTTTGTACCATCTGCAAACTTGGACATTAAGCCTGATATACTTCCATCAATATCATTAATAAATACAGAAAACAAGAATGGACCCAACACCAAACCCTGGGGGTCTCCACCAATAACAATCTGCAAAGCAGCAGTATCCACTTATTACCACTCTCTGTCTTCTCCCACTCAACCATCCCATAGAAGCAATTTGCCCTTAATGTCCTATTGCTCCAATTTGTACAGTAGTCTTCCCTGAGCAACAGTATCAAAAGCTTTCCTAAAATCTAAGTATATGATATCAAAATTATTTTTGCATCCAGTTCCTTTGTGAGCACTTCCCATTAACAAACCCATGATGTGTCCGAGCTAGAACTGCAGTCTTGTGTAAATGATCCTGCAGTGCTTCTTTAACTAGTGACTCCATAATTTCCCAGGAAAAGTTAAACTAACAGGTCTGTAATTACTTGTGTTGACCTTTGATCCTCCTTTGTGAATTGGGGTCACACTTGCACATCTCCAGTTTATTGGTACCACCTCTGAGGCCAAGGAAGCTCTGGTAATTATGACTAAGAGTTTGCTTACTTCCTTTGCTGCCTCCTTTAATATAACTGGATAGATCCCATCCACCCCAGGTGCCTTTCTTATGTTTATCTTCAACAACTTCTCCTCCACTTTGTTCATAGTTATTACAAAATCATCTAACTCACTGCCAGAGTTTAATTCACCTCTGGCATTTACCTCCTTGAATAACTCCTCATGTGTGAATGTAGATGCAAAATACTAATTTAGTTTGTTAGCTACCTGAGCAGGATCATCAACAGTTGAACCATCAATATCAAGTGGACCAATCTGATTCACCTCCTTCCTTCTAGAGTTTACATAAGTAAAGAACTCTTTGCTGTTTTTCTTTGCATCCTTTGCCAAAGATTTCTCGTAATCTGCCTTTGCCTGCTTAACCTCCTTTGTGACTTGGTTACAGACCAGCTTATATCTATCATAGGCTTCCACGTCACCTGTTAATTTATATGTATCCCATGCATTTTTCTTCTCTGCCACGAGTCTCATTAGTTCATCTGACATCCAGTTAGGCCTAAACCTTCAACAATATTTCTTAGTTGGTATGAAAATCCTAGTAGCTTCCAGGGTATCCTAATATAAATACTAAAAATAAAAGTTCTTCACCTCTGTGAAGTTTAGGATCTATTACTTATTACTAATACTGATGGAACAAATGACAGAAGCAAGACCTGAAAATAGCAAGAAAGCAAACTTATAAAGCAAAAAAAAAAAAAAAAAAAAAAAAACCCCTTCCTGTCCATCCTATCTCAATTTGAATTTATGGTCCCTCATGTGTGCAGTCTCAGCAAGAGGAAGAATGCCATTAGCAGTGCAGTGGGTTTACTCAATCGGATCAAGGCCTTAAACAACTCGATCAGATCCCCTTGCAGGCACGTTGTCTCCAGATGCTGCAGTTTGCAGAACTGAAGTATTTCTTGGTAAGAGTACCCTTTAGTCCCTTTACGAATCTCATTGCCCTTCTCTGCATCCATTCCAGCAGATCTGCATCCTTCCTAAAATGAGGCCTCCAAACCTGTATGCAGTATACAAGATGTGATCCAACCATGGCCTTGTACAAAGAGATAATCACATCTTTATCCCTGCTGACAAAGTTCCTGTATACCAATGACAAAACTCCATGAGCTGTTCTGGCAGCGTGTTTGTACTGCTCAAAGAACTTCATATCCGACTGCATAACTACTGCCAGGTATTTTTCATTTTTCTTGAGTGTAGTACCACATAGCTGTTACATTAATCTGGGATTACTGCTATCCATATGCAGTACTTTTTTGTCACTGTTAAACTTCAACTCCCATTTCTCAGCCCATCTTCCTAATTTTTCTAGATCTTTTTGCAGTAGCTTACCCTGATTATTGTCATTAATCACCCTACCAACCATTGTATCATCTGCAGACTTAGATATTAAGCCTGGTATACCTTCATCAATATCATTAATAAATATAGAAAACAGCAATGGCTCAGTACTGAACACTGGGGAGACTCCACTAATAACATTATTCCACAAAGAGCAGTGCCCATAATTACCACTCTCTATCTTCTCCCACTTAACCATCCGTTCATTCAAATCAATAGCTTTCCCTTTATGCCACCGTGTTTCAATGTGTTAAGCAGTCTTTTCTGTGCAACAGCATCAAATACTTTCCTGAACTTCAAATATACAATATGAAAATTATTTTTTGCATCCAGTTGTTTTGTTACCCTATCACTGTATCCAATCATATTGGTCAAAAAGATTGCTCCTTTAACAAATCCATCCTATGACTACAGTACAATTGCGTTGCTGTCTGCATGGTTCTGCATTACTTCTTTAACCAGTGACTCCATTATTTTCTCGGAAACAGATTTAAGCTAAAGGGCCTGTAATTACTTGTGTCACATTTTGATCCCCCACTGTGAATTGGGAATACATTTGCAAATATCCAGTCCATAGGGACCTTCCTCTAAATCCAAAGATGCTATCATAATTATGGCTAATTGTTTGCTTACCTCCTTTGCTGCCTCCCTTACATAAGCAAGTATTAACCAGAGAAATATATATTGGGAATACTAGGTACAAATCAATTTAACAGTGTCAAACAATCCTAAATTCTAAATTAGAAGCATTCAAGGAATTAATCTTGAAAGCTACTAGGCTTTTAATACCAACTAAAAAATACTGTTCAAGATTTGGACCTAAATAGATGTCAGATGACCTAATAAGCCATGATCCCAAAGAACTAGAGGAAAATCTTAATCAGTTATGCACAGTTAGTAAGGATTTTGGACTAAAGATGAATATGGCTAAAACAAAAGTAATGATGAACAAGTATGCCACAGAAAGGGAAATAATGATCGAAGGAGCAGTAATTGAAAAGGTGGAGTCATATACAGTACTTATCTGAGACAAGTTATTAGTTGTAATAATGATAAATGGCTGGAAGTCAAGAGAAGAATAAACTTTGGATGGATAGCATTCAGGAAATATAGTCACATACTGAAGAGCAATATCCAAGTTTGTCTGAAACGTAAAATAATGAACCAATGTATATTCCCCCACCATGATTTATGGAAGTGAAACTTGGGCACTCACCAAAAGAATGGAAGAGAAGCTGAGAACTACACAGCGAAGAATGGAACGAGTTATATTGGGAATCAGACTGTTAGATAAGAAGAGAAACACATGGATTAGGCAGCAAACTCAAGTAAAGGACATTCTTATCAAAACTAAAGAACTAAAATGGTCTTGGGCAGGACACATAGCTCGAAGACATGATGACAGATGGACTAAGAAAATAACAGAATGGTACCCAAGAGGAGCTAGAAGAAAACCTGGAAGACAAAGGCAGAGATGGATAGATGAAATTCATGAGTTTGTGGGTAGTAAATGGATGGCCAGTGCTCAAAACAGAAGGAACTGGAAAGTTGCTGGAGAGGCCTTCATCCTGCAGTGGATTGAAAATGGCTGATGATGATGACCTAATGAAACTCATGGCAGAGAAGAAAAATGCACGAGACACAAATTATCAGGAGAACACAGATGTCTATGGTAGATAGAAGATAGTCTGTAATCATGTCACAAAGGACGTTAGGAATGCAAAGGCAGATTATGAGAAATGTTTCGCAAACAATGCAAAGAAAAACAGTAACAACTTCTTAACTTATGTAAACTCTAGAAGGAAGGGCATGAATCAGATTTGTCCACTTGACATTGACAGTTCAATTCTTGATGAACCTGCTGAGGTAGCTGACAAACTGAATGAGTATCTTGCATCTACATTTACACATTAGGTCTGTAGGGAAATGGAGGCCAGAAGGTTATCAAACTCTGGCAGGGAGCTAAATGATTTTGTAATAAATGAGAGCAAAATGAAGGAGAAATTGTACATAAGAAAGGCACCTGGGGTGGATGGGATATATCCAGTTATATTAAAGGAAGTAAGCAAACTGTTAGCCATAATTATGAGAGCTTCCTTGGAATCAGGGGAGTCCCCATGGACTGGAGATGTGCAAATCTGACCCTAATTCACAAAGGAGGTTCAAAGGGCGAACAAGTAATACTGACCCATTAGTTTAATTTCGGCTCCAGGGAAATTAATGGAGGCAGTGGTTAAAGAAACACTGCAGGATCAGCTAGACAAGACTGCAGTTATAGTTCAGACACAGCATGGGTTTGTTAATGGGAAGTCTTGTCTGACCAATTTGATTGGATGCTATGATATGGTTACAAAGGAACTGATGCAAAACATAATTCTGATATCATATACTTGGATTTTAGGAAAACTTTTGATAGTGTTGAAAATGGAAGGCTACTGTAAAAATTGGAGCAGTATGACATTAAGGGCAAATTGCTGCTTTGGATAAAGGGAGGGTTGAGTGGGAGAAGACAGAGTGGTAATCAATGGACACTGCTCTTGATGGACTAATATTATTAGCGGAGTCATTCAGGTTTCGGTGTTGTGTCCATTGTTGTTTTCTGTATTTATCAATGATATTGATGAAGGTATATCAGGCTTAATGTCCAAGTTTGCAGATGATACAAAGGTAGGCAGGGTTGTTAATGACAGTAAAGACAGTACGCTACTGAAACAGGATCTAGAAAAGTTCAGCAGATAGACTGAGAGGTGGCAACTGAAATTTAACATTGACAAATGTAAAGTACAGCATATGGGTAGCAGTAACCCCCAGAGTAACGTATCAACTAGGTTGTACTACACTCAGGGTGGTAGAGAATGAAAAAGACCTGTTGGTAATTGTGAAGTCAGATATGAAGTTTTCTGAGCAGTGAAGACAGGCTGCAAGAGAAGCTCATGGTGTCTTGTCAATGATAAACAGGAATTTTGCTAGCAGGGATAATGGGGGTGATTGTCCCCTTGTATAAGGCAATGATCAAGCCACACCATGAGTACTGTATACAGGTCAGGAGGTTTCATTTTAGGAAAGATGTAGAGCTGCTGGAATGAGTACAGAGAAGGGCAATGAGATTTTTTTTTTTTTTTTTTTTTTTTTTTTATGTGAACCCCAAACACGAGAGGTATTAGAATCTATAGTACTAAGTACTGTGCTCGGGTTGGAGGTTGAGAAGACGAAAGAAGATATTTGTTGACATTGGACTTTAACTTCTGTAGATTGTAATTTTCAGGAAATACATATGAAGGAAGGTTGTTCCAGAAAATGGCAGTTGAATGAATAAATGAGAAGATGAAAAGTTGGTT